>NW_008335836.1:1027581-1069967 GCF_000622305.1 Nannospalax galili | reverse complement strand
GGCTCCGGTTTTTTGGAAAAGGTGGGAAAATTTTTTTTTTTTTTTTTTTTTTAAGTTGGGCGGGGGGAAGTGGGAGAGTGGGACTATTAAAACCTGTTCTCTTTAGAGATCAAAGGGGAAGCCTGCTTTGTTGGCCAAACAATATGTTTCTTACACCTGAATTTAGTTTGAAAGTGAATGGCCTGATAAGGAAGAATTCACATCAGTGAGGTGTAGGTATTTATAATTGGGGCCTCTTACACATTGCCACCTCCATGATTACAAGACTTTGATAGACTGGTGACTTCTCTTCCTTTAGCAAACAGAGGTACAGCTTTTGTCATCTTTACTGCAGATTCCTGTCAGCCCAGCCCAGCCCTCCATGGAAAACTGCACCATACATGGTATCATGGACTTCGGCAAGCTCCTCCTCCTGCCTTCCTAGAGCATCTCCACTTTGAAGGATACATAATCAATCATGCTTTAATTTCTAAGAAATAAGTTCTTGTCATAATTGAATAAGTCATCGCACTTTTTGGCAAGATTAAACGTTTTTATATATCCCTTTTTATATACTAACTAGCTAGTCTTGTATACAATCACAACCTTCAGTATATTTTAATCCATATTATTTTTATATATTAACTAGCTAGTCTTAACCAGTTCATTTTCAAGTAGTATCTAAATGCTGATGAATTCTAGACCTCAGGTATTTAGCTACTTTCCTGCATCTTCATTTAGATATAAAATAGATCTCTCAAATGTATATAAGACTGTTTGACAACATGGTAATTTTCTGCCTAACAATCTACTTAGCCCCAGGAATTTTAATTTTATCTCAATAAATGCCTATTTTTTTAACCTTCTTTACATGGTAATTTTAAAGAAAAAAAATGGAAGAAACTTCTGGTAGTCTTTGACCCCACCCTCACATTTCATATTCTATTAACAAATAGATACTTGTAAAATATACATAATTTGTACATTCTGGTTAATATTGAATCAGATAGAAAACAGGAACTGAGGTTACCAGGAAGAAAATATTCAAGTAGGAAAACAGAATTCAGTTCTTAATGGAGACACAAAGTCCTAAGGAATTATTTTACAGTGTTTCAACTCCACCTTGAACCTCCATTCACCACCTATGGGGTTGGGTAAGAGGGCTCTTGGCCTGAGAAGGAGCTGCCACCCAGGACCCTGGGTATTACTGAGTAATCGGGACAAAGGAAATAGAAGTAAAGAAGAAATCCAGACTTCCTGGAGACCCACAACACCTTGGAGTCCCCAGTATCCATGGTGTGAGGCTGTGATGTCAATACTGAGGTCACAGAGGTGACCTGATGGCCTGGGTTCCAGCCCAGAGGGCCTACGGGGTGGCTGTGCAGCAAGATGAGGGCTGTTTGGAGTCTAGCCTAAGAGGAAGGACGGGGCCACAGCACATTGGTATGTATTCCCCAGGCTGGGCCTTTTCTTTTTTTCTCCCCCTTGTCCTCTCATTCATCAACTGAAGTCCTCTTTCCCTGGGCCCTGTACTTCCTCCCCTGACCAACATCTCTTATTCATAATTCCCCTAAAGCTGCCCATTACAAGGAATCTCATGGCCCTTTCCATGTGGCCCCTACAGTTTTCTCTGCCCTAAGACCCAGGCCCTCTTTACGCTCCTCCCTTACTTTCATCGTGGTTTGAAAAGATGATCTTGGTCTCCTATCCCCTTCCCATCCCCTCAGCTGTGTTCCCACAGACCTGGGCCTCATGCTGCCCACCATGGCCAAAAGTGGAGAGGCTCTACCAGAGGGCAGCTCAGCACCAGCCCAGGATTCCCACCTCATCAGGGTGACAGTGAAGACACCCAAGGACAAGGAGGATTTCTCAGTTAAAGAGACGTGCACCATCCGACAGCTGAAAGAAGAGATATCGCACCGTTTTAAGGCGCACCCAAATCAGCTCATCCTAATCTTTGCTGGAAAAATCCTCAAGGACTCCGACTCACTGGTACAGTGTGGAGTGCAAGATGGCCTCACCATTCACCTGGTCATCAAGATGCAGTACCGTACCACAGGCACTGAGTCCTCAGCTACATCAGTCTCTAGCCCAGGCCCAAGTCCTGGGTCACTCCCTCAGTCCAGCTCCATCTACCCAGTGGATGGGTCTCCTTCCTTCAGCTTAGGTGTCCTCACAGGCCTCAGTGGGCTGAGCCTGACCTCAGGTAGCTTCCCGGACCAGCCAGGCTCAGTCATGTGGCAGCATGTCTCAGTGCCTGAGCTTGTGGCTCAGCTCCTTAATGACCCCTTCATCCAGGGTCTGCTGTCCAACACTAGCCTGGTATGCCAGCTAGTTCTTGACAATCCTCATATGCAGCAGCTGATCCAGCAGAACCCTGAGATCGGGCATATTCTCAACAACCCTGAGATAATGCGGCAGACCATGGAGTTTCTATGTAACCCTTCCATGATGCAGGAGATGATGCGCAGTCAGGACCGTGCACTCAGTAACCTGGAGAGCACTCCTGGTGGCTACAATGTGCTTCATACCATGTACACAGAAATTATGGATCCCATGCTTAACGCAGTACAGGAGCAGTTTGGTGGCAATCCTTTTGCTACTACCACTACTGCTAATGCCACCACCACCAGCTGCCAACCTTCAAGGACAGAGAATTGTGATCCTCTCCCCAACCCCTGGATTTCTACACATGGAAGCTCAGGTGGCAGACAAGGAAGACAGCCTGGGGACCAGAATGCATCTGAGATTAAAAGTAGGGCCCCAAGCTTTCTAGGTAACATAGGACTCTTTGATTATCTCCAGCAATTACTTGAGAACTCCCAGTCCCTGGGACCCTATATGCAGGGTACTGTGTCCACTCCCAGTCCAAGCCAAGAACTACCACTATCAGGGAACAGAGTTCCTCCAACTTTACCCTCATCCAGGAAACCTGGGTCAGGCCAGCCTCTGCCCAAAGAGTCAGCAGCAATAAAGGGAAAGTCCTCCTGTACAGCTTTCTTGAGCCAGCCCCCAGAGAGCAGTACTGGGCAAGGTGGAAACAAACACGATTCAGGGAAGTGCTCTTCTGGTCAGAGCACCAGCCTGCCCAATCTCGTCTCTGGGCTAGGAGATTCTGCCATTAGGGCCCCCTTTGTTCCTACACCATTTTCCCGTATGGCAGCTACTCCTGGAGTCCCGGAGTCTCCTTGGCTGCCTCTAGCAGGTTACCCAAGGTCTCTGAGGCCAGCTGGCACAAATCAGGTCCCTCGAATGCAGAATGAGATTCCCCAACAGCTGCCGCTACTGCAGCACCTTCAGGCAGCCATGGCAAACCCCCGTGTCACACAAGCCTTGCTGCAGATCGAGCAGGGTCTGCAGATCCTGGCTACCGAAGCACCTCACCTCCTACTCTGGTTCATGCCTTGCCTAGCAGGGTTGGATGGAGCAGTGCGAAGTACAGAATCTAGAGAAGGTGCTGCTCTCAGGTCTGAGGATTCCTGCCCAGCCCCAGCTCCTCAGGTTTCCCCTGCACAGGGCTCTGCAGAGCTAGGCCTCCATTCCACTCCTTTTCTTCAGGTGTTACAAGCCTTAGCTAGTACCAATCCCCAGCAGCTACAGCTGGAGGCTCACTTCCGGGTACAGCTGGAGCAACTGCGAGCTATGGGCTTTCTGAATCCTGAAGCCAATCTTCAAGCCCTCATTGCTACAGAGGGTGATATAGATGCTGCTGTGGAGAAACTGAGGAAGTCTTAGGAGCTCTAGTTATTCGGACTGTAGCTTTCCCTTTGTGTCTTTTCCCTAATGCCTTATTACCCTAGTTTTGTTATTCTTAAATGCAGCGGCACTATAAACCAAATTTACTATGATGCTCTTTACTGTGGAGACAATATTCCAGAATCAATGAGGAAGATGACAAGCCAGAAATAGGGTGGGGATGCCATGTGTGACCCAACAGTGCCTGCTTCTGTCTTACCCCGGGACCCTTGACTGAGCTCTATGTATGCTTATCTTGAGATGTATTTAATTACATCCAATCTCCAGTGCCAGCTACCGTCTCTACCGTCTGAGTCTGATTCTTGTGGGCTGTGAGAAAAGGGGGAGGGCATGGGAGAAAAACCGGTGATAAACGCTGTTCCTATGGAGGGATTAGAGGGGAGGTTACAAGGTTAGAAGCTAGAGCCAAAGGCTTGGAGACTGGAGGGAATGATGGTGCCCCTCTTTGAAGTGTGAGATTTCCTGGTGCCCACGCAGAAGTCTTCCAGATTTTTGTACTGAAGAAAGTGCCACCCCATGACCTTCTTTATGGTACTTTCTATTACCAGCCTTGCTGAAGAAGGGACACAGTTTCTTATATTTACAGCTTCTGAAGAATATCTCACAGTATCTTGATACTATGTGAGTGAATGAGACATAGCAGCAAAGGACACAGACTGAGTGACAATGATGGGTTCCTGAATCTGGCCCAGTTTAATTGTTTCTTGTAGTCAGATTCAGAGAGGTGATTTTTAAAAAAAATTATTATGTGTCCCTGAGTGAGTTGGTACCTGTGGAGGCCAGAAGAAGGCATCAGATTTCCTGGAACTGGAGCTACAGGAGGTTGTGATTTGCTGATACGGGTGCTGGGAACTAAACACAGGCCCTCTGCTAGAGCAGTAAGTACTCTAAACCACTGAGTCATCTCTCTAGCCCCTGGAGAGTTTATTTCTTACAACTTCTAGTTTGAAAATCAAGTGGCCACCCTGTGCTCAGCATCTGCTAGCCATTGGAAATGTAATAGAATAAAATAGATACAACTCTACCGTCGTTGGTTTATGATATACTAGTGTCAAGTCAACTGTTCAAGTAAAATACAAGAATAATAATCATTTTATACTTAACTATAACCTATGATAAGCAGTAGGAAAAAAAAGGGGGGGGGGCTCAGCCGAAATGTGAGGATGTGAGTTTGAATCCTCAGAGTCCAGAGAGTAGCTAAATCGTAGCAGGAGGGTCTGCCATCCCAGTGCTCCAACAGGGGATATGGAGACAGAAGAGTCTTCAGAAGCTCACAGGCCAGCCAGCTTGCACACAATGGAACATCAATGAAAGAGACCCTGTTTCAAACAAGGTGGAAAGCAAGGACTGGCACCTCAGGCTGTCCTCTGATCTCCACACATACATATAGTACACACAGTGGCATGCACAAATACATACATACACATAATCATACATGCTTTCCCAAACACATAACAATGAAAAGCATAAAGGAGGCTTATTGGTAGTCTAGTCTGCATTATTGACAATCTAGTCTGGATTATTGACAGGCCTATCTGGAGAGACAGGAATGGCACCTGTGGGAGTGCACCCAGGGACAAAACTTGAAAAATGTCAAGAGTGAAACATATAAAGCTTTGAAGAGGGAGGGAAGGGATATTCCTGCTGAGGGCCCATTATACAGAAAGACTGTAGTAGGAGGGACATTTCCCCACAGGAACCCAGGTGAGATTCTTGTTTATACCCAGGGACATTTTCCCATTTCCTGTGTTTTTCAATGGTAAAAACGTTACAGTCCATACATCATGTGAGTCATGATTTCTAGTAACTACACACAGGAATGTGTCTGCAAATACACACTGGTAAGAAACACGGAGGTTAGAGAGATGGCTCAGTGGTAAGAGCACTGGCTGTTATTCCAGAGGACCTGGATTTGTTTCTCAGTACCTATGTGGTGGCTAACAATTGTCCTTAACCCCAGTTCCAGGGGATCCGGCACACACTTCTGGCCTCCACGGGCACTATACTCATCTGGTGCACTTACAAATGTGCAGACAAAATACTCGTATGCATAAAATAAAAGTGTTTCTAATTTATACCTTGAGAATTTCATATATGTATACAGTGTATTTTATCATATTCACCATGCTCTCTTCCTCCAGCATCTGGAAATCCCATCATTCCCTCTTAACTTTATGGCCTTTTTCTTTTTCATATAATCAACTGAATCCAATTACTGCTGTGCATATATACATGGGTGTGGGGCCACTCATCGGAGTATGGTCAACCTACCAGGGACCACACCCCTAAAGAAAACTGACTCTCCATCCCCTGCCAGCCACCAACTGTCAATAGCTGTCAGCTAAAGGTGGGGGCTCTGTGCCCCTCCCCTATCCATTCAGGAATTTTGACTGGCTTCATCTTGTTCAGTAACCACAGCTGCCCAAGTCCACTAGGGCAATAGTCCTGTCCTGTCCAGAAGACACCCTTCACCGCAGTCCTCCCTGACCTCTGGCTCTTACAGTCTTTCTGCCCTCTCTTCAGTGATGTTTTCTGAGCTTTGAGGGGTTGGAGGGTATATGTGATATAGATGCCCCGTTTATGGCTGGGAATTCCAGACACTTGTTCTCTGCACTTTGACCCACCCCATCTCTATTAACCCTCATCCACTGCACAAAGAACCTTCTCTGATAAAGACTGAGAACTGCTCTAATCTGTGGATATAGAGAGACATATTTAGAAGGCAATTTGATATTATGTGTATTTAGCAAAATAATGGTAGTAAGTTCACTCCCAGGGCATATGAGCTCACTAGTCACAGGGTCTTGGCCAGATTTACAGTGCCAGGCATGAATTTCCTCCTGCAGAGCAGGACTCTAGTCAATTCAAGAAGTGATTGGCTATTTCCTTAAAATGTATGACACTACCGCAATCATAGGCATATCTTACCGCACCAGTATTTACTATAGTTTACATGGTTCACAGCTGAGTAAGATTGCTGATGACTTTCCTCCCCAACAGCCTGCACAGCACTTTCTGGTACTATGCAATCTAGAGAACAAGGAGGAAGCTTCCAGGTCAGTACCAGCTTGATTTCTCAAGTCCTGTGACCAAAGTGTGTGGTGCCTTCAGTTGTAGGGTCTTACCATTAAGTTTCTGGTAGATAACCAAGAGTTATGGAAATAGCCTATGTTGTTTTGGGTTATCTGGAATCCTCCATGACCAACAACTCAAGGGAGGCACCCTGCACTTGGCAGTGGGCTTTTTATTTGGCAACATATGGCATTGTCTCCTGTACAGGGTAACTCCATTTAAATATATATGCAAGTTTATAAAATAGTTGTTTCTATATAGCCTTTTCAACCATCCTTAGTGTTAGTTACCCCTCCCTATGCCTTCTTCTTCGTATCCTACCATCCCCCTCTCCACTTAAACCATCTCCGCTCTTGTTCTCCATTCTCCTTTTGTGTCACTTTCCTACCAACACTTGAGAGCCCTCCACAGCTGAATGTTTGAAATCCCTGCTCTAGCTTCATTAGAGATTAAATTTAATCTCATGACCAGTTCCACGATGGTGATCCTAGGAAACAGGAGCCCCAGGTAAGATGTGGCACATAGAAAGGACTTATTAAATAATTTAATGATGGAAATTTGAAATATAAGAGAGTGAATGATTGAAAAAAATGGTGTGGGAGACTTGTTAATACAAATCAAGTTGACACTACCACAGAACCAGAGCTTGTGTCTAGCAGAGTAAGGGCTGTTGGAATTTGGGGCACAGAAGACCTTTGATTGGCTACTGTTACTCAAGTGCAGGTCTCCTGGGACTTCTCATCTGTTACACTCTCTCCGAGTTTTGCTATCTTCAATGGTCTAAGATAAAATATCTAGGCCATGACAAGACGGGATCTGAGGTTGTATTGGTAGAAAAGGAACGAGACTTAGCTTTGTTTATACTAGGCCTGGTGTCTGGTTCTTTCCAAAGAAATATCTTTTCCTCTATTGAGAAATTTGCTAGAAACCAAGCAAAACAAAACTAAAAATAGTGGTTAAATTTGTAGGACTGATCTGATCACAAACAAGGAGTTAGGAGACAGAAAAGTACTTTTCTGTGCAGCCCAGTGTTGTGGCTCACATCTAGAATCTCAGCACTCAGGAGGCTGAGGCAGGAGGATCTGAAGCAAGTCTGGTCTGCAAGACCCTCTCTCAAACGACAAAACACTTGGTTTAGTGGTACATGCCTGTAATCCCAGCACTCAGGAGGCAGAAAGAAGCCAGTCAGCCTGGTCTAAATAGCGAGTTCCAGACCAACTGGGACCGCAGAGAGACCCTGGCTCAAAAAAGTGCAGAAGAAAACACCAAACAGAAAATA
The DNA here is from genome assembly GCF_000622305.1 of Nannospalax galili. Taxonomy (NCBI): domain Eukaryota; kingdom Metazoa; phylum Chordata; class Mammalia; order Rodentia; family Spalacidae; genus Nannospalax; species Nannospalax galili. Next base: position 1,061,881 of record NW_008335836.1, on the reverse strand, counting down.
GGTAGGCATAGCCACAGACAAAGTTTCCCTGGCTCCACTGAATAACTTCTCACCCGTGCTGACTAATTAACTCAGTGAGACACACACACACACACACACACACACACACACACACACACACACACAAGACAGGAGTGGGAGGGGAACTGGAGAAGATGCCAGTGGGAAAGGGAGGGGGATGAGGGGGAGGGACTGAGGGTGAAAATAACTAAAATTCTCGTACAAATGTATAAAACTGTCAAACACTAAAAATTAGAAAAGCCAAAACAGGGTAGCCAAAAAAAAAAAAAACAAACCCACAGAAAATGTTTCTATGCATTTATGTCCTTTTAAGAAATAAATTGTAACATTTGCATCACAATAAATGCCCATATTTTTCTAGATGTCAGAGTTTCTCTGCTTATGCTTAATTTTACTGATGGGCATTGTCTACTGAAGGTTTAATATTTGTCAGGTGCTGTTCCAGGCTTTGCATGTCTGATTCTATACAATGGTCCTTTAGCACAGACAACACTGCTGCTTTTCACTTACTTGTGAGGAAAGCTGAGTCATTTGAAGGGGCGAAGTATGCTGTTCAAAATTAGGAAGTGTCTTCCTGCTAGAGTCATGATTTGAACTTAGATGGTATGCTTGTAGCCCCCATGCTGTGAATCGCTGTTCCAAAACAATATCTGCTTTAATCCTTAGTTCCCAAGGCACAGATCAGGGCATGATTTGTGGTATTTAATAGAGACTTTTTACCCCTGACTCCTGCCAACACATGCACTGGATCAAAGCATGTTCCATGATCTTTTACACATGTGTATGTGTTTGTTCCTTTGTTTCCGATTTTATCTATTTACAGTTGTTACAACTCCAGAAAATTTAATAACAAATGGTACATACTCAGCTCATCATTCTTCAAAAGAAATCCCTTTGATTAATTCTGTCTTTTCATTTTATCAGACACTTTAGAAAAAAATCAAAATTTGAGAAAAGGTAAATGAGCTTTTGAATGGCTTTTCACTAGTTATAAATTAGTGGAGAACTGAGAAATTTACAAAAAAATGGGCTTTCCTTTTAGAAGGGGGAATGCTTTCATTTATTCAGGTTTCATTTATTCTCAAAGTGCTATAGCTCCTTCACATAAGTCCTGTATCTTTAGTACATTTTAAACACAAAATTTTACATACATATTTACTGCATATTCTGAGTGGACACTGATGAAGGAAAGCTGTACTATCATCAGTTATACAATGAATTCTCATTTAGGACAGATTGTGTGCTGATCCTTAAAAGGATATTTTTATTAATTCTTTGAGAGCTTCATACAGTATATTTTGGTCAACCCCAGTGAAATGCTTCCTCTTATATAGCCACACCTAAAATTCCACAACCCTCCCAAACCATGTCATGAACTAGGAACCAAGTGTTCAAATACTTGGAACCAATGTGGGTACTCATTCAAACCACCACATTCCACTCTCTGTCCACCATAGACTCGAGACCATATCATAATGCAAAACACATTTGTTCCAACTTTAAAAGTCCTCATACTCTTTCACAGGCTTGAAACTATTAAAAGTCCAGAGTCTAAAGCCTCATTGGAAGTCAAAGCAGTCTCTTAACTATAAGTCCCTGCAAAATTAAAAGAAATACTGCATATTTTCAACATAGAATGGAACTGAACACACATTCCCATTCCAAAAGGGAGAATGGAGTCATACTGAGGAAATGCTAGGTCAAAGCAAGACCAAAAACCATCAGGAAAATCACCAAATCCAGTAGTTCCATGTCTGATATCTGGGGCTCTTACTTCCAAAGGACTTAGTTGTCTCTACCCTTCCAGATTTGTTGCATGCAATAGTCATCATTCTCTTGGGCTGGTACCACTCCCTGTATACAGCTCTCCTTGGCAGATGTATCATGACTCTAGCATGCCTAGCATCTTGGGGTCCACTGCCAACCAGGTTTGACCTTCACAGCTTCATGCAATGGCTTCTTAGGATCTCTTGGCCCGGCAGGGCCTTCTTTATGAAGGGGATCTCCTGGTGCACGCTGCCTGGCCTTGGCATCCTTCTGAAACTTCAGAGGAAGAACTGATGGCTCCTTCAGTCTTTCATATTTCGTACCTCTAAAGGCAGCACACATAAAAGACACTGCCAAGTTCCGCCTCCAGCTTGGGATGGACCTCTGCCTGCTTCATCCGAATTTGTAGTTAAGTAGAAAATGCCCTAGGACTTTTCCTTTCACAAGGATGTTTAACATTGCCCTGAGAGTTCAAGTGCAAATCTGGAGGCTTCTCCTTAATGGCTCTAATCTCCTTATCAAAGAGAGCCTCTCCTTCAGCACAGACCTTGGTTCCAATATTATTAAACTTCATAGTACTCTCTTTCTCTCCAAACTCTGCAGTCTTCATTTCCATTTTCCCCAGTTCTTTTTCACTGTAGATCTGCATAATATTTACCATTAATAGTCATGCCAATGATGTTAGGTTAGACAGTCTTGAAATTTTCTCCACCAAAGAAATTAGTTCATTACTTTTCAACTTAGCCTCAGGAGAACTCTTAAACTGTGGGCAGACAGCAGCTAGATACTTTGTCAAAACATTCCAGTTGCTGCTTAACTCCTTTTTACCCTCTGAAACTATCTTGCTCTCAGCACTGCTTTCTTTTTTTTTTTTAACTTTAAAAAACACTTTTTTGTGAATTTCATACATGCATATAAGGTGTTTCGATCAAATCCATGTGCACTCCCTCCCCTCCAACACCTCCCACATCTTCCCATCACTTTTTTCTGACAACTTTATGTACTCTTTCTTTCTCTCTCCTGCTCTCTTTCTCTCTCTCTGTCTCTCTCTCTCTGTCTCTCTCTCTCTCTCTCTCTCTTTATTTTAAATGGGGCTTTTTGGTACTCTAACATTCCCCGCTCTGAAGAGGTAACCCAAAAATCTTTTAGGGATTAGATAAGCTCCCAAATACTTTTCACATTTTTGTCCTTTGGAACATAGTATGTTGCCAAGAGACCCAAAGACATTATGACTTTTAGCTAAGAAACTGGCTACTTTTATTTGGGGTCTTTTTACCCTAACTGCCTAGCCAATTCCTACCTCCTATTCTTATCACACCATCCTCTGAAGAGGTTACCCAATTGCCGATAGGGAATTGGGATGCAGACTGCTCTGGCTTCTTCCACGCTGAACAGGGATGCAGGGTGAGGCAATTCGGGTACCCCTTCAGTGAGTCTACCTAAAAGATCCCCAAATTGCATACCCCTTATCTATAGGAGAAAAGAAAGTCCTTGACTGGTGAATAGGGGATGTGAAGGAGAAGTAAAGGCAAGAGTAGTTAGCATTACAAGTTCTAGACAGGGAACCAGAAAAAAGTCAGAACAGGGAAATTTTCATATGTTCATGTCAGAAGGGAATTTCTTGATGAGAGCTTCCAAAAGCATCCCTCCATTTGTTTCCTCCTCATTTTTTTTTTTTTTTGTCTGCCAAGGCTGGACTCAAGAGTGATGGACTCAGGATTTGTTTTCAGGCACTTTGATAGCTGTTGGAATGGATAGAATCAATGTCATTCCCTCTCAAAGGCTTCTAGATAGGGGGAGAAAACACATTTATCCATCATTTTAGAACAATAGTGGGTTGTCTCCCTTAGCTACATACAGGTGGGCACTATAGTATTGCAGACCTAGATTTGAAGTTTTACATCTTAGCATCAGCACTGCTTTCTTTCAGACTCCTACTAGAACAGCCCCTTAAGCTCTGCTTATAGAATTTAATAGCTTTTCTAGTCCAAAATTCCATAATCATTCACATGCCTCCATAAACTCATATGGTCAGGTTCTTCATAGCCAACAAGCCATTCTTGATACCAACTTCTGTATTAATTACTTTTCTGTTGCTGTGATAAAACACCATGACCAAGGCCACTTATAGAAGACTATTTGGCTTATGGCTCCAAAGGGAGAGGCATAATGGAAGGGGAGACATGGTGGCAGGAGGTGGCCAGAGCAGAGAGCTGAGCATTTGTATCTTCCAGAAGGAACAGAAAGTAGTGAAGAGTCAGATTGGAAATAGGCATGTACCCAGTGACATTCTGCCTCCTACATAGGCATACTTAAAAATTCCATGACCCCCCACCAAAAGTGCCATAAACTGGGAACCAAGTGTCCGGCTATTAAAAGCTATGGGGGACACTCGTTTAAACCATCACGTTGTCATTCTAAGATGAGACAGAATCTCAATGTAATTTTAATTTACATCTTTATGATGGACAAGAATGTTGGATATTTTTTCCAAATAGTTTTTTGGCCATAAACGCAATGAAACTTTCCTAGATATTAAGCAACTTTTTGAAACTCATTTGTTCAATACTTGCTGTATGTTGATGCTATAATATAATCCTAAACAGCTATATTTCTTGTTCTAAGGAGTTTATAGTATAGTAGAGATGCTGTTAATTCTCATAGGCACCAGGAGCTCTTCTACAACCTTGACATAAACTCATTTAATTCTCACTGCAAGCATGTAAAGTAGATACTATTATTAGACCCATCTTACAGATGAATAACTGAGGCATAGCTAGTAAATGGTAGAGCCAGAGCAGAGATTTGAATTCATGTTTATTGAAGTAACAAAAAACCTTGTTCTTATTATTTTATTTTTTATTGCAATTCAAAAATATCAAATTGCAGTTATAATATATTTCATGCAGAGAACATATTTTGTTTGGGTAAGACTTCTGTAAGACAGAAGTACATAATTTTTTTCAGAGGTAGTCAGAATAAAGGGAGTATTCATACAGATGAGGAAGAGAAATGCAGGGATTCCAAGAGGTAGGGGAAGAATAATTCTTGTAAAGGGGAAGGTATAAAGAACTGTGACCTTAGCTACAGGTTGGCACAAATGATCTTAAAGGAGGTCAGTGAGCCTACAGTACAGAAGGAGAGAGAGAGTGCTTCAAGGGGAAAAAAGACAAGAGAGTGCAAGTCCATGATCCTCTGTGGCTCATTCCAGGAGTGTGGCATTTGCACTGGGCAGGGGGTGGGTGGGATGGAGAGAAGGCACCAGGTGTAGAAGGAGACTCAAGTCGGGAGACTCCTGCAAGCTTTCAGGTGAGATTTAAAGCTAAGTTTGCTTTGAGTAGTGTTCTTGAAAGAGAAGAGGACAAAAAGGGAACCATTGAGAACACACTTTACAGATACAATTTCCAAGACTTTCTGATACAACTGGATGTGCAAAATCAAGAAAAGGGAGAATTTGAGGCTTCATTTATTCAGCTTGCTAATATTTATTAAACATCCTTTTTATACTAAGACCGACATTTCAGCCCACCTTCATAGCACAAGGGAAGAGAGATGGCCCATATAAGTAAATAAATGATATACCATTAGGCAAAGGAAGGAACCAAGCAGAAACATGGGTGAAGGAGACAGTGATTGGTAGGAATACTATTTTTGTGATAGCAATTAGCAAGGACCAGATGCAAAGGAGAGCAGTTAGAGGAGATGTGACCAGTAAAGGGAGCGAGCTAGGTAGCAGAGAAAACCTTTCAGGACAAAGGGGACAATTCAAAGGGAGGAAGGAACCTCAATGTTTCAGGAACACAGGAAAGCCATTGCATTGGCAACATCAAGGGCGAGATGAAGTCAAGAAGGTAGGCAAAGGCTAGATCCTTAGAGCACTGAGTTGTCGTAAGGAATTTAGATTTAATTCAAGGACAACGGGAAAATCTGTGGTGATTTTGGAGGAAGAAGTAAAATGAATTGATCTGTTTTCAAAACATCACACTGGTGTCTGTCAGAAGTAATGACTCCAATGGAACAGGAGAGAAAGGCAGGAAACCAGCCAGGACTCTACTGTGGTACTGACAGCATGCTATGCAGATGGTCAGGTTCAGGATAATTTTCAACACACAGGGAAACGTACAGAATAATGAAGGAATGCCCGATTTTGAGCCTGAGTAACTGGATGGATAATAATTCTCTTCAAAGTGGAAGGGGACTGGAGGGAAGGCAAAGGCAAATCTGAGGTTCTGTCCGGACAGTAACTGTTTTGGTTGTAAAATCAATTGAGAGGCAAAACTGTGAGAAAAGCAAAGTTTCATAGTTCAACAAAATTGGAAATGTCAAATTTGCTAACTAAATTATTTACATAGTAGAGAAGAAAAAGGAAACAATCACTTTTTTGTCTCTACATCGTATATTCTAAGTTAATTTTAGCATTTTATGAAATGCACTGACTGAAAAACTTCAAGGACTTAGCCAGTGCTGCAGCTTGGGGTCAAGGATGTAGCTCAGTGGGTCAGCATTTGCCCAGCATGCAGGAGGCTCTATGTTCAATTCTCAACAGGGAAAAAAATATACCACGGATTGAATTATAGTCATACCTGGGAATTCCATCACATTTAAGGCCTGTACCCCTTAAATAATATGTGGATCCTGAAATACAAAGTCAAGGAAAAATAGACATGCCTCACTTTAACCATATCTTGTCTAAGTTGCTCTAAATTATTCCAAATTGGACATGGATATTCTAATCTAATAATAACATGAAAATAAATATGACATTTAAAATTGGCTTATCAAGATGAAATCCCATGAAAACTTTTAAAAGATTTAGCACAGTCTGATATAAGACAGGGCCTTTAGGACTGGAACATCCAAACTTGAACTAGTGAAGCGATGATCACCTCATTCCTTCTCCATTTGGTAGCCACATTTTGCCTGTTCTTAACATTGGAAAAAATTAGTGACTTAGGATGGATTACATTGATTACTATAACCATAACTATGGCCCCCATGGCCACCCACCAAGCTACTCTCAATACCCATTGTTATTAAAGCTGTTTTATTCAGTCACCACCAGGTAAATGTTTCACTCTTACAGATTTGGCTGATATGCTTTGTTTACTGTTTAAAACTTTTTGTTTAGATCCATACTATGTATAGATACATGCAATTCATTATGTTAAGCTATATGTATACAATTTATTTAACTTTGATTTTCTTCTTTTTAGGAATTAACATCCATCAGTAATATATTATGCTTGCTATACCTAGAATTTGCTTTGTATATAAAGTTGAAAGTTCCTTTTATTTTTCACTTGATTTATAGCAAACTAAATAGTAGACATCTACCTCATTCTGTCCCAGCCCCCCCCACCTTCTTATTTTAAGTTTTTAACCTTGTCAAACATATTTAGTCTGTCTCTGGTTGATGAGAGAACAAATGGGGAGGGATTTTGTGTCTCAAGACAGTTGCTTCAAGCACAAGATAACAATTTCCTCCCTTACCAACCCCCAATTTTCGTTTTTAATCTCTTAAGTCTGCCTATCCGATATGGGGCATGTTTGAACATAAAACTCCTAAGAAAGTGCTAGGTGACTGACGAGATGGCTCAGTGAATAAAGGTACTTGCCACCAAGCTTGATGAACTGGGTTTGTTCCACAAAATTGTCCCTTGACCTCACATGTGCTCCTTTGCATGTGTGCGTGTGCCCTCGTGTGATTGAGTGTGTGCATGCACATATAGATAAATAAATGTAATAAAAACTAAAAAGGAAGTGCTAGATTATAAAGCCCATAGAGACTAATTTTTAGGATGGAGAGCATGCTGAAAAGGAAGTTAGGTGTCATATCATAGAAGACATATCATCTTCTAACCCAAGTACCCTTAAATTCTTTCAATGAGAAATTGTCCCCAGTGCCTTTTTCTCTTGTTTAATGGGGAGAGATGACGTACACAACTCCACTAGCACTTCAGCCTGTTAAACACGTCTGAAATTTGGTTACTCTTTGACTTACAGAAATCTTATTTTTGTAAATTTGTTCCATGAAAACAAGCAGTCAGAATTTTGGTTTGGGGCCCTGCCCCACACTGTTTTCTGTCCAATGATTCTAGACTTTTCATTTCACCTGAAATTCAATAGACCCCAAACTAAATATGGACAAATGGGCCTCATGATTTCCCTTGGAGAAGATGTTCCTCTTCAGTCCTTCTAGCACCGACATAGAGTCCACAGAAAGGAAAGTCATGGATCTGTTCACCTTAGAGCCTGGAGGACAGACTCTGGAAGATGAGCTGAGCACAGGTGGCTCTTCATAATTCTTACCTAGGTTGTTCTTTATCTCTTGTCACAGTTGTATTTTCTAAGGGAAAGCCAGGCATTAATTCCAATATTCAGTTCTGTCGGGGACAATACAAAGAGGACCTCAGCGTAATTGCTTATGTAGCAACAACTGTCTGGTAGAAGTTTTCTGAGGGCTGGGCATTATGAGGAGAGGCCTAACAGTTTTATCAGCTGTCAGCTAGCCATAGGGTACTATGGAATTTCCTGGGCGTAGGCATTTCTTTCAGACTCAGAAATTACACCTTATCAGGGCTTGACACTGGTTGATAGTAGAGATCCTGATTCAAGCTAATCAAATTTAAGAACATCTATCAATATATGATAAATAATGTGATTGAGGAGGATTTAGGTGCTTATTCACCTCTAGCAAGCTCCCCCAGAGGCGGCACTCTAGGCAGCCAAATTCTGATTTTTGTGGTTGAAAAGAAATAGAAAGCAGAAAGGAGGTAAAGCAAAAACAGACTGGAATGGCAGTGATGGGCCTTGATCTGGAAGTTGGAGTGACAGAAAGTCAGGGACAAAATAAAGGTGGGGAGAGGGAATTGGCAACAGGTTTCCTGGACCAGTCAGTAAAAATCTTGACACAAGATTCTGTCTTACCTGTGTAGCCATCAGCAAGAAGGGCTGAGGCGCTGGGTTGATTACTTGGCTGCCGTTCATCTAAAGTAGGCTCAGGGGAAGGACTGGTCCTCCTGAGTGGCAGGCAAGAATTCTACCACTGCATGATGGAGAAATATTAGGTCCTGAATGCTTCTCTTATGGTCACCACCTTCTGGCTGCCTTCCCAGAATGCAGCAATCCACTCCCTCATTGACTCCTATGACATGACTCACTTCTAATCACAGGGCATTCCTTGACCTGGAGTTCTGCATGACTGACTCTCCTTGTAACGGGGAAACCCACCCTGAACTTGCTCCAAATGACACAACCTCAGCACCAAACCCCTTCCCCTGAAAATATAAAAACCCTGAGTCTGTGAGGGAGGGTGTACTCTCCCGTGGATCATGGGCTGTGAGAATGTGCCCTCTTACATTTATTCTACAACAAATCTGCTTGCTCTGTAGAAGGTCAGTTTCTCATCTACCTGCTTCCTATTTCTGTATAGTGGTAACTGGAAATTTTGGAATGAGAGAAAGCAAGGGGTGGAGGGTGTCTTGTGTGTTGGAAATTGTTAATGATTCAAACCTGACATAGCTGGATCTATCTTCATAGTAAAAAAATAATTGCTGCAGAGATTCCATTCTCTACCTACCTGGAGAAGTCCAAACACATGTCCCTCTGAAGTAATCTGAGAGATATTAAATCATATTTAGACTTGGATTCAAACTGCTGCCATGATTTCTCTATCTTGGACTTGAACCTCTGAGTTAAAACCATAGCTTATTTTTCTTTCTCTTTAAAAAATGGTTTATTTTATTTTTAACTTTGTGTATGTGTGCGTCTGTGTGTAGGCATATGCATGAGAATGAAGGTGCCCAAAAAGGCCAGAAGAGGATGTTGGATCCTTTAGGGCTGGAGGTACTGGTGGTTGTGAGCCATTGAATGTGGGTGCTGGAAACTGACTGACTCAGTTCCTTTGCAAGGGCAGTACACTCTCTTAACTACTGAACAATCTCTCCAGCTTTCTTTTTCTTTCTTTCTTTCTTTCTTTCTTTTTTCTTTCTTCTTTCTTTCTTTCTTTCTTTCCTTCTTTCTTTTTCTCTCTCTCTTTCCTTAAAAATGTAATTTATTATTTATGTCGGGGTGGGGTGAGGGGTGGGGTGGTGGAGGTATGTGCATGCCATATGTGTGTGGGTACCTGCTGAAGCCAAAAGACAGTGTCAGATCCATGGAGCTGGAGTTACAGGTAGCCGTGGGTGCTGGGAACTGAACTCTGGTCCCCTGGAAGAGCAGCAGGAGCATTGAACCACAGAGCCATCTCTACAGACCCTCATAGTTCATATTTCTAGGAGCATCTTGCTTCTCAGACCTTAGGGAACATGATATCTTTAGAACCATGTAGCTGTACAGACTACTCTACCTAAGAACTTCATCATACAAATCTCCCATTGAGACTATATGGATTGATTACACATGTTAATTATGTATCTTCATTCTGTTCATATAAATACATGGTATTGAAGTCTTGGCTGGATCATGGTCAAGTACAGTATTGAGGATTAGTGATAGGGAGTCCTTCCTAAGCTCACACTTAGTCTAGTACTTTCCTACTCATCCATATTCACTTATCAAACTAAATGGCAGGATTTTTCAGCAGAGGACAGTCTTGTGTGAAACCTGTTTCTAGGCAGTGACAGCTTTCCCCCCACTGGTGTTTAAATGAAATCATGAAGAAAGGCCAGCTTCAGGCAGGTGACACAGACCTCTGCCCATCCCCCATTCAGCTCTGCCTTTCAACTGTGACCTCATCACTGACACCATATCCCCTAAAGCTTGTCCAAGAGAGGAGCAGCTGCCCCTTTTATGGGAACCAGGCGGCTGTAGGGCTACATTGGGAGGTGGCATCTGCAGGACATAGGTGAAAGGATATCACTGGATACCTACTGGTCCCTGTACCCAGGTGTGCTCAGGGCCACATCAAATCTTCTGCAGGTGTGTGATCCACTGTGTCCTTAGGTAACCCTTCATTCACTTCTCAAGGAAATATGGCACGGGCTAGGAAAGAAGCCGGGGACAGCTAATTGGTGTCTGGTAGGGAGCCATTATCACATTATCAGAGTGTCTGTCAAGACCCCACAAGATTGCCAGGAATTTTTGCTGGCAGAAGATAGCAATGTCGGCCACTTTAAGAAGCAGATCTCCAAACACCTTCACAGTGACACTGACTGGTGCTCATCTTCACTGGGAAGATCCTCCCGGATCAAGATGTACTGAGTCAGTGTGGCATCCTTGATGGCTTGACCATCCAGCTGGTGGTGAGGACTCGTTTGAAAGGATCAGCCTGTCCTCCAGGAACTCCGCCAGGCCCCACAGGCCACTGCACTCAACGTTCTGACCCAGCAGCCTCTGAGGGTGCTGGGGTGCTCACCAGGTTGGGCCGGCTGGCCCGGAGCTCATGAGATGCAGCTGATTTCTTTTGCCAGCTTGTTCAGCTGTTGACAACTGCACCCGAGTCTGTGGTGCAGTTCTTGGAAGAGCCTCTAATTCAAGGACTGGCAAATAAGAAACGCGCCAATGACAGCCACTTTCCCAAATCCTCAAAGGCACATCAGAAACGCAAGCCAGCGCTGGAAACCTTTCAGAAGCTTGCCCAGCAACAGGAACTCCTGCAGGAACACAAGCAGAGTCTGGAGGCCCTGAAGGCGGTGCCGGGAGGTGACAATGCTATGCGACCTTGCTGCTCTGACATCCAGCATCTCTTGCTCTCCATTCTGGCCCTATTGGCAGCCTCCAAAGGCCACCTTTCAGGTTCAGAACCTTGCAGAGGAGAAGTCAACGCTCACAGCAGTTCTGAGACGACCACCATCTCTGCCACCTCTGCTCCTGTCAGGCCATTGGTACTAGAGGTCAATACAGGAGGAGGTATCCAGGCCAGGGGCATAGTTTCAAATCAAAACAGTTCAGTGTGCAGAACCGGTATGCTAGACTCACACCCAGGCTCAGATCTTCCCTTGCAAGATAGCCAGCAGCCGGAGGAGAAAGCTCCTCAAAGCAGTCAGCCGAGACTCTGACTGTCTGATTTGCAACAAGCCTTGCTATCCTGCAGCAGAATCCAGCCTGTTACACCAGCTGACGACCGGCAGCCTGTTGCTTCAGCACATGACACTTCCCATCCTCACCAAACCGCGAGCGCTGCAGGCATTGTTACAGATAGAATAAAGCCTACAGATACTATCCAGGGAGGTGCCTGAGACGGTGCCGTTCCTCCGGGCTAAACCGCGTGGGGCTAGAGGAGCCCCAGAAACTAGGGGTAGAAGACTAGTACCTAGAGAAGATCCCGTGCAACTCTCCTTGGCCTTTCCTCAGCTCTTCCATGCCCTGGCCAATGCCTGTTCCCAGCCTTTCCAAACCTCGCTGTCCACGTCCCTCTTCACTGAAGGTCGCTACCAGCAAGAACTGGAGCAGCTGAAGGCCCTGGGTTTTGCTAACCGTGATGCAAACCTGCAGGCCCTGATAGCCATGCTGCCATTGAGAGGCTTCTAAGAGCTCCCCAGGTCTAATCTCTCCAGCTGATGCTCACAATGCACCGCCCTGTGGTGAAGGAGGAAAACGGGGAAGGGCCGGGAAGGCACTTATTTTAGAAATTCCTCCTACTTGGATTATGAGCACTTTTGGGCAGTCCGTCTCTCACTGCCCAAGCCTGTTCTACATTAAAGATTGCTTGGATCTCACGTGTGTTGTAGATTTGGGGATGGCTGGGCAACAGCATTATTTGGAGAGGGTTGATACATGGTTCCTGGGACTCTTATTTACTCTCATTTCTTTAGCCTAAGAATCTTTGAAAGTTTCAAACACAAGGTGGGGCTGGGGGAATAGCCTAGTGGGTAAGGAGCTTGCTGTATACAAGCATGAGGACCTGAGTTCAGATTCCCAGCACCCATGTAATGGCAGATGTGGTGGTGTGTGTGTGTCACCCCAGCACTGTGCAGGGGAGAAAGGAAGATCCGTGGAACTCACTGATCAGTCAAGGCTAGCCAATTAAGTAGCCCCAATGTTCAGTGAAAGATCCCTTTTCAGTAAGGTGGAACCTAGTAGAGAAAATCACCTGATGTTGACCTTGGTCCCACACACACATGCATATATGCTAACATGTACACACACACACACACACACACACAGAGATACACATACACACTAAACACGAGGTGGGTAAATCTTGAAAGATTTAATATCTTTACTCCTGTTCAGTCAGTAATTTGGCTCCCTGCCTGCATCACCATCATCATCTGAGCTCCTTCTGTTTCACTCCAGAGTGAAGGGATCCCAGCTGTTCTCCCAAAAACCCATGGCTTTTTTTTTTTTTAAAGACCCCTTGAAACCACACATTCCTTTGCTGGCATGTTTCCCTGTCTATAGGGCGTCTCTTGATTTGGCAGAAAATATTCGCAACTTCCCTCAGCAATGGCTCTTCCTTTGAACTCTGTCTGTGCTTAGGGTCCGGCTCTGTGGGGCTAGCATCCTGTCTTCCTCCGCAGAATTCTTCCTTTTCTCTTGCAAAATGTTTTGTCTTATCAGCTACTGAAGTTTCCTTCTGCAGGTTTTTGCTTCTGGATTTGCAGCTGTCTCTCTTGGGTGGGTGGGGGGCAATGTTTTATGATCTTCTGCAGTTAGTGTTATCCAAGTAAGGTGCAGAAGCTTTCTCACTCTTCTTAATTTTAAAAAAATTTGACCTACTGGCACCCGTTTCTTTAAAGAGTCTTCCTTTAATCCTTAAAAAATTCACTCCCTAATAGATGGTGCTTCCGGGAGTATATTATACCAGTTCTTTTTAACTGCATCTCTCGGAGAGTTTGGCCCTTTGCATACCCACAGTTCCCACTCTTTTATACAGTCACTAAATTTCACAGATGGACATAAGGCAAAAAGCACTAGGGTCTCCTTCTTTGGGGCTGCTGGTTTAGGTCTGGCCTCTATAATTTTGTCCAAATGAAGGTGTGGAGAAGGAGGTAGGAAGACAGAATGAATATCTAGAAAATATCTTGGAGGCACATTAATTCTCAATATAGTCATGGTCAAGGAGAGGCAATGGGAACAGAACATGCTCTGGATCCTCAGCTCTCCTGGACAGCCCTTGTTGGACACATGGCTGTCTGTAACTCACTGATGTGCACAATCAATCTCAGACAACTGTGGTAGGCAGAATTGGCTTCCTGGAGATATTCTGCAGTGTGACCATTGTTGCCATCTCCATCTTCTGCTGAGGTGACTTTGCCTTACTGTAGGGACTGTGTCTTGGCTCTTCCACACACTCAGAATATGTACATTGACTAATTAGCCTGTGTTGACATCACTGCTGTGGCTGCCTATGGGCTGACTGCAGCTCTGTTGGTCACGGGCCTGGATTTTGTCCTCTTCTATGGATGTATGTTCTATGCTTTTTCATCTTATATCTCATGATGCCAAGGACAAAGTTCCCAGAAACCGAGAAGCCTGCTTTGATATCAGCATGGTTTTCTATTCCCAGGTGTTATTCACAGCATATTAATTCCCACTGCATCTCCAAGTATGCACTCATCATATGGATAACCTCTACACTCTAGTGCCTCACGTGTTCAGTTCTGTCATCTGCGAGGCTAGAACCAAGGAGATTTGTACTCACATAGCCTCTCTAGAATAGCTTTAGTTCAGGAAGACATGTTCTGATCTATGAATTTGCATAGAAGATAAGGATAGTATAAACCTCCATGGACAGCTGATAGAATTAAAGGTGGAATGGAGGAGCACTGGGCTGCAAACACCAGTACTTGTTTCCTAATACTGGAAACATCAGTTGGTTCCTCATGAGCTCATCTACTTTCCAATATCTGAAATCTCTTACAGCTTTGTAATCTGATAAATCTGTACGAACAAACTCACTTTAAATACTGCCTTGAGAACCCAGGGTCCTGAAACATGGACCTACCTCTCACACTAACTTCCTGCATCCATATATCTCCCTTTCTTCCAGAAATAAAATGAGGGTCACATCAGGATGAGATCAATGTCAGTGTGGTTACACCTAGTGAGTGATTTTATAGTTTGAGGTAGGCTTTTTAATTCAATGAAGCCAAGACCTTACAAGAGCAGGCATAGAACTCACAGGCATGCATCTCAGGAACAGAATGGAGGTTGCAAAGTTACTGTGTTAGTCAGTGTTCTGTTGCTGTGGCACAAACACTGACCCAAGAAACTTATAGAAGGAAGAGTTTATTTGAGCTTAAGGTTCCAAAGGGGCAAGAGTCCATCACGGCAGGGAGGCATGGTGGCAGAGGTGGCTGGAGGTGGAACAGAAGCTAAGCTTTACATCTACAAGTAGGCACAGGAAGCAAGAGAGCAGAGATCCGGATATCTGGCAAGGCTTAAGAACTCTCTAAGTGATGTGCTTCCTCCAGGATAGCAACACCTTCTAAGACTTCCCAAAACAGCACCACCAACTGGGGATAAAATGTCTCAACACTTGGAGCCTTTGGGGGATATTTTCATTCAAACCTCCACAGTCACTGAACACTAGCCCTCACTCTTAGCTACAGCTTTTCTTTTCTATTAAAATCATTATGCTTCTGCGTCCCAGTCACATTCAGTGTTTCATAAGATTAGTGAAACCTTGGTCTTCATTTTTGTTAGTGGTGGTGTTCTAGGCTGCCATCTTCTTAGGAAGCATGCATTATTTGTTCATCTATTTACTTAATAGTCAACATCTAGGCTTATTCACAAGTATAGTCAGATCACAAAGGGGGAGATAAAAAAAGGCACCGGTAAAGATTTCATGGATGTGGTATATGCAACCAATGTCCTGAAAGATGGACAGGAATTTTTCAGGGGAACAATCTAGAAAGGCATCTAAGGAAGAGTCAACAGCATGAGCAAAGACATAGTGGTTTTGATGTCTAGTATGCTGGAGACCTATGCAATCAGTGTGCCTAGGATTTCATGATGAAGGCTCTTCTTTACATGTAAGTATGAGGTATCTGGGAATATTCATGAGGGTTACAGAGACCTTCCGTTCAATCAAGAAGCTGCCTTTTGCAATCATGTTGAAAAATGAGATTTGAAAATAGCAATATTGAAATTAGCCTGAAATGAAGGTGGTTTCTACAGTCTTTTTGAAGAAACAGTAGACTCTCCCTAAGACAGCATCAACTAAATTTTGTTTGGGCCTTAGTGCCTTATACACAGCTTTGTGCAATATCATTTTGTGGAATGCCAGACACACTGAGATTTCCTGCTTCAGTATTACATCAAATTCTATCACCGTTCGCTCACAGAGAACTGGGAAACGTCATACACCTTCCCCAGTTGGTGCCATGCTTAGCTTCTCTTTACCTAGATCTCGAATGGAAAGTCTGTGTCCACCTTTCTAGTGTCAAAAAGACTAACTTTGAATGACAAATGACCTAGCTTCACTTCACACACTGTTCTTTTTGCCTGATTGACCTTGTCTTGATTGCTTGACCATTTGACTTGTTTTGCTAGTTAACAGAGAAGGGGAACTAATACCTGCAGTTTCCGATCATTGCAAGGATGAAATAATCTCTGTGAATTTCTTAGCAGAGGCTACTTAGGGCATAGGGCTAATGAGTATCAGTTATTGCAATGTTCTGCACCGTCTGTTTTCTCACCCGTAAGAGGGTGCTAATGCTATCTAGTAGGTATTAGCAAAGATTTCTGAAAGTTAATGTCTGAACTTCACATGCAGCATAGCGCTTGTTACAAAGACACTCAGAAGAATGTTATCTTTCTTTCCATGGCCCTCTAAAGCTCTCCAGTCTCCATCCTGAGTCCAACTGGCAGCTAACAGTAACTCGTGCCTAATATTCTTACTGAAAGCTTTATTTTCTCACATTACATCCTTACAGCAGTGGGATCCAGTTTCACAGTGCCCATCCAGAAATCTACATGTCAAGGGAGAGGAAAGGAGGGCGACTTTCACCTATTGTTGCTGCCACTCTTTAATAGTATAATTAAACCTTGTGAATTCCTGCACAAACCCTCAGTGTGGGGCCTGTAGCCCTAAGTGCCAAGGGCATCCTTTATTCCCAAGTATTAGGGCCTCTAGTTGAATGGGGGAAGTGCTCGGCATCACTATCATATATTATGTATAATATACACAGTTCATGTTCATTCCCTGAGGACTACACGAGGGTCTGAGGATCCCAGTTAACATGCTTGTTTATCAGAGGCTTGTAGTGCCTGTCATCTATTGATGCAATGAAACAGAGAGACACAGCCTTCTTTGCTCTTGTCTCCTGTTCTGTGGGTCATCCTTTTTTCTCTTGCACATTTCCATTTCAGAAACATTTCTCTACACTCTCTACTTCCAATTCCTCAAGTTTCTGGGTGTTCTCTGTTCCACAGAAATCACCCTAAGGTAGTGACGGCTTCCTAATAGACAAATCCAGTCGACACCTGTTCTTTGAATTTTATTCACAATCTATACTCTATTAGGTAGATGATTTTATATTTTTGCTTGGCTTATCAGAACTACAATACTTGTTTCCTATTCTTAAGCTTATTTGAAGAAGTCACTTCCCATTTTAGTGGGAAAAACATCACTGATACAGAACACCCCTGAGTGTCGACATCCACGTCTACACTAATGTGGTTTTGTGCCAATGTGTTCTTCCTGTTCTGTTGCTGAGGCCCGAATCACTACTGATATTCAGATCTACTAAAATACTAATTTTCTGTCTCTCCTCTCTGTACGTAGTCTCCATCTTGCTCCATCAGGCTTTCCTGTTCTAATGGGTTATTCCAACTATATATTTTCCCTACTTTCCAGTCTATAAATGAGTCTATTAACGAAACAAGAAAAAATTGTCTAGTGCCCACTTATCCCTCCATTTCCATTTTATTTTTTTTTGCTCACCCCTATAGCAAGCATAACTACTTAAAAGACTTGTTCATATTTGCTGACACCAGTTTCTTATTTCTTGTTTTCTTAGACCTATTATAGTATAATTAAACATTTGCTAGCTTCATGACAAAGTTTAGAGCCACTCTTGTCTGGGCAACCAAAGAGTTCTGCATGCTAAATCCTACGGTCCTTCCTCAGCTGCCATGGTACTTACTCCAATTATATTTGAGTGATCCTTCTCTGTGACACAATAGACCCCCTTTTTATTTCTCTTTTCCTTCCTTCCTTCCTTCCTTCCTTCCTTCCTTCCTTCCTTCCTTCCATTTCTTCCTTCCTTCCTTCCTTTTTTCCTCCTTCCCTCCCTCCTTCCCTCCCTCTCTCCCTTCCTCCCTTCCTTTTTCTCTCTTTTGGACCTTTTTGGGACATGGTCTGCCTGTAACTTCACACGGGCTGAAGCTCCCTATGTAAACCAGGCTGGCCTCAAACTCACAGAGATTCACCTCCCTCTGCACCCTGAATGTTGAGATTAAAGGTGTAAGCCACCACTCCTGGCTCAAAGATTTCTTCAGGTTTATTATTTTAGTTGTTATTGTTCATTTATTTTGTGACAAAATCTCACTATATAGCTTTGATTGGCCTAGAACTTGCTATGTAGAGCTGGTTGGCCCTGAACTCACAGAGATCTGCCTGCTTCTGCTTCCCAATGTCTGAGATTAGAGATGTGTGCCACCACACCTGGTTCAGACACCCTCTTTCTTGAAATAAACCCCTGTGTTTTTAAATGCCATATATTTTTATTGTTTACTTGACAAGTATGCCTAGAACATGGTGGCGCCATATTCATGCCCCATTGCCCTGTGTAATCCTCTCCGACTCCTGCTGAGTCCCTTCTTCCTGACTATCCCCTCTACCACCCCCTTGTCTTTTGTTCTGTTTTTGGTGCAGGTCTAATGCAGGTAGCTACTGTGCTATGTGATCATAATTGTGACAGTCGTTCCACATCCGGAAGCCAGTGTTTCACAGTGCCCCTCTTCATCCTCCAGCTTGGCTCTTATAATCTTTCACCCCCTCTTCTGTGATGTTCCTGGGCTTGGAGGATATCATATATGTGTCACATTTAGGGCTCGTCATTCAACACTCACATTGTCAGCACGTTGTCTAGCTGATATCACATTTTTTTGATGTATTTATTTTTATTTTATGTGTAAGAATGTTTTGCCTGTATGTATGCAATGCCTACAGAGGCCAGAAGGGGGTGTCAGATGCCTTGGAATTAGAGTTATGGATGGTTGTTGGGACAGTTGTTAGCCATTATGTGGGTACTGGGAACCTAACCTGGGTTCTCTACAAGAGCAGCCAGTGCTCTTAACCACTGAGCTATCTCTCCAGCCCCTGATACCACGTTTTTAATTTAACTTTTTTTCCTCAAAGACCTTCTATTACAGTATACAGCTTCATTTCCCTAGCTTTTTAATTTTGAAGTCATTTTCTATCGTGCTGCACTCCCCTTCCCTAACATTTTCACCTAATTATGTGACTTTAAATATCACAATGATTTGAAAGTTCAGATTTCTAGTTTAGACCTCTTCTCTGAATCTCAGAGTAAGACAGTCGAGATAGGAGACCCTTTTCTATGATGCCTTTTAGGCAACAAACTCATTTATCATCTTCTGAAAACCTGTTACTTTTCTAGTTTTTTTTGTTTTCCAAAAAAGGAAGGAAAGAAGAAAAAAAAACAGAGGAGGAAGAAAAGAAAGGAGGTAGAGGGAAGAACCAGAAAAGGAAGAGAGCAAACTTTATCTTTTCTGACCCCCAAATCTTACAGACGGACAGGTGCCCTTGATCTCCCTTACCTCTTTCTCTTTCATTAATCTGTTATAAAATTCTGACGGTGCTTCAAAAATATGCTTGGAATCTGACCACTTTTAAAAATACCATCTTCATTGATACCACACTGCCCAAATCACTGCTGTGAAATTGAATAACACAAAGTGATTCTCCAAAGATGAGTTTAATTAAGAGTAGCAGAGCACTAGAGTGGGAACACACACACCATCGTAAATTATGGCCATATTCTGGAAAGAAGAAGAAAGTATCTTTAAAAGTGAAACAAGGAGAGTTGTTTTGATACACACATATGCATGTGCGCCTGCACATGTGCACGCGCGCGCACGCACACACACACACACACACACACACACACACACACACACACACACACACACAACATTGGTTACAGGGGCTTAACAAGAGTTAACTTCAGGTGATTAGGAGAAACTATTAGGCAAGTGTTCTACACCCAGATAAATGTCTTTGAGACTCATGTAGTAAGTAAAGATTTTGGTTACAAACCCTTGGGAGTTAGAGTCCTTCCAGGAGTCTATTTCTTTACCTGAGACCAGTGTATGCAAAGGTCTGTCCACTTTCAACCTCTGTACTCCGTTTTGTTAGAATTTGACACATGTGACATCATTTTTATGTTGACATGTTCCGTATCATCACTACAATGGCGTTGTAAACCACATCCTTGCTGTCATCCTTGCTGGTCAGTCCCCTGTCTACTATATTATCAGCGGAGCATCACATACAAAACTGTAAGGCAGGCAAAGAGCAGGCACAGAGAAGTTCCACTGTTTCCCCGGGGTCTCACATCTTCTGACTGACAGGTGTAGAAGCCCAAACTTTAGTTCCAAAATTTATTCTCCTACCTTTATGCAGCTTCACACTAAGACTCAGTTTCTCTGAAACTGAAGTCTTGCCCTGGCATGGGAGGGACACAGCATGTTTCTGTATCTCTGGAAATCTAAAATCTCATTTAGAGAGGAGCAGTTCAGAAAATAATTCCAATCACAATGATGAAATATTACATGTTTCTCATTAGAAAAATTGAAATTTTAAGTATTATTACTAGCAAATAAAGACAAAATAGGATCTTGTGGCTGTGGAATGGGAGTAAGAGGGGACATTAGGGGATGGTTCCTTGGGGGTGAGAGGGAAGTGTTACTGAGATCTTACTCCAATCTCTCTCGACTCGCTGGTCCTTGTGATCTCTGTGGAAAGAATTCAGATGGACACACAGAGCATAGGCTATGACAGATGGGATTTATTAAAGTATGCCACTCTCAAGACCAGACTCAAGACAAGACTGACAAAGACCAGAGGGGCC
This sequence comes from Nannospalax galili, assembly GCF_000622305.1. Classification (NCBI taxonomy): domain Eukaryota; kingdom Metazoa; phylum Chordata; class Mammalia; order Rodentia; family Spalacidae; genus Nannospalax; species Nannospalax galili. The sequence continues at coordinate 1,041,107 of NW_008335836.1, read as the reverse complement.
ATTGCTGAGGAAGACACCATGAAGAGTGGATGTGGGAGTAGTGGGGTAAAGATGGTTTATGGTATTGGTAAGAATTACAGGAGACTTTGGTGCAGAATCACTGAATTCAGAAGGTCTCCTGAGGCACAGATTAAAAGATCATATGCAGAGTAAGAACTTCTTAAGGTGGTCTAGGGAAAAGATTGCCCAAGACCTTAGTGGGGCCTAGATTTGCAGGTGGTGCTTTGGAACTAGTGACCTTCGTCTCTCCTCAAAAGCTGAATTTCTTTACACATCGCAACACATTTGCCTTTTTGAAGAAAGATATTGTGAACGCTGGGTTGTAGGAATCAGGGAAGCACCACTTCTAGAATCTCGCCTTCTCTTACCAACCTCCAACCTCACTTTAACTCTGACTTCAGTTACAGCTGGCTGAGACTACTCCATCACTGCCTGGATTCAGATTAGTTCACTAAACCCCATGAGCTGTCTCATCTACACCTCGTGGTTTAGGCTTCTTAGAAATCTGATCTCACACAGCTTTCCCAAGCTTTTTCAGAAACCTCTGTGTCTCTTTCTTGCACTGCTGTCTGACCGACCCTTTTCTTTTGCGCTGTGGATCTCTTCTCCGATCTCTGATCTCCTCTGAGCTCCCTTGGCCCATGTTGGCTCCTGGTTTGTGGATTCATCCCTGTAGCTATGGCCAGAGCTGACACTTCTCTTGTCTTACCTGTGGACTTTGTAATATTCTCCCCTCAATTGCTTTCCTGGGGTAAGAAAATTCCCCTTTATGTCTATCTTAAATCTATTGATGTGCTTCTACATGGGTAATTTCAGCATAAATCTAAACAAATAAGAATCAAGTTATTCAATACTGTGTACCAGGCTCTATACTAGACCTACTTTTTCTTTTTACCATCATAACATATTGAAGATGCCATTCATTTATTAACTCAACAAAGATTATGATATATATGATGACATGGCACTTCAGTCACAGTATTTATTGTTTATTATGTCTGAGACACAGATAAAATGCCTGTTATGATAAAGTGTTTAATAATTAACCAATGGAGAAGAAATAATCTCTAGGTTATTTTGTCTTGTGATATACTGAAACTTGGTATATACTTTCATTAATTTATTTAAGCATCATTAACTAAATACTATCAACTATCGCCAATCTGAATTGAGTGCTTGCTTTGTTTCAACATTTTGCTAATGTGGGACTGGTTGAGTGGAATGTCTTAATTCATGTAGTTCGTAGGTTAGGAAGCTGAGATTTAAGTCCTTGGTCATCAGGATCCAGAATTCATATTATTATCAGTATAAAAGACTAGATAATATATGAGTTTTTTTTTTTAATGAAAAGTTGTAACTTTAACAGATTCTCTGAATTACAGGCTTGGTTTAAAATGCAAATAATGGCAATCATTTTTTAATTGAATTTTTGCTAATTTTATACATCATATTTTGATCATATTTATATGCCTTTCCCTATCTGCACCCACTTTTAGTAACTCCACACAATTTCCTGCACTCTATTAATAACACACACACACACACACACACACACACACACACACATACACACACAGAGGCTTAAGGCTTATTGAGTCAAATTTGTAGCCCCAAGTTCCCTTTGATGTGGGTCCATCCACTGGAGCCTAATTAACCTATCCATTGTCACACCCTTTTTAAATTTTATTTCTTTTGCCTGCATGTGTCTAAGTGTACTTGTGTCATGCAAAGCTCACAGAGGCCAGAATAGGGCATAGAATTTTTTGGAACTCGGCACCTGTGTCCTTTGGAAGGACAGCAAGTATTCTTAACCACTGAACCATTTCCTTCCAGGGTCCAATCATCATACCCTTAAAGAGAACTGACTTCCCCTCTCCCAGCAGCTATCTGATGCAGATAGTTCCTCTTCTTCCCCTCATCCCCACTTCTATGCTGGGTTTTTTTTTTTCTGACTTGACCTCATGTGGTTCTTGTGCATGCCGTCACCACTGCTGTGAGTTCATGTGAGTGACTGCCCTTTCTGGGAAACTGTTTCTTTGTGGTCATCCACCACCTCTGGCTCTTATAATCTTTCTGCCCCTTCCTCTGCAATGATTCCTGGGCCTGAGGAGGCAGAATCTGATGTAGTATCCTGTAAGTGCTCTGAAATCTCTTGTTTGCACATTGGTCAGTTGTGGGTCACTGTGCTAATCACTGTTTGTGGCATTAGGAAGTTTCTGTGGTGAGAGTTGAAAGCTGGATTTAAGCTTCACAAGAAGGAACTCATACATGATACTGATAGCAGGCCTAGAGACCTGTGGCTAGACAGGTCATGGGCCATAGCTCAGAGCTTACTACTATTATTTTGTTAAATGAACATAGTATTAAACTGTCTCCTAGTGACTTATTGCTGCATCCATAGATTAATGCATCTCTCAATTCCCACCATAAAAGAAGTCATCTTTTTAAGCAGTGTAAGTGAACTTGTGAAAATTAGAACTGAGATTACAAAAGCACTGAAGGGCAATTGAAGACTCTGGTGTCTGATCCGACTCCTCTGAATCTTAATAGAGATAACTTTATGACTAAAATGAAGTAAGAGTCAAAATAGGAGATTGGAGAAAGGATGAGGGAAAATTCAGTTTCAGTAGGCGTGGATTCCATTTTAAACACCATGGAAATAATATAGAATTATTATGTAATATGGTTATCAGTGTTCTGTGAAGTATCATAATGTAAAAAAAACGAGGCAGATAAAGAAATTGCCTACTAATGTTTATGAGATGCTGCAGAACTTTTTAAAATTTGCTTATTGAGCCTCTACATGTGATGCTCTAAATTTTTCTGTCTGTTAAAGTATTCATTCCTTACCACAGCAGTAAGAGTTAGACATTATCTCCATTTAAAAACAGGACGGACTAAGGTATAGAAAAAATTCAGCAACTTGGTCAAAGTTACAAGATCAGGAAGTAGAAAAGTCAACATTGAAGCTTAGGCACTCCGGCTGTGTACTTTTGGCTTCTATATGAAGTGGTGAAGTTGTGTTGTAGAATTCGGATTCATACTCAAAGCAACTTTTTCTTTTCCACTTGGACTCACAGAAGAATATTCCTTTTAGAAAACATAGTCTTTTCTTAAGGGCAGTAAATGAATAGCTCCTTAACAAGTAGCAGCCACTTTTTAGAGAAGAGTGAATAGATCACCCCTCTGGACTGTCCAGAGATCCTTGAGGGGCTCAGGAAAAGTGATCTGTTTTAAGGTGATTATTTGATGTCTCTGCATCTTGTGACCAGCCCCCTTACTTCCAGATCTCTGATCATGTAAAACCAGTTTATTTTCTTTTTCTCATCTCCAACGTCTGCTTAGAGTTCATACCGAGCCCTTCCCCGGGTGAAGCAGTCTTAAAAGTCGACTCCGAATCTCCTTGGTTCTAGCTCCATAGATAATGGGATTGAGCACAGGAGGTACCAGCACATAGAGGTTAGCCAGGAAGATGTGCACATGCTTGGGCACTCTGTTGTGACCAAAGCGGTGGGTGAGGAAGGAGAAGAAGGCAGGAATATAGAAAACCAAGATGACACCAAGGTGAGAGCCACAGGTACTCAGAGCCTTCTTCTGGGCATCACGTGATGGAAGACGGAAGACAGCACGGAGGATAAAGCCATAGGAGATGGCAATGAGGATGGAATCTAGACCCATAGCCAGCAAAGCCACAGTCAGCCCATAAACAATGTTGACAGTGATGCTGGCACAGGCCAGTCGAGCAATGCCCATATGCTCACAGTATGTGTGAGCCATGACACGGTGACCGCAGTAATGCAGTCGCCTCAGCAAGAAGATGAAGGGGGAGACGATAGCCACACTACGGAACATGCCAGCAAAGACAATCTGGCCTATGACAGTGTGGTTGAGAATGGTTGTGTATTTCAACGGGTTGCAGATAGCCACGTATCTATCAAAGGCCATGGCCAGGAGTACTGAGGACTCTAGAGCATAGATAGAATGAACGCAAAACATCTGGGCCAGGCAACCGCTAAAGGAGATCTCATTATCGTGAAGCCACAGAATGGCCAGCATTTTAGGCACAGTGGTGGAGCTGAGAGCCAGGTCCGTGAGAGAGAGAAGGCAGAGGAAGAGGTACATGGGCGCATGGAGAGCACTCTCTGTGCTGATGACGAGGATGAGGGCAGCGTTGCCCAGGAGTGCTATCAGATACATGGCACAGAAAGGGACGGCAATCCAGAGGTGGGCAAACTCCAGCCCTGGCATGCCTGTCAGGAAGAGAGTGACTGGGAGACTGTCACTCATGTTGGAGGGTGACATCCATCTTGGCACATGAAGGGCTTTGTCCAAGGGATGATGGGATGCCTGCCCTGTAACATTAGGCATTTGGTTGATTCACATAAAATGATTCTTGTGTAAGCTGAGAAAACTGCCCTTTGCTCAGGTATCTGAAAAGAGTCTTTCCCATGTAATCCATTTTAAGTCTTCTGCTCTTTTCTAGATTATGTAGCAGTGATATTCAACAAACCTGCTGTTTCCTGACTTGTAAAGTGCCCTGTATATCATCTACAGACCTTCAGACTGCACATTATAGGCGCTTTCCTTATCTCCCTTTACTGGTGTCTTTTCTCACACATTAGAAGTCTTATTTCCCCTTCTCTAGTTTTTCTCGTTTTAAGGCCTTCCCAGGGGCCTCCTGTTTATATTCTGCTTTTCAGAGATCCCTAAACTCTCATCTCTTAGTCTTCTACCATGTTACAGAAGCCTTTTGAATAGGGACTCTATATTTTATGCAGGTGTAGCCTCCATAGGAATGTTAAGTGTAGAACTTAACTGAATCCCAGAAATCCACATTCAGAGTTGGGTCTTTTCATTTCATCCATTGTCTGTTGTCATAGTCAGTATTTGAATTCCTATATCTTTCAAAAAAGCCATTTCGTTTCAAATCACTTCCTAATGCTGCAATAACTTTGCATAGTATCTGAATACCAAAGGCAAAAAGAACTTAGACTCCTTTCCTACAGGACACAGAATACTTCCTCTTTTTTTTTTTTTTTTTTTTTCTTTGACACAATACTTTTAGGCTCTGCCTCGATCCTGGTTTGTAATATGAAGGGAGGGAGTTCAGAGGGTAGAGTCTGGCCAGCTGGCATCACCTCCCTTTCTTTCCCATTCTCTTTTTGACCTAGTCTTGTATCTGCGTAGGATTTCCAACTATTGTCGTAAGAGATCTGCTACTCTTTCAGCATCTATGGATGTGAGGATCTATGTGAGCATCTATGGATTTTATTCTCTTCCCACTGAGAGAGACAGTGTGAAAGGATAGTGAGCTGGAGCGTCACCGGACTTCACAATGCAGATACCCTCCCAAACATTCCTCAGTCTTTCCTGAGTCACTATGATGACTGAATTTTTGTGGTCTCAAACTAGACATCAATGCACTGCAACTGTCAACTGAACACAGGTTTTAAAAAATCTGATTTTAAAAACTTACCTATCTGAATGACATCCATTTCTTGTGGCATATGCTGAGTTTGGAGCTCTGTGACGGTGTACTATATGGGTGCAAAGCTACTCTGAGTAAATATGTATTGCATGAGTACAGCAAAGGAGAGAGAGAAAGAGAGAGAGAGAGAGAGAGAGAGAGAGAGAGAGAGAGAGAGAGAGAGAAAGTGAAAGGTGGGTGTCTGCACGTTCACACGTGTGTGTTATGAGAGCAGAGAGACTGTTATTCTGTATTCCCACCTTCTTTGGTCACAGGGCTTGGTGAGTGAGAGTATTTATTGATTTTTTCTGTAATGCTCATGTGTAAAGACTCAGGTGTCCTCCGTTAGGGATCTGATTTGCGGAAGATCTCTCTCTAGGGAAAAAGAGAATGAGCATTGTTAAGTGAGGAATAGATTAATAAGGCACATATTCCAGTGACTTCTCAAGGAAGATAAAAAGAATTAAAAGCTTAAATAGTAGAAAAGGTGTAGCTTTTAGCAAATTGTGAATATCAACATTTAAAAATTAAACTGTCATATCACTATTTAAAATATCTCCAATAGAATATTTTTTTGTATGTGTATATAAGTTACTGTGCATGTGTGTGTATGCACGTGGAGGTTAGAGGTCAAGGTTGGGTGTTTTCCTTAACTGTTCCTCACCTTATTTTGGAGACAGGGTCTCCTACTGAATCTAAAGCTCATAGATTGACTAGAATGGCTGGCCAGGGAGCCCAGGGATCTGCCTGTCTCAGATTCTTGGTGCTGGGATTGCAGGAATGTGTCACCATGCCTGACTGCTCACATGAGTGCTTGGGATTGAGCTCAGATTTTCTTGTTTGCACTGCAAACACTTTACAAGTCAACTATCTCTCCATCCCTGGAATCTTTATAACCTAGAAAATTTCAAGTGACCATTATCAATTTTAAAATCTATAAAAAATGTTTTCCTTAACTGTGGGAAATTCTTTCTGTCTCCTTGAAGTTGGTCCATTAACCCACCCATTTATTTTTCTTAAGTATTTCATTATGATCACTCTTTCAAAACATGTATACAAATTAGAAATATTTCTTTTTTTATATAGCAATAGGCTCCACAACTAAAATATTTTGCCATAATAATTACAAGATGCATTAATAAAAGAAATATGAAAATCTTTACATTTCGTTAGTTGTTAGATGTAGATACAAATCTTTGGGAAATATTCTTCTGATTGAGATTAATTGAACTTTCCTTTTTCTTTTTTTAAAAAATTTGTTTTTATTAAATTTTGTTATATTTCATACTCCCATTTTCTTTTAAATTACTCCAAATACCCAACATTGATAGAATGAAATAGTTTATGTCCTGTTAGTATTAATTTTATTTTTATGTCAGTAAGTTTTAAGAACTTGTTTTGCATAAATACTTTCGCTGGGAAAGTATCTTTCACTTTCTGTCCTGCAGGATATGCCACAATGGAAGGTCAGCAGCAGCCTTAAGAAGGAAGATTCTGACCCTCTGAAATTCACGCTGCAGACTCTGGGGAGAGTTTTGGTAAGCTGGTATGAGGAGGTTGAATAATAATAAGGGACAAATTAAAATAACAATTGCTGTTGCTAAGGAAAAATCAGGTGCTTGCACAATACTACAAAAGTAAGATATGGACAGAAACAGCAAATGTCTTCTCACTCTTTCTTTGGCTTTATCAGTCTCCCTCCAAGGCCTCCTCTTGGCAGAGAGCCAAAGGTAGCAGTCTGGGAAAGGAAAAATGAAGCTTTACCTTAAGTCTCTTAACCAGAGTGTAGAGGTTTGGAGCTGAAAATAAATAGCTTAGCCCTCACCACAGTGACCCTTTATCTGTGTATAAGATGTATAAAACTTATGTGGTATTTTATGACTGGATAATTATTAAGCACGTAAAAATCAGGAGTAGGGGCTGGAGAGACGGCTCAGCAGTTATGGGCACTGGTTATTCCTGCAGGGGACTTGGATTCGGTTTCAAGAACCCACATTGCTGCCAACAACTGTCCATAACTCCAGTTCCAGGGGACTGGAAATGCTCTTCTGACCTCTACATGCATTACACTCACATAGGTACACTTACACACATGCAAACAAAATAGTCAGATACATAAAATAAAAATAACTCAGTAAAAAATCAGAAGTAACTGATTTCATTATGTTTCACAGTACTTTTTTCTTTATCATTTTATGTAGAAAAAACTATATTGATAATAAAGTAGGGAGTGTTCCAGGAGACTAAATTATATTTAGATTGAGTACAACTTTAAAATATTTCCTAAAATGTTTGATAAAAATAAAATAAATTTTTTTAAATTTATTTATTTATTTTTGTCTTTTTGAGACAAGGTCTCCCTGTAGCCCCAGCTGGCCTGGAACTCAGTATGTAGATGAGGCAGGCCTTGAGCTCATAGAGATCCACCTGCCTCTCCTCAGTGCTGGCATTAAAGGCATATGTCACCATGCCTGGTGAATGTGAATCTTTTTTAGAAAACAAATATGTGCATATAATACAATTATTTTCTCTTTAAGTATCACCTACTGAATTCTGAGGGAAGATGTGTGTGGTATTTGCCTAGGCAGTCTCAGTGGAAACCAAGTCCCCATCTCTGCCCTGAGCACCTATATACTCAAAACTCTCTTATTTGTCCCAAATATTAAGTGGGTAATATGAGGTGAGGGAAATAACATTCAAGACATTGTTGTCATATGCCAAGTGAAGTAAAGAACTCATTTGTACTCACAACACTACAACCAGGAAATGTGCACGGTAATATAGCCTATAATTTCTGTTTTAGAGACATGAGTGCACTCTTGCATTCTTGATTATGGCTTAAGATCATGTGGTGTGGAGGAGGGAGGAGATAGGTGGTCATCTCTGAGGTACTGGTAGTATAAAGACTTCTGAAATTTTTCATACTTTTAAAGCAACGAGAAAATGGCAAAACACTGTTAGGGTCAACTTTTTCAGAACTTTAGCTCTTAAATAATGGCTTGTGTTAACCCAGGAACCCTTTAAAAATGGACAAATTTTGTCAAAAATCATTTAAAATCAGCGAATTTTGTTAAAATAAGTAAAATGTTAAAATCTCTAGCTCTACAATTGCATGCCAGCAGCAATGTGTTCAGAGTCAAAGTCAGAAGCCTAGTGCCAGTCAGAGGGAGCAGACATGGCTGGAAGAGGGGTTCTCTTCAGAAATTTTGATGATTTTCCCACTTTGCTGGTTTCCCTGAAAAACACATTTGTAATTCTTTCTAAATTTAACAGGATATAGAGCTCCTCTAGTGTGAATAACTTTTTCCCATGGGTGGCTGTTAGAGACTATTATATACAATTAACTGTACAGTTCTCTGTGATCTCATTACAGTGGGCAAACAGGAGGCTCTCCAAAAGGATAAAGACTGAACATTTGAAGAATAAATTTTTCATTAACACAATTTGATTGTACAGTTTAGTGGGTTTCATTGTGATGCTTCCATAGAACATTCCATGCATTGCCCACATCTACCTTCCCTTCTTTCCCCTCCTGTCTTCCATTCTCTCCACTCTCTCTGCTCCCCTTGCACATGTGGACTGCTACATGAATGAGTGTGTTAACCTTGTGCAGAGGCCATGCTAACTGACTCTGTATCCATCCCGTCTTAATGTCCGTGCCACTGAAGCACACACTAAAAGACTTACACATAGCTTGGATGTGTTTTTGCATATCCACAGCTGTATAGCAGACACATTTGAAATTTTATATATTGTCAGAAAACATCTGAAAGTACTTTGGGCCTCTTAGCTCTTACTCACATTTAGTCTGCCATGGAAATAAGATTAAACCAGAGTTGTAAAATAAATTGCTGACTGTTGAGATAATGCCCTAAAAGGTACATAGTGGCTAACAACCAATCCATAACTCCAGTTCCAGGGTTTCTGATACCCTCTTCTGACCTAGTTCTGTGGACATTGCACCACAAGGCTACACTGACATACGTGCAGGCAATACACTCATAAACATAAAATAAAACAAGTAAAATATTAGAAAAAATTATTAGCCTTCATTATCCAGTAGTATTTTATAGTATCTTATATTGAGTAGTATTTTATGGTATTTAATTATTGTTAAAGTTTCTATCAACCTACTAATTGCTGTTAGAGATTAATCATTTTGGCTTTTACAAATAAATCCATGCTATTGTACAAAAAAGGCACATAGAACTCTCAACAAACAGAAAACCTTTTTATTTTTAATTATTTATTCTTATTTTTTAAATTATTTATTTAATAACCACATGATTAGAAGAAGCATTTCATTACAGCATTAAAATATTCAATAACAATTTCCAGGGCAAAGATGCAGCTCTTTCACTATTGGCTATAAATTTTTAGGTTCACAGTTGAATTAATACAATTATACAATATTGAATTCAGTATAAATATACTTTTTCATACAGAAACAGTATATTTTAAATGCTAATGTTAATGCTAATAACACTTAGATATTTACACATGTGTCTCTAATCTCTATGCATCTGATTATTGGTAGTCACAGTTGGTTACTTTCTGAGATCCACCTGAGCGTAGATATAAAATCATTGGGTAGATTTCAATGGTAATGGGTTTCACCTCTACTAATTAACATAGAGAAAATTTTTATGTTTCTTCTTCAAATATAACTCTTTTTTAAAATTTGTTGATTTTTTGTGTGTATTTCATACAGAACATCCCAAACAATCTTATTCATCTCTATACCCACATCCCAAATGGCACCCTCCCATAGTCTCCTCCCCTGCCACGGGAGCCCATATAACTCTGACATCCCTGTTACTGTCCACTGTGTTGTTGGTGCCCCCAGCCATTCTCCAGTGCTTGTTCATCTGCTGAATCTAGTTACCCTATCTAGAGATCCTTGTTTTAGGAAGACCAGCTCTTCCTTATCTAGTAGCAATCAGTTGTCAATATTCCTTTAGATAAGATTGGGGTCTGCTGTTCATTTTCCCAGTTCTATGCTGGGTTACTGTCTGGGAGTTTCTTGGGTCACCCTGACCAACAGCTCAAAGGAAGGTAATCACCTGTCTGGCATTGTTTCTTGTTATGTAGCTTTTTGCTATACACATGGACTCTTAAAGAATTATATTGATCCCTTTAATCTTTGGTTGTACTTTCCTTTTGGGTGTTTAAGACCTTACAGTTGTCCCAGATAAACCAATTTATTTTTACTCTTAAGGTTGTTTGAGGATCTGTTCCTCAGGGGTCACATGGGCTTGGGAGGAGGCCCTGGCTCCTTTCTTTTATCAGTTCCATCTATGTGAAGATAAGTCAAAGGTCCTACTTGACCATGGCTGGCTTCACTTGGAAGCATGGAGGAAATGTTTCCTCTGTGTTGACCCTCCTCTTTGTAGACTGGACACTGGTTCAAGTCCATTTGGTTGGGTCTCCATGGCCTCCTTGATCAAGAGGACAGGTGAAGCACCAACCACAGTTACAGGACATTTTGAGAGATGCTCATAGTCCCCTGGAGCTTAGTCAACCTAAGAAGGAAAGAAACAAAAACTGTCCTTTTTGTCCCTCTGACCAACTTAGTATAGGCCTCAAAGTATGTCTGTTAAACACCCAAGAAGGTTAAACCAGTTTGGTACTTTTAATTACCATGTGCTATGTAGACAAAGCTTGGGCAAAGACTGAACATTCTCAGATAAACCTTGCCTAGACATATATTCCTTGAGCTAGTTGTATGTATAATTTGTCAGTAGGTTGTTGAATTAATATGGCTCTCCTGGTTTTTTAAAGCTAGCTAAGCATTATTTATCTCTCACATTGGCTAACCATTCCACCATGGTTTCCCCATTTAAGGTGCCCCCATTTTTCCCATTTCTCCATTAATAATACCCTTCTCCTGTGGTCCCACCACTCTTGAGCTCCTTCTTTCCCTTTATTCTCAAGGTTCCTTCTATAACCCTCCTTTCCCCCTACTTAAAATAATCCCATTTTCCCCCATATCTTCCTTAGTAACACCTGTTTCCTACTGTTCTCTTTCAGATTCTTTCTTTTCCTTTACCTCTCTGATTCCTTTTCATTATCCTGGTTCCTGTAGTTATGTCTGGATACACACTCACTTATAAGGATTTGGTGCTAGGAAACACATATGAGGGAGAACATATGTCATTTTCTTTTTTCTGATTCTATGTTACTTCACTTAAGATGTTTCTGCACTTAACAGTTTCTAGTTCCATTCATTTACCTGCAGATTTCATGATTTCACCTTTCTTTACTGCTGAGTAAAACTCCATCGTATAAGTCAACCACATTTTCATTATCCACTCGTCAATTGAGGGACACTTAGATTGCTTCCATCTTTTAGCTACTGTGAAAAAAGCAGCAACAAACATGGATGTACAAGTGTCTCTGCAATAGGATGAGTTCTTTGGGTATATGCCAAGGAGTTGTATAACTGGGTCAAATGGTAGGTTCATTTGTAGTTTTTTAAGGGTTCTCCACACTGCTTTCCATAGGGGTTGAACAAGTTTGCAGCCCTGCCAGCAGTGGCTGAGTGTTCCCCTTTCCCCACATCCTCTCCAACATTTGGTATCATTTGTTCTCTTAATCCTAACCAGTGTGACTTGGGCAAGATGCAGTCTTAAGGTGGTTTTAATTTGCATTTCCCTAATTACTAATGATGTTGAACACCTTTAAGATGCTTCTTAGTCATCTTCTGTTCAGCTCCTTAGCCCATCTTTTAATTGGGTTACTTTCTTTGAGTTTGTTATATATTCTTGATGATAAACCTCTGTCGGATGTGTCACTGGTGAAGATTTTCTCCCATTCTGTGGGTTTCCTCTTCACTTCCTTGGTTGCTTCTTTTGATGTACAGAAGCTTTTTAGTTTAATGAGGTTCCATTTGTTGATTCCTGACCTTGCTTCCTGAGCAATTGATGCCCAGTTTAGAAAATCCTTTCCTGCATCTAGATCTTATAGGTTATTGCCAATGTTTTTTTTTTTTTCTAAAAGTTTCAGAGTTTCAGGCTTTACATTGAGGTCTTTGAGCCATTTGGAGTTGAATTTTGTGCAAGATGAAAGATAGGGGTTTAATTTCATTCTACAGGTGGAGATCCATTTTTGCCAGCACCATTTGCTGAACATGCTGTCTTTCCTCCAGTGAAAGTTCTTGACCACTTTGTCAAATATCAGCTGGCTGAAATTGCATGTATAATAGTATAAAAGTATAATAGTATAAATGAGTATAATAGTCTCCCCGGCATTGCTCTTAGTGCTCATGGTTGCTTTGGCTATCTGGGGACTTTTGTGCTTCCATATGAATCTTAGGATGGATTTTTACAACTCTGTGAAGAATGTCAGGGGCATTTTGTTTGGCATTGCATTGAATCTATAAATGGCATTTAGTAGGATGGTCATTTTCACAATACTAATTCTTCCAATCCATGAGCATGGGACGTGCTTCCATCTTCTCATGCCTTCCCTTATCTCTTTCTTTAAAGATTAAAATTTTCATTGTAGAGGCCTTTAATGTCTTTGGTCAGGTTTACTCCAAGATTATTTTTTTGCAGCTATTGTGAAAGGGAGTGTTTCCATGTACTCTTTGTCTGATTGCTTGTTATTGGTATATAGAAAGGCTATAGACTTTTGTAGATAAATTTTGTAAACCATCTTCTCATGCCTTCCCTTATCTCTTTCTTTAAAGATTAAAATTTTCATTGTAGAGGCCTTTAATGTCTTTGGTCAGGTTTACTCCAAGATTATTTTTTTGCAGCTATTGTGAAAGGGAGTGTTTCCATGTACTCTTTGTCTGATTGCTTGTTATTGGTATATAGAAAGGCTACAGATTTTTGTAGATTAATTTTGTAACCTGCCACTTTATTGAATGTGTTAATAATTTCCAGGAGTTTTCAGGTGGAATTTTTGGCGTCCCTTAGATATAATATCATATCATCTGCAAAAAGGGATAATTTGATCTCTTCTTTTCCAATTATTACTCCTTTAATTTCCTGCTCTTGTCTTACTGCTCTTGCAAGAGTTTCATGCACTGTGTTAAAAAAGAGTAAGAGCACAT
>NW_008335836.1:1008162-1023843 GCF_000622305.1 Nannospalax galili | reverse complement strand
AATTTTTCTGTATGAAACTGTGTGTTTTGACAACGCAGTGGAGATCTTTTTTAAACGTTGTAACCTCATTTAAATTTATGTCTTATAGAGTTTATAATGAGTAAAATATTATATAAGCGTAATAATTCATCTGTAGACCTAGAAATGTACAGCCAATTTTGAAAGAGATGTACCCCAGCTCAGAAAAATGTTATTGAATAGGTTAATGCTGTTGTAATGCAATGCTTCTTTTAATTAAAAAAAAGTAAATAAATAGAAAAAAATAGTGTGCTAAAAAAAAGAGTCATGAAAAGTAAAACCAAAAAAGGAAAAACAAAGAAAGAAATTTAAAAATGTTTTGTATAAATAAATTAATGACGCATCTGAAAGTCTTGGAAAACCAATGACAAACCTAAAAAGAGTAGAAAGGCCTAAAAATTTACAGCCAAGTTTGAAAGAGATGCATCTTTGTTCTGGAAATTGTTACTGAATATGTTAATGTTGTAATGAAATGCTTCCTCTAATCATGTAGTTATTAAATAAATCATTTTTTTAAAGACTTTAAAAAAAAAGGAGTGGAGATAGTGGACAGCCTTTCCTGGTTCCTGCCTGATTTTTCTGGTTTTTCTCTATTTAGAACGATGCTGGCTGTGGGTTTGTTGTATATGGCTTTAATTATGTTGAGGTATGTTCCCTCCAGTCTAGTTCCCTCTAGGACTTTGAATATAAATGCATATTGAATTTTCTCTGTGCCTACTGAGATGATCATGTGGTTCTTGGTTTTGAGTCTATTCATGTGATTTGACATTTATTGACTTATGTATATTGAACCATCCCTGCATCTCTGGAATAAAGCTGACTTGATCATGGTGGATGATCTATTTGAAGTGTGTCTGTATGTGGTTTGTAAGTATTTTGTTGAGAATTCTTGCCTTTTTTTCATTAAGGATATGGTCTATAGTTTTCTTTCTTGGTTGTATCTTTCTTTACCTGGCTTTGGTATGAGAGTGATGCTGGCTTTATAGAAGGAATTTGGAAGTTCTCCCTTCATTTCTATATTTTTGGATAAATTAAGTAGTATTGGATGTAGATCTTCTTTAAATGTCTGATAGAATTCTGCTGTAAATTCATCTGGTCCTGGGTTTTTTTAAACAAGTTTTTTTTTTTTTATTACTGTTTCAATTTCCTTATGTGATATGGGTCTGTTTAAGCTGATGATCTCTTCTTGGTTTAGTTTTGGTTGTTCCCATGCTTTTAGATACCTGTCCATTTCTTTTAGTTTTTCAAATTTAGTGGCATATAGATTTTAAAGTATTCCGTTATAATGTTTTTCTTTTGGTTAACTGGGCTAGTGGTCATCAATCTTGTTTATCTTTTCAAAGAACCAGCTCTTGGATTAGTTGATTCTTTGTATTGTTTCCTTTGTTTCTATTTCTTTAATTTCTGCTCTGATTTTTCTTACTTCTTGTCTGCTGGGTTTGGGTTTCATTTGCTGTTGCTTTTCAAGTGTCTTGAGTTACAATGTTAAGGCATTTATTTGTATTCTTCCTGATTTTTTTTTTTCATGTAGGCACTTAGGGCTATAAATGTCCCTCTAAGTACTGCTTTCAATGTGCCCCAGAGGTTTTGTTGTGTTGTATTATCTTTTTCATTTAGTTCCAGGAATACTTTTATTTCTTTCTTCATTTCTCCTTTGACCCATTCATCATTCAGGAGTGTGCTGTTTAATATCCATGTGTTCCTGTAGTTAGTAGTGTTTCTTCCAGCATTGATTTTAAGATTTATTACATTGTGGTCTGATAGAATGCATAGAATTGTTCCATTCTTTTTGTATTTTTTGAGGTTTGTTTTGTGCCCCAGTATATGGTCAGTTTTGGAGAAAGTTCCATGGGGTGCTGAATGGAAAGTATGTTCTTTGATGCTTGGATGCAATACTCAGTAGATGTCTGTTAGGCCCATTTGATGTATGGTATTGTTAATTCAAATGTCTCTCTGTTAATTCTCTGTCCTGTTGACCTGTCTAATGGAGACAATGGGGTATTGAAGTTCCTCACTATTAATGAGTTGGGATTAATCTATGTCTTAAAGTCCTGTAGTACTGTTTTTATGAAGTTGGGTGCAGTAGAGTTTGGAGAATATATGTTCATGATTGTAATACCTTCTTGGTCAATTGTTCCTCTGATCAGAATGAAGTGGCCCTCTTTATCTCTTCTGATTAGTTTTAAAGTCTTTTCTGTCAGATATTAAAATTTCAATGCCGGATTTTTTTTCTTAGTACCATGCCCTGTGTTATCTCTAGGGGGTTCTCATTGTACTCCTCTAGAGGACTCATGGTACATGGTGGGGATATATTATTTTGATTTTTCATGTTATCGCATTTTCTCTGTGACTTTGACATATGGATTTCTTTTGTAGATTCTGGTTCTTGTGTGAGACTCAAGCCTTCCTTTGTTGAGTTTAGATCTGCTTCTTTTATAAACGTTATGTGCCTTTGTGGTTTGCTTGTAGGGCGTGAAAAGCTGGTTGGTCTAGGCTTCAGGTTCTCTCTTTTGATTTTATATTGGAGTGGCCAAATTGTTTTCATCTTGCTGCTCATGAGGTCCCCCAGAGGCCCAAATCAGATGAGGATCAGATGCTCTCAGGCTTTCTTCTAAGGTCTGGATCCTTCCAGGAAAGATGCTGGCCTTAGGAATTTGAGGGCTGGGCTGGCCTGGCCTGGGGATGCAAAGGGATGCTGGCTCCCAGGGATGGAAAGGGAGACGGGGGTGAGAAGATGCCCCAGGGTTCCTGGGGACTACGGGAGGAATTGGGTTGGTGTGGATGCAAAGGATCAGGAAGCAGTGGGGATTCTGGGCTAAGAGGTCAGTCCACAGGTCTGGGGTATCATGGCAAGAAATGGGCCAGTGCCCCTGCTAAGAGGACAGATGGAGTGGTGGAGCTGGGAGGGTGAATGAGGCTGGGGGAGTCAAGGCACAGTGGACACAGCCAAACTTATCCAGGCAAGCTACTGGTTCCAGGAATCTGTGGGTCTGGGCCTCCTAGAGATGCAAAGGGAGGTGGGGACTAGAGGGAGGAATTGACTTGGTCTGGATGCAAAGGATCAGAAAGCAGTAGAGAGTTTGGGCCAAGAGGTCAGTACAGAGGTCTGTGGTGCCAAGACAGAAAATGTGCCAGTCCCCCTGCTAGGAGGAGAGATGAGGGGGGAGCTGGGAGGGTGAATGTGGCTGGGGGAGTCAGGGCGCAGTGGGCACAGCAGCCAAACCTACGCAGGCAAGCTGCTGGCTCCAGCCAAACAGAAAAACTTTTGCTTCTAAACCATTAAGGAAATATGTTCCCAATTATTAATTGACCACTAAGCCAACATAGAGACTGAGTGGGTATATGTGATAAAAATTGATGTTGTAGACTTAATTCAGAAATCACTAAGTAGGCCATCATAGGAACAATGACAGCAACAAATAGCAGCAAAGCAAAAGGCAGGGGGTTGGGGCAGAGAGGGGGATCTGATGTCTGGAGTTAATTCCTTAGTATAGAGAGGACTTCCTTTATGGTGGTGTATTTTATTGTATTTCATCCACATTTCTTTTTTTCAAGGATAAAATTTTTAATTACTTCCAAAAAGAACAAGTTCAAGAGATCTACTGTACAATGTAGTGACTATAGTTGGTAGGACTATATTATGCATCTGAAAATTGCTGAGTCGATGGTACCTTCACCACAAGTTAATGGTAGATATGTGAGGTGATGCGGAAAGAAAATAGCTTTGTTTAATAACTTGATAATGAATACATATTTCAAAATATCATACTGAACAGCATAAGTGAATGTAATTTATAAAATAAACTAATTTATTATTTTTATACTTATTCCCTACATGTAATTGCACTCATGAGATGCAATGCCTGCAAAGGTCAGAAGAGGGCATCGACTTCTCTGGAGTTACAGAAGGTTGTTAGCTGCCATGTGGGTGCTAGGATTAGAACCTTGGTCCTCTGCAAGAGCAGTCAGTGTTATTAACTGCTAAGTCATTTCTTCAGCCCCAAATGAATATAATCAGAAATATATTTTACTTACCCATTCTTTGAAAATTTCGTACATGTGTACCATGTATTTTGATCCTGTCTACTGATCTTGTATAGGCAGCCACAGCAGTTATGAGTTCCTGAGTATGAAGGCCCTTTCACGTCCAGAAGACATGATTTCACAGCAGTGTTCCTTAACCTACAGTTCTCAGAATTTTCTGTCTCCTCTTCCCAATGTTCCCTGAGACTCACCGGGAAGAAGTGGAATAGACTATGGTACAGTTGGCCCATTTGGTGCTGAGTACTCCACAGTCCTTTATTCTCTGTTCTTTGACTATTGTGAATCTTTAATCAACATCTACTGTACTGTGTTACTTTTTTGTAATTGTCAATTTGTGGGACCCTGCATTGTAAATCTACTGGAACCATATTTACAACACCTCTAATGAACTCGTCCTGCCTCAGCCTCCACAGTGTTTGGACTACAGTTGAACATTACTATTACTGTGCCCTGCTAATGAATTATTTTTCAGTTAAGGTACATATACTGTTTCATTCAACATGTTGCTAATGCCCACATCACAGACTATGTTATAGTGTGAGCAACTTTTACATGCACTGGGAAAAAAAAAAAAATCTTGTGTGATTCACTTTACTGAGATAAGTTTTTCATTCTAGTGTTTTGGTTACAGTTCCTTGGATGTGACTATTTGTAAAATGTATTAATTATCAACAGAAAAATTTTCTTTATTTATATTGGTATGTATGTTACTTTTCTGTTGCTGTGATAAGACATCAGGAGCAAGGCGTCTTACAGGAAGATGAATTTACTGGGCTTATGGGTCCAGAGGGATAAGAGTCCATCATGGTGGGGAAGCATGGCAGGAGGCAGCTGGTGCAGAAAACCGAACACTGACATCTTCGAGTAGACACAGGAAGCAGAGAACACAAACTCAAAGTTGGGCAAGGCTATAAACTCTCAAAGTGATGCATTTCCTCTAGCGTGGCCATATCTCCTAAAATTTCCATGATCCTCCGCCAAAAGTGCTGTCAACTGAACAAGTGTTCAAATACTTGGCGTCCATGGGGGTCAAGTCACATTTTAACCACTACATGGTAGGTATTTATTTTCTTTTAGGTATCTAGGGTTAGATTGATTTCATTATCAGTAACTTATGTTTTAGGAAAATAGACTACAAACAATTTTCCTAAGTAGTTAACAACTTACATTTTGATGAGCAATATTTGAAAATTCTAGCTCCACCAAACCTGCATGCACGTTATGCTCATTTCACTCACTGTTCTGCATTGCATTTCCTGATGTCTGATGGTATTGCACATCTTCATGTGCCATTTGCCCTCTATGTGTCTTTTACTGATATCCAGCACAAGTTTTTGTTACATAGAAAAAAAGGAAAGTGGACCATACACAAGAAAAAATACGAGAAGATAATGTCCTTGAGGACAATCAAGCAATGGGTTTACTAAACCAATAATTTCTGCCAGGTATTTTAAATACATTAAAAAATTAAAGAAAAGCATGTCTAAAGATTGAAAAGAAGATATAAGATAACCTTATTACCAAAGAGATAGCAGTAAGAGATAGACAAAGACCTATATACTTTTTTTCAGTTTACTTTGGGATTAAAGAATGATTTCTTTTTCCTTTTTTATTGAATTTCTGCAAATTTTCATACGATCATATGCAGATCCTTGCCCATATCTGCATCTCCCTTGATAACCCTCACCAAATTTCCTGCATGCTAATATATATGTATATTATATATTGTATAAATAAACACATGGCTATATTGAGAAAAGACTACACCCTGCTATGGCAGTATGTGTTCATCCATGTTCATTGCTGTACTAGGCAAGATTGTTTGCACATACGCACTAATTCAGTTAGTCCTCATCACAATTCCCAAAGCTAGGCATTATCATTATCCTTATCGATTTTTCATTCCATATGAAAGCGACTTTGCTTGCCATAGAAAGATAAGCTCCAAGCAGAAAGCTAAGTGAAGGAGACCACACTCAGATCCAAGCACAGATTTCAGACCTGTGTGCAGGTGCTTTAGACCTATGTCTAGAGCTTTAGAATTTAGATCTAAATTGACTCTGGATGCCTTTTAAAAAATTTGGCCTCTGTTTTTTTCATATTGTCCAAGTAGAATATTCCAACCACAAGATGCAGTGTTTTCTATGTTTATTTGGTACATTTTGTCTCCTTCTGAGGTGACAAAACAAATGTAATCTTCTATCTGTGCAACTAAGAATAGTCCCCAGAACATCTAAATAATATCTTTAACAAATCCCATTCACCTGACCCATCTCTTCCTTCAAACATTTCTTCTCCTATCTTGCCACCACATCACAGGTCTTCATCCACATACATTGATTTTGATGTTTATTCCACTCATATATTTTACCATCTTCAGCT
Organism: Nannospalax galili; assembly: GCF_000622305.1. NCBI lineage: Eukaryota > Metazoa > Chordata > Mammalia > Rodentia > Spalacidae > Nannospalax > Nannospalax galili. The sequence goes on along the minus strand of NW_008335836.1, from coordinate 1,017,399 downwards.
TCTGCTTGGAGCTCATGCCAAGCCCTTCCCCAGGTGAAACATTCTCAGAAGCCGACCCCGAATCTCCTTGGTTCTAGCTCCATAGATAACGGGATTGAGCACAGGAGGTACCAGAACATAGAGGTTAGCCAGGAAGATGTGCACATGCTTGGGCACTCTGTTGTGACCAAAACGATGGGTGAGGAAAGAGAAGAAGGCAGGTGTGTAGAAAACCAGGATGACACCAAGGTGAGAGCCACAGGTACTCAGAGCTTTGTGCCTGGCATCACGTGATGGAAGACGGAAGACAGCACGGAGGATGAAGCCATAGGAGATGGCGATGAGGATGGAATCCAGACCCACAGCTAGCAGAGCCATAGTCAGCCCATAGATGACATTGACAGTGATGTTGGCACAGGCCAGTCGAGCAATGCCCATATGCTCACAGTATGTGTGAGCCATGACACGGTGACCGCAGTAGGGCAGTCGCCTCAGCAAGAAGACAAGGGGGGACACAACAGTCACACTACGGAATATCCCAGCAAAGCCAATCTGGCCTATGACAGTGTGGTTGAGGATAACTGTGTATCTCAACGGGTTGCAGATAGCCACGTATCTATCAAAGGCCATGGCCAGAAGAACTGAGGACTCCAATGCATAGATGGAATGGATGCAAAACATCTGGGCTAGGCATCCGCTAAAGGAGATCTCTCCAGCCTGTAGCCATAAAATGGCAAGTGTTTTGGGCACAGTGGTGGAGCTGAGAGCCAGGTCCGTGAGAGAGAGAAGGCAGAGGAAGAGGTACATGGGTGCATGGAGAGCTCTGTCTGTGCTGATGATGAGGATGAGGGCAGCGTTGCCCAGGAGTGCTACCAGATATGCAGTACAAAATGGGATTGAAATCCAGATGTGAAAAGACTCCAGTCCTGGGATGCCTGTCAGGAAGAGTGTTGTTGGGAGACCATTGTCACTCATGTTGGAAGCTGACATCCTTGACCAAAGATGGGCACTCTTCAGTGTGGAATGGCACATCTGCCCTAGAGCATCAGGTATGTCGTTGATTCACCTAAAATAATGACCTTTCTATGAAAAACTCTTTTTAAACTGGGAAAATATTTATTTTGTTAACTAGGTCAAGAGAAGGTGGTCACATAAAATATAGTTTTGTTTTCTTTCCTGTGCTTACCAATGGAGGTAATGGATTTAAAGTCCCAAGCACCAAGCCAGGCGTTTATTCACCGAATTAATCAACCCTTTTTGATTTGTCTCTTACCACATCCTGCATATAATTTGCTTGTCTCGTTTCCACACATAACTGAGGAAACTTCTTGGTTCGTTTTCTAGTTTATGCCAACCAAATGCCCAGAGACATAGCTTTCTTTGCAGTCTTCTGTTTTTTTCTTTTTTTGAATTTCCCTTTCTAACCTAGTTCTTAGTTAACTTTTGATTTTATTTCCTTCACTACAAAATCCTCTTGTGTTGAGAACATCTTTGTGCCATTCTGATCTCTACCTTGCCCACTGATGCAAATGATACCCAGGTCTTTGTCAACATTCACCAAAACAATTAACTGAAAATTCATAGCAACATGCCACTGTCAATTTGGCGTAGTACTGGTATGCTTTATTGTCTTCTGTATTTGTAAATTATCTACCTAACTAGATTTCAAATAGCTTCTTTTTATATCAAATGCCAGCCAACCTGAATATATTCACCTGATTCATGACTGTCTACAGTAATTTAGGCATAGAATACATCAAACATGCTAGATGTGGAGAGTACTTCTATCCACTACTACTGTAAAGCCAGCTCATGTTCCTGCGAGCCAACCAGGGCAATAGCTAGATGTGACCACCAAACGAGCATGCCAGGTGCTGGTAGAGTCAGATGCTGGAAGACAGAGGATGATCTCATGATGACAGCAACAAAGATATCCAGGAACTTTAAAATTATATATATATATATTTGTAGAATAACTTGCATTGTATACATTTTCCTTTTAACATATCTTGTATAGCTGCAAATATGATTTTCTGGGTGTCAAGATAGAGGAACTTTGATTCAGACACATGGGTGTCATATGGTCATTTCAAATCTCTGAGTAGTTTTAAATAATATAGAGACATGATTCTGGAATCCCAGTCTCTGTTCATCTACCTCTTTACTTTCAGACATTAGGTGAATCCACAATCTTACTTTTTCTCATGCCTAACTGAAAACGAAAATTCTTGTCTTATCTCTCTCAAATATATTTTGTCCCTGAAGAAAGAGTAAAGTAATAGAATTAAAAATTCCAGCACTGGAAGCAGCGCGCTCCCACCCTCATGAACCCCTTGCCATACAATAGCACAACCAAATAGTAGAGAGTAAGATAATCATTCTCACTTCTGTCTCACCAGTGGAAAGTCAAAAGTTCACAAAAGTGAATGGATTAAATGCAGACCACAAAGCTCCTTACTGTCAGCCTTGAAATGAAATCAATTCTCAGGTCTTTCAGTTCAAACTTGAGTAGCTCACACCACTTGTCAATTTAGATGTCCAGTACTTGAATTTCTAACTTTTTGTTGCATGGTACTTTGTATACTATCAGTACTTAATTCTGATACCACTCCCTGTTTTAGAGAGATGAGATACAATCAGAGAGACCTTTTTATTTGTCTGAAGACTTTCTCTGACAATCACAGCTCCTAGCGGGAAAAACTTGGATGGTGAAATTTGAGGGTTATACTTCCTATGATGTTTTTACCAGTCTATTCTTGCCCCAAGAGATTATTTCAAATGTTTATTGTAAAGAGGCTGCTTTATGTGGATGTGGATTCTCAAAAGATGAAGTTTACATTTCAGGGAAGAGCTGGAAAAATACTGAGGTACAGTATCACTATATTCTGAATAGGGGCATACTACTGAAATTGTTCCACTCAGCCTTGTCATGAGTCATGATGATATAGGATATTTTTGAGTTTTGCCCCTTGTAGTTTTTGAGGTCATAATAATTAAATCCCAAATTCTTTGAATTTTTTAAGAGACTCTGATCTCAAGAACATACCTGTCACAGGCTGGGCGTGCTCAGGCTGAAGCTGTGGTGGGTTGCCATTTTGAGCATTGTCTGGTATGTGCAGCAGAAGAGCAGCACATGTGAGTGATGTGTACCTGCACGCAGTGAAAGCTGGGTCCTTTAGGCTGGGTGACTGTTTGGGAGGGAATTGATGGGTTTCCGTGTATAATCTGGTTTAAATATCTATCCTTCCTCAGTTTTATAGGTTTGTGGTAGGAGTAATTATGTATTGATTTGGGATAATCATGTTTAAAGCCCAGAGGACTTGCACTGGGGATTTTATCTATGGTGCTTAACTTTTAGGAAAATAACAAGAAGGACATGTCAAAATAAGAAATAAATGAGGGAAATTTACCATATGGAATTTACATGAAAAATATTGACATAAACACCTAGCAATTTTTATGTTTATCTTCTCTTTCTCTTTACCTTTTCTCTCTAACATTGTTCATGATACTGAATTCCTTATACACTACATGTCATGATGGTCTATGAACATACAGTGTCTTTAATGCCACGTGGCTAGGACTGACCACAGACGTGGTCTTTGTGTGTAATCTGAGTATACCTCCTCAGCTATTAGCCTTCATTTCACAAAATGCACTTTAAAGTTATTAATATTTTCAAGAACATGACAGTAAAGCTTTTAACTAAATCAGGGCCTTTGTGAGGGTGGGGCTGTATGTTGCTGCAGATTTTATACCTAAGAAACAAGCTCTAGGAGTGAGCCTCGTTGGTGATCTGGTTAGATTCCCCTTATATCTCTGGTACTGCAATAATGTTTAAGAAAAGAAAATCTTTGGTCTGGATGGAGACCCAACATTCCTACTAGGCAGGTCAATGAGCTGGCTAAGAGAACCATTCCTCCCTTGGGAAGAGAGGATCATTCACAGGAAGGCAGGCTCACCTTAAGTTGTGCTAGAGATAGGAGAAATAATTCACCTTTTAATGAGATAATGTACTTTTTCTTTCCAGAATTTCTAGCTCCTAATGAGGTAGGTCTCTGTGAGCTGTCATGAGACTCTATTGGATCTGCCCACCCTCCTGAGTACTGACTGAGGTGTATCTTTTCTCTATCTCTTTTCTAAGCATGCTTTCTGTAGGAAACACTAAATATTAGTGTTTTTCTTTCAAATCTTGTAAAACTTTTGGTTTGTGACAAGGATTTCTAATCTTTTAATTCCCCCCACATCCTATAGGAATTTTGTTTAAGAAAAGGCTCTGATGCGTTCTCAAACCTGATGGCCTGGGGCAGTGGAGCATTCCCCTCCCCCTCCCTTTTTGGTCAACTCTTTCCCCTTCCTTAGAGTGAATTCTTTTAAACTAACCAGGAAAGACTGTGCTATTAAACCCAGCCTATGGGAAAAAGGCACAGTACCTTTGCCTTAGGGATAAAAACCCATCAAGCGTCCAAAGGGTTGGGCATACTGGATCTGACTGACCTCACAACTCACCCTGTTGCAAACGTAAAAGCTGCCTTGCCAAGTTTCTTTCACTTTCTCCATTTGTTCTTTGTGTATTTTTAGTGGGGTTTATAGGACCTCATGTTTTATTTCTAACACTTTCCTCAAAACTCCTACAAATTCAGTCAGATAAAAACTAGCATAGAAATGGGGAAATGGGTAGGAGGACCCAACCCTTGCTGAAGAACTATTGGCAGTTGATAGCTGCTGCCTGAGGGAGAGTTGATATTTAAGGGAGTGACACTAGACAGGCTGAACAGGCTCCAGATGATGAACTCACACCAAGGGGCATCTGGGTACACAAACTTGACTCCATGGACTTTAACATGAATGACATAGTGCATGAAATCCTGTGGATGGGCTATAGGGGGTGCAGATGGGGGGTCTAAATAAAATTAAGATGTATTGTATGAAATATACAAAATTCAATAAAATATTTATTGAACAAAGAAGACATTGGACCTCGTTCTTTCTCTAAAGCTCTCCTCCTTGCCATGTGACTGTTTGTCCATTATGTGACTGACCACCACACTGGCTTAACTCAAATACGATGGCCCTTTCTCTTTCTCTGTTTCATCTTCTTCCTTAGCAGCTGCCAAGATTTACAGCTTGTCTGAACTGAGGTTTTTCTTTTAAACTCTAATAAAACTGTCCTTGAGATTCTGTCTGAGCCTGTTCTTAAATTCCCTGGTAACCTATGGTGACAACTGTGACTCTCCCAAACTTCTGGTAACATTAGTATAGAATCAGTATTAATGGATTATGACAGGAATAGCTCTGTTTTATTAATTTAATTCTTATAAGAATTACACTCTGAGAAAACTTCTTTAAATATAAATAAACAACACAGGCAACACTGTCATTATACATAGTTCGCAACTGCTAGAATCAGTTTTTTTCTCTGAGAACAAGTTCTGGTTATTTTAACCTTAAGTCAGGGTGTCCACAGAGGTAATCCAGATTCTAAAGGTTCCACTTCAGTGAGCTGGGGTGGTGATAGTGTGGTTTAAAGGAAGGGGTAAACAAAGCATAACAACACAAATTGATTCTATTAGAATCTATTGCTGTTATCCAAGATAAAACATTCATATGAGTGACATTGACAAATAGAAAGTCAGGCTTTTGTTGGTTACCTGTAGAGTTGATACAGCAGAAACTTCTGAAAAATGTAAACAGAAAATTAACTTTTTCAGATAACAAGATGCATGTAGCTAACATTGTAATCATAATCCTAATATAACAAGAAACTTAACGACTGATCTCTTCCAGCAGAGGTGGTTTATCTGACAGTTTAATCTTTGTTCTTCCATCAAATTAGCCCTTTGGCGTCTGGCCTGGTTAATCTTGGAGTCTGGCCTCTATTCTTTATAGAGTAATAAACAAGAAAGGGACAGTAACTGTATGTGAATGACCCATGGATCAGTATGTGGGTAGGCCACAGTGTAGTGACTCACTCTAGACTATAGCAAATAGACTCCTTAAAAGATATAGAGACTCATTATGAGAGAGAGAGAGAGAGAGAGAGAGAGAGAGAGAGAGAGGAGAGGAGAGAGAGACCTTGATTAGATTGGGCTTGCAGAACTGCATAGGACACAGTGGGAGCTTGATGTGGGTCATAGCAGGAGAGTTGCCACAGCCACATGTGGATGGCATCTGTCTCTCAGCATAATGCCTTCTAGTTTCCTTTTTCATATCTGTAAAGAAGAAAATTAGAGATTGGTTTTCCTTTAATAAAAATGGTGATGACACAGGAAATTTGGTTTCAACAGGAGTTTCAGCCTTTTGTAGCAGGTTTGTTTGGGCTCGCTCCGTTTTTAATGCTTTTGACTGGTTTTAAAGTTTTACTCTATTTTTACTTAACTCTGAGATTGGATCAAAATTTGAGGTCAGATTCTGAATTCATTGGTAGTTAAGAAGTTATCTTTATTTTAAAACTGAGAGACTGGCAGCTATGGATGTTACAAAACCAAAATGATGCTTCTTTGATTTAAGCAAAGTGTGTTTCTGGAACAAGTGGTGGATGAGCTGTATTATGAACTCCCAGCTTTATTTTTGCTTTATGATGCTGTGAGTTTCAGTATGTTGCTTTCTTCCAGCGTGTGATTACCATGGCCTCCTAGTCTCTTTGTGGTCACCCAGAGCCAGAGCAAAAGGTCTTGCTTTACACAAATGTATTTATAGAATATCACAGCCTATTTGGCATGGACATCCAACTCTTGTTCTATCAGTAAGACTTCATTTTGGGAAACTATGCAAAATCAGAAAGGAAGTAGAAACCATGATATAACTCAAACTCTAGACAACCTCTGAATGAAAAACTAGTCTCCTCAGGAATAGAGCAATTGCCATAGACTTTGCACAATGAATATTTATCTATCGTTTAATATACTCCATTGATATCTTCAGTATTTTTCAGGTAGTTGGGATCTCAGAAGATCTGGTTCAGATCCAAACAAATATGCACAAGACCTGTGCAAACCCAAGCCAGACAAAATCTTGGCATGGAGGAAAGAGGTAGGCCTGAAACCCCAGTCTTAGTCTACTTTGTCTCCAAATGTCCTTCAGTGTGGATCCATCCACTGGAGCCTGGTTAACCTACCAAGAGTCCCATACTTGAGAGAGTGTCTCTGTCTCTCCCAGGAGTCATCTGCTGCCATAGTTTACTTACATGGGGTTGGAGCTTCTTATCTCCCTCCTCATGACTATGCTGGGATTCTTTTCTAGTTTGAACTTGAACGAGACTTGTGCATACTGTCACCATTGCTATGAGTTCATATAAGTAACTGGCAACCTGTCTGGGGAACTCTGTTTCCTTATGCACATTCACCACCTCTGGCTCTTGCAATCTTTCCTCCCCTTCTTCCACAGTGATCCCTATGCATTGGGAAGTAGAAGTTTGATACAGATGTCCTATTCAGGAATAAGTACATAGAAGCTTCTTATTGTATATAAATATAAAATATAAAGAAATTAAAAGGAGTTACCCTATAAAGGGGAACATTGCCCCCACCAGATACTATAGGCTACAAATAAAATGGCCAATGCCAGGAGTGGACTCCCTCTTTTGAGGTTGTTGACCAGGAGTCCTATAGATCCTCAAACTTTGCTGGCCAATACCCTTGATCATGGTTACCCTCCAGAACTTGACAGTAAGACCCTATAGCTGAACACATGATATATATATGAGTTGTAGATGAACAAGGATATATCAAGCTGGTACTGACCAAAAAGCCTCACCTTTACTGGCTAGCTTTCATAGTGCTAGAAGATGCTATATATGCTATAGGAACAGAAAGGTAATCGTCAACCTTGCCCAGCTGTGAATACTGTGAGTGACAACTGGCCAAACAAGATCTGCCCACCTATGCAATAGTGGCATGAACATTACATAAGCAACCAACCACTTCCCAACTGGCTTTAAAGTCCCCTTCACAAAATGGAGTCCATAGCTGACATTGATATCAGGCCTAGGAACCTGTGGCTAGGTAGGTCACAGGTCATAGTGGAGTGTAGTAATACTACTATTATTCTGCTAAATGGATGTACTATTAAGCCAAGTCTTAATAACTTATTGTTATGCCAATAGATTCATGCATCTCTCATCTCTTACCACAGAAGCTTCCTCATGCGGCACATGGTGATTAACATGGAGCTGGAGACCTACAACTTGTCACAATGCAGAGAATAAGAGATTGCAGAGTGTTTAACCCTGACTAGGACACCTGTATCAAACCTCTGTCTCCCAAGGTTTATATTGCAGAAGATGGGTAGGAAGACTCTAAGGATTAGAAATGGTGGCTGACCACAAGGAAACAGCATTTTCCAGACAGCTGGTCAGTTAGTCACATGAACTCAAGTGATGGTGATAGCATGTACAAAACTTATGTAAACTCAAATCAAACAAAGTCTCGGCATAGAGAAGGGGAAGAAGGTAAGTGTGGAGAGCCACAGCCTCCGCCGCCATTACAAGATGGCGCCAGTATCCGGACCTTCTTAACAGTAAACATCCTGCTGCGCCCATAAGGGGCGTGCACAAGAGCCTGCTCTCCCTCGCCTCCTCCCGTGGCGTGATCTCCAGCAACCAATCCGCTTCTTATACGTCATAAATGGGACCTTTAGGGCATATATAAGCAACAGCTCTCCCACTTCTCGGCGTCTTCGGTCTTCATCCTTAGTATGCTATGTAAGAGGCTTATGAAATAAACTGCTGCAGAAGGATCCTGACTTGTCCTCCCGCGTCGTTCTTGCCGGCGAGACGGAAAGCGGTTGGGGACAGCTGGTGCTGAAACCCGGGAATCAACATCGCTGGCGCCGCCCGAAGACCCCTCCAATACAGGAGGAGGATTCAGAACTGCAGGTAGGTTCGGAGAGGTATGGATGTTATGGAGGTTGCTGGAATTCTAGAGGATCTCCAGGACAGCCTATCAGAAACCGAACGAAGTGAAAGGATGGGAGCACGTGCAAAAGAAAATAGGGCCCAAAGTGAAAATGGACCTCCCGGTAAGCCAGAGGAAGGCAGGGGAGAGAGCACTGTCGAAAAGGACGGAGCAAGAAACCAAGTAACAGGTTTTAGACAGGGAAGAAACTTACCAAAGGGGTATTTATACCCCACAAGGGAACTTGCTGCTCTGCAGTTAGAAGAGAGCAGTTTAAGCCCAGAAGAAGAGATAGAATTAGAAGAACAAGCAGCAAATTATGAAGAAAATAGATACAGGCCACTGGAATATAAGAACCCAGTGC
>NW_008335836.1:964296-1003992 GCF_000622305.1 Nannospalax galili | reverse complement strand
AAATAAAGGGCCAGTGCCAGACCTGGGCAGAAAGGAACCCTCTACTCCCCAGAAAACAGCCCTCTCCCTGGTTAATATTCAAAGAAGCAAAAGGAAGAGATGTGGGTGAGGTCATTTCTGACAGAGCAGATCTGGGACAATGTCCACTGTCACCAAGGATCTCCTGACATGGCTGACTCTGTGGAGAGCCACAGCCTCCGCCGCCATTACAAGATGGCGCCGGTATCTGGACCTTCTTAACAGTAAACATCCTGCTGCGCCCATAAGGGGTGTGCACAAGAGCCTGCTCTCCCTCGCCTCCTCCCGTGGGGTGATCTCCAGCAACCAATCCGCTTCTTATACGTCATAGATGGGACCTTTAGACTATATAAGCAACCGCTCTCCCGCTTCTCGGCGTCTTCGGTCTTTAAGCTTCTAAGAGTGTAAGATGCGCATACAATAAACTGCTGCAGAAGGATCCTGACTTGTCCTCCCGCGTCGTTCTTGCCGGCGAGACGGAAAGCGGTCGGGGACAGGTAAGAAGCCTCAATTCTAGCTGGGGAACTATTGGCAACTAATAGCTGCTGAGAGACAGAGAGTCAGTCTTCTTTAAGACTCTAATGCCAGGTCCCATGGACAGACTCACACCAAAAAGCATGTGCAGACAAAAGTTAGACTTGATAGGCTTCATACACACACACACACACACACACACACACACACACACGCACACGCACGAGTACATGAAGTAAGGCAGGGGTTAGTAAAGGGGGTCTGAATATGATCAAAATATATTGCATAAAATATTCAAAATTCAATAAAAAAGAAAAAAGAATAATAGAGAATACCAAGTTGGTGGGAGTTAGTAGCGTAGGGCTAGAGCAGGGAAGTATGTCTGAATATGATCCAAATACATTGTATGAAATTCTCAGTCAATAAAATTAGAAAGGAAAAATCTCACTCTAGTTAGAATAAACTTTGTGCTTTTAGGATGAAGAGAAAACTTCTGCTAGGAATGTAAATTACTGTAGCTCTTACATAGTATAGATTCTTTAAAATCTAAAAATAGACACACCTATGATTCAGCCATCCCTCTTCTAGGCGCATATCCAAAGAAAACGAAGTTAGCATAACAAAGACATAAAATGAACTCAGATACCCACCAAGAGTTGAATAGACTAAGAAAATATATACTACGTATCATATATGCACAATGGAATATCATTTAATCATTAAAGAGAATTAATTCTCGTCATTTGCAAAAACTGAGTGGAATTAGAAGACATCAAGTGCAACATCAGTGGGTTATGTATCTATTTATGTGTTGTTTAGCTTATTAAGATAGAGTCTTGTTATATATCTCCAACTCTGGTCACAGCTTTGAGCTCACCCAAAGTGCCCTTCAATTTGCAACCTTTATGTCTTAGTCTCCCGAGTGCTGCAATGACAAATTTGTACTATCTTCATTATGTGTTCTGACGATGGTAAGTGTGCAAATGAATGGTCTGTGTTGGAAAGCAGCCAGGCCAGTCAGTAGTATAATTTTCAGAGTACTTTGTCTTCCTGAGCTTCCAGTTTTCCCATCTGCGAAACAGGAAGTTTCACTGTCTGTGACATTGGTTGTGAGGATGAGCTGAGAAAACGTCCACAAAGCTTTGATGGACATTGGACACAGGATATTACTGACAAGATTCTATTTCTGTTGTCTGTGACAGCCAGCTCTACAGAAGCTTCCGCACCTCTCCTGGGAACAGGGCTTGGAGTATGAAGCTGGGCTGGGGTCATCCTGGAGCTGGAAGTGAGGAGGGAGGAGTTTTATGTATATATTGTCATTTATTAGCATCAGGCTCTAGGTGCACAGACTATGATTTGACAGAGAAACCTTAGAACCTCAGGAGCCATGAACACATACTATGGGTGCTTGTAAATTCTGCTTGTTCTACAGTGGAGAGGGGTTTTGCTCATTTTTGTGTATTCCACAGAGTTCTGAACAGCCGGAGGGAATAGATGGTAAACACCAGGATCCTACTCTGAGGATCCTACTCCCAACAGGGTTTGACTGAGAAATATTAGGGTTTGCTGAAGGATCTTCACTGTTGAGAGGTTGATAGAGGTTCCTGTGAAACAGGGCATGAATGTGGGGTCCTCTATGTCCTTCGCCAGTCCTGGGGTGAGTGCAGAGCCTCTGGGACAGGCCAGGGCAGCACCCTACGGCTGTTCCCAGTTTTATTTATCTTCCTGTCAATCTTCTTCATGATGAGCATTGTAGTCTTGGTCTCCCTGAAATTCCTTCTTAGATCTTGCGTGCCCCTTTCCTCATGTGTCCTTCCTTATTTTCAAATTCTTTCCCTACTTTCAAACATCATTTACTTTCACTCTCTCTTCCTTTCTACTTTTCCTCCTGTCTTCTCTTTTTGTCTTCTGAGTATCACTTCTTCACTTTCTGTTCTCATTTTTTCCTTGGTGTAAATACCAAAAAAAAAAAAAAAAAAAAAAAAAAAAAAAACCAAACGCAACAACAACAAAAAACCAAGGAACAGAAATGACATCAGACTCAGCAGACATCACCCAGGGTCTCTCCATAACCTTCAATGACCGATAATAATACTAACATCTTTTTGAAGAAGCAGGCGTTTAGTTAAGACAATTTAGATTTCCTTTAAGTGGAACGTGTTCCACAGTGGCATGAGATTCAGCCTGGTATCTCGAAGCACTGTCCTCCAAGATCACCAGTGCTATTTCTTCTGTGTGGTGCTAACAGGGGATCATTACACTGTACAGTTTTCTATGGTAGATTTATATTTCCCACGTCTTTAAAACTAATGCTGTTGTCCATCAAAGCCATCCTTTATGAGTAGATCACTGGGATTTCTTTCTCAGAGCCTATCAATTTAACAGGTAATTTCCTCCTGATATTGAATATGTTTATTCATTGCTACAATACTTACCTTCTGCTAGAGAAAAAAATATTTTTCTTGAGGGTCAGTGGTATAATTTATTTAATGATGGATAATTGAATTAGGATTATCTCTGAGAGATGGAAGTGAATATAGTAACCAAGATATGAAACGTGTGGGTGAAGCTACTTTTTTAAAGAGCATTAAAGATTTGGGAGGAATGCTGTAGAAATGTTATGATATATTCTTAAATGCAGATCCTTCCCCGAAGGACTGGGCTAAAACAGAATACAAGATAGCTATGAGGAGGTTGTAAAATGAAAGATATGCTACTCCTTCACATGTCTTCTCATAGCCTCTCTTAGGCTGATGTGAGGTGACATTTCTTGTCTCATACACCTATGAAAATTTGACATTCTGTAAGAGAAACAGCAATGGTATGCCATGAAGATGAAAGAATACTGTGTTTAATCAATCCACAGGAAAACCTGGGGCTAAAGTTGGATTTGCTAAGTTCAGGTTCATGCCTTGTGACTTCCTTACCAGGAAGCCTGGGATCATTTCCTTCTTTTACATGGACATTTGCTTCCTTGTTTTTCAGAATGGGTATGTTAGTTTCTAACAAATCATCTGAGGTCACCCTTGAGGCATGGAAAGATAGCGGACTGAATGACCATGAAGAAAGCATCCAGAAAGCTACCAATGAGACTGAGACGATCAACTTCCGTGGACAGATTTATAATCCATTCTTCTGAGAGAAAGCATCTTTGAAGAGGTGACATTCCCCAAAGTAGGTGTGTCCATGTTTGCTCTCTATGGGAGGCATGCTCCTCATTATGTGCACACACTCCTGTCATTAATCTGTTTGTGCCTCCAATGCTCAACCGGGTCATTTATTCCATCAAAACCAAGGAGATTCACCGGAGGCTTTGCAAAACCTTCTGGGGACCAAATTTTGAGCAGGAGACTGCTGTAAGAATGGTATTTAAATTTTATACAAATTGCTTTAAAAGATCTAACATTTGTTGGACATGGTCTACTGGCTCCAAGACTTCCGTGGTTCTTGGCAGGAGTGCTGCTTGACAAAGTTCCAGCTGCTCTTTTGGTGAACATCCCTTCTCCAGTTCCTCCTGTTTTTTTTCATTTGTATAACCTTCTCTTCTTTAAGTATTCTGATAACCAACTCTGATGATGGAATGGGAAACTAAACCGGGAAAATCTCTGCCTTTAGCAAAATTATTATGTTACTGAAACAAAATGAAAGTAATAAGATAGACGACTTCCTCCAATGACTATGACCTCTTTTGGACCTGAATTTGTGATTAATAATGAGGCTTGGTTTCCCCCAAAAGGAAAAGTTAACATGCAATCTCTAGATTCCCCACTGCCTTTTACAGGAGTTTATAATTATTGAGACTAAAGTTTGGTATAAGGAAAAACTACTTGGCTTAGGGAAACTCCCTCTTGGATAGAAAGATTTGCTATGTCAGTAAAAAGCTGGTGGTGCATGACCTCTGAAGAAAAATTGCCTATTCTTTTACAAAGACTAAAAGTGATTCAAAAAGCCATTAAAGATAAATGGCAACAAAATAATAAAGGATATTGAAATAGAGAAAATAATCATATGACTCAAAGAATACAAAACATTCAGGAAGAAATAGCAAAAGGGAGAGGAAAAAGGTAAATTGGAATATTGGTTAGACAATAAAGAGTTGGTTATTCCCATTCCAATGAGAAAAATAATTTTCTCAAATATACACACCTACCTATAAATATTAAATTCAAAGAATTAAAGGGAAAATGGGGACAGGCTGCCTTACACTTCTATGGTAAAATAGAAACCGCAAGGCTATAAAGAAAACAATGAAGACATTGCTTGGCTATGTTAAGAAAAGGTTAATCATTGAACTTTGTACCTTCCTTTTACTGTGATTATTGAAAAATATTGTACACTGAGAAATACTGTAAAAGCTCCTAGTTTGATTTATGGTCTGATGCTTTACTGCTATTGTAAGCTTTCTAATTATAAATAAAGGTTGTAGAAGGCTGCTTTCTGAAGAGAAGTAAAAGACATTCGGGCTGACCTCCCCCGAGAGGGTCAGTCAACAGCCTCTACTAGAACTGCAATTGTGGTTTCTGGTACAGTCATTTCTACCTCCACAGTTACCTTCACCCCTTCAGGCCCCACACTCAGCTGGAGCTGGACTCTGGCAGTGGTGCAAGACTTTAATCCCAGCACTCAAGAGACAGAGGCAGGGTTATCTCTATGAGATGGAGGCCAATCTGGTCTACATAGTAAGTTCCAGGCCACCTGAGGATACAGTGAAACCTTGTCTACAAAAATAATCTAACTAGTAATACTGAAACATAGTTAAACTTTATATTATGATTTAAATTGTATGCAACTACATATATATATATGCCAGGAAAAAAAAAAGTAAAAAGGAAGGAAAGCTGTGTGAAAATATGCAAATAATTTGCTTGGCTTAAATTCACGGTATCATAATATTTGGGGCTGTATTTTGGAAGTTAACAATGCCCACCACTATATCACCTGAACTTTAGAGATATATTTCAAATATTTTATTTTTTATTTTTGTTTTATGTGTATGAGTGTATTGTCTGCATGTATGTAAGTGCTCCCAAGTCGTGCAATGACCATGGAGGTCAGAAGAGGACACTGAATCCCCTGGAACTGGAGTAACAGGTGGTTGTTCCCTGCCATGTAGGTGCTGGGAATCAAACCTGAGTTCTCTGCAAGAGCAGCCGGTGTTCTTAACCACTGATCTGTCTCTCCAACCTCCAACTTTGGGTATATTTTGATGATGTAAAAGGAAAAAGTTCATGACTTCAGAATTCAATTTGATATTATGAAAGAATAAACTACTTGATAAAATGTTTGGAATACTTAGAAGTAAACTATTGTGTATGGAAAGGAGAGCAAGCACTGCAGCACTGAGCCTTTAACAAGCTTGCAGGCTAGACCACCCTCTAGGGAATCCAACACTTAGGCATTCTACATGTGACCAGGATGGAGATACTTCCAAAGTTACAGTAGAAGTGTGTGCGTGTGTGTGTGTGTATATGTGTGTGTATGTGTGTGTGTGTGTGTATACGCCTGCGTGTGTGTCTGTCTGTGTGCGTTTCTGTGTGATTGTGATGTGCATATGTGAGGCATATTCACAACTTTACATGCCTGTATGTGCATGTGGGATGGCCATAGGAAGACATTGGGCATCTTGCTCTGTTATAGTCATTTGATTCAAGGGTCTCTCAATGAGACTGAGGCTTGACTGGTGACCAGTAAGCCCCAGAAAGTCTCCTGTGCCTGTAGCCTCCCTGTACCCCACATTTCTAGGGATATAGATGTTCCCTGAGGTCAGACCTGGCTTTTTACATGGGTGCTGGGATTCAGACTCAGGCTCTCATACTTGTACAAGAAGTACTATTAACAATTGAGCCATCATTCCAGCCCCATTGATTTTTATAGATTAATATGTCTTGGCTAAATTGATATTGTAGGGGAAATAATAAAATGCAAATCTGCAAAGCATTAAGTAGTGATTGAGGAATAAATCAAAAGTTATCCATTACATTGCCATCTGAATATCAGATATGCTATACATGTTTCTTCCCCTTACATTGTGACCCAAATATGGAGAAGTGGATTGAGCTGCTCATGTTAGGTTTATTAAATGATATAGAAAGTTAGAAAGCTATGTAAGACTTTCTTCTGACAAAGTATACATAGAAGCCATCTGTACTGTAATTGTAATTGAATAAACTGAAGTAAGTCTTGGGCCTCGAGCAAACATCACTATATGCAGACACTACCACAACTGCCGTTAAACAGTGTTTGCAGATGTCCGCTTCTTTGGAAGTAAAGATGTTAATGCATTATGTTTATACCAAAATTTATACATGTCACATGAAGAAATCTTTAGGAGGATTAACATAAGTTTTTTTATTAAGTTCTTGTTAGTGTGATTTAGGATGATGTAATTTGTAATTAGCTGTAATCTGCATTTTCCACCTTTGAATAATGAATGTCTGTTATGCTTGAAGTAACATGGGTCACAAAGAGGAAAGGGAAAGACAGACTAAGAAATGCCAGCACCTGAGAGCTGACAGGGTCCAAGGAGGGCAGTCCGAAGGGAGGGGTCTGAGCTCGGAGCTCTGCTGCTTTCCCGCTGAGGTGCTTTCTAAGAACACCTTTCTTCTCATCTTTTCTTGGTAGAGCCATTCCCCTCTGTGTCTGCAAGCACTGTGCTTGGTCTAACAGCTTCCTCTGCTGGTGCTTAGGCAATTCAGTACATATTGGGAACACACCATACTTCCTCTCCTTATAGCTCATGTTTCATACCATACAAAACCAGTGTTAGCTAGAATGTTTTCTCTATAGTCAAAGGAAAATAACAGATAGTCAGTTTGAACTCAAACAGCAGGTCGTATTATGTATAGCATTACTAATATCTATTTTTTTTCATTGATCTGAGCTAAGCAGACCAATCACTTGAAACCCATGGACTCTTTTTGTAAGATCCAAAAAAGGCTAACATTTCTTCCAAAAAGCACTTTGTTGAGGTGTGGGTTATATATTAAAACTATGTGTATTGACTTTGAAGCTAAATATATATCCATGAAGCCATCACTGCAACGTATGCCATAAATACAACTTTCACTTTTAAAAGTCCATTCGCATTTTCTTTATTTTCATCCACCATAATAATACCACCACGTGAGATCTACCCCAAGTGATGCAAGTCAGTGGCCGAGTACTTTCTTATCGTGGGCAAGGCCATGTGTTAGATTGCCAGCAGTGGAGGAGCGGGAAATCCTTCCTCTTACAAGGAAATTATGTCTCCGAATAATACAATAATACAGGTCCTGTGTTGTACAGTAGACCTCTAGGACTTACTCATTGTGCATGAATGAAACTTTGTGCCATCTCGCCAACATCTACTCTCTTTTCCAATGGCTTTTACTATATGCCAGTCAAAGTTTAAAGGTTATTTTATTACATGCTTAATTAAAATAATTAACTTATAAATGATTTTGTCATATAGATAAGATTGTAATTCTTGCTTTATTGTGGCAGGAGTAGGACCTAGGAAGTAGGAGGGTAAGAGGCAAACCAAGTTCGTGACTTATGTCACTCAGTTTGTAAGAGGTCATAAAAGCACTGACAATCTTTGCCTGACTTGTTTTTGGCTTCTACAGCCAAACATGCTTAACACAGGCGTCTTAGTTTAGGCTAGAGATTTGTACTTGTTGAGTGTCCCTGACATCTCAGATCCCATGTTAGGCAGAAAGGGAATTCTTGGGGGTAAAAAGGACCAGGTCTCGTTACTTCCTCTCTGAACTTACAGTTGTGGCCATTCAGCATCATGGTTCATAGTATCTATATTTAAACGCTGTTGTAGCCAAGGCTCAGGGATCATTACAGAAGAGGGTTGGAGATACTGTAAAAGCTAGAAGTCAGGGAGACCTGGAAAGAAATAGTGTCTTCTGCAGATGACAGTACCATGACCCTAATGAACTCACAGCAGCTGTTTGCCTGTACAAAGCCTGCACAAGATCAAGCAAGTCAGCTTTCCATCAAGGGGAGGGGAGGGTATCATGAGCTCCCTTTTCTAGCTGAGGAACTATTGACAGTTGTTGACTTATTTAAGGGTGTGGTCCCTAGTATCTTGAAGGCTGACCAGGCTCCAGTGGATGGCTCCGTACCCATGAATATATGGGCAGCACAAATTTGATTTAATGGGTCATAAAAAGAAGACAGGAAGTTGTGGGATGGAGATAGATATGGGAGGGGTTCGAGGAAGGAGCGTGTGAGATGAATATGATTAAACACATTATATGCATATATGAAATTCTCAAATAATTAATACAAATATATTAAATTGTTTAGTCTAATACTCGCATGTTTGGGGTTGTGTTAAAGTTCTTTAATTCACTATGATTTGATTTTCTTAAACGCAAAATACAGACAATAGCAAACTGTGCATAGACTGTAAAGCTTAAATGAATTTTTAAAAACCTGACATACAAACCTTACAATAACAAATTGTCATTAATGCTATTACTGGAGCCAGGGTAGTCGCAGTCTATCAGATAAGACATTTGATGACTGATCATGACTGGTCATGGTATTCCAGAAGAAGCATTTCTAACTTAGATTACAGGGTCAAAAATTTCCCTAGTGTGAACAGGGTTGGATTAATTAAGTTAGAAAAGTGACTTAATCACAGTACAATATTTCACGGAAACACATGGAAAGAGTTTGAACATCAATTAAGGTGCTGCCGATTTACCTCAGTGGTGGAGCAAGCACTGCCAAAAAGGTCAAATAAACTAAAGTTTCAAGTACGGATCACTCTGCTTCAGATGATACTTGGGGCAGATGCCTCTATAGACATAGCAACAGAAGATATAGGTTGAACAGATGTGTGACTTGCCTTTCCCATACCATGTCATAATCTAATTTTACAGAAACTTATGAAACTAATGATGACATTGTTAGGAAGATAGTGCTGTTTGGCTTAAAAATATTAGTTGTAGGCCTGATATTTGCTAATTTTTGTGCTGAGCGATTTGACTATATTAAAGAATAATAGAGGCATAGAACCGTCTTTCATTGAAACAATTCATCATTTATATTAAATCATTTAATCATTACTCTGAGGTACTAGGAAAAAAATCAGTGAAGAATGTTTCATATATATATATATATATTTGTGGAAATTTAGACTAGGGGTTAGGGTAAGCCTCATAGAGCAGTAATAGTTATGTTGAGAAATGGAGGGTAATTAACTAGTGAGGAGAAGGGCTTCTAAGGTGGAGGAATCAGCGTTTGGAAAGCCTTGAGGTAGGAATAAACTTTTATGTTTGAGGAAGTAAAACAGAAGACTCCAGTGGATGAATTTGCACTGAGGGTCATCAGAGTATAAAAACTTGACTCGCTAGAACTTAATATATGTGACAGAATGCATGAAATCCAGTGGGGGGTGTGGATGGTGGAGGGGTATAAAGATGACTAAGATATTTTGCATGAAATTCACAAAAATTCATTAAAAATACATGGAAAAGATATATCAACTGTGGGTTTGATGAAATATATTATATGCATGTATTTAATTCCCAAACAAAAATAAATAAAAATTACATAAACAAGGGCAAGTGAGATGTCTCAAGGGGTAGAACTTGTTTCCAAGCTTGAGGACCTGAGTTCGAATTCCAGATTCCACATGCTGGAAGGAGAGAACCAAATCCCACAAGCTGTCCTCTGACCTCTACAGATGTCCTCTCCCCAAATAAATTAATGTAATAAAATATATGTAAATAACTTTCTGTTTACTGTGAGAAATTTATTATTACTTTGTCTCCTTGAAGTTAGTCCATTATTCCATCTTATTTAAAAAAATATTTCATTTTGATCACTCTTTCAAAACATGTATCTAAATTAGAATTATTTCTTTTATTTCATAACAATATTCCTCACCTTATAATGTTTTATTATAGTCTTACAGTAATGCATTAATAAAAGGATTGTAAAAATGTTAAATAAAATAGTTTGACACAAGCATGAAACTTTTCAGAAACCTTGCTTAATGAGATTAATAAAATTTTCTCTTTCCTCTCAAATCATTCATGTACAGTTTACTTCAGTCATTCTTAATTTTATTCAGTTAATGCAGTAAGCTTCAAGACCTTGTCTACATAAATAACTTCACTGGCAATGACTTTTGTTTATGCTATGTAGGATATGCACCGTAATTGAAAGTCAGCAACGGTCTTAAGGAGAGTGTGCTTGCTAGAAACACATGCCATAGACTGAGGGGGGTAATAGTGTATGCTGGTATGATGAAGATTAAAGATGAAAGTTGAAATCAACTACTTCTTGGAAATGAACTGCTATTGGTAAGGGAAAGTCAGGTGCTTCTAAACTGTATTCTAAAGACAAACGTTATTGCAATCCTTAATCAGAGAAGCTTCTCTTTGTAGTGAATGCCAGTGAATGCCGAGAGACACACCTGCTCAGCATGAGCCGTGCCTGATTTCGCTCAGCACTAAGCACGACATTTGCTTCTTAAGAGACTCTTAAAACATGTCAGGTTTATCATCACTGTCCTGCAAACGATGGTGGATGGAACCCAACTCATCCTCTGAATCTCTTACTTCTCTCCCATGTCTTTCCTTCTGCCTGGAAAAGGTTTATGCTTTTGAAGGCATACATGCTTATTTTAGCTTTGTCAGCATCATTCAAAAGTCATAAATTAGAAATAACTATGTTAAACTGCTTAATCGTAGTTACACGCCACAAATTATTTTTTAGTATGAATCATGGCGTATTTGTAGTTTCAAAAGACCTACGTGTTTTAAGAGACATTCTGACCATCATTTTTACTTCAAAATTAGCTTATTCTTTGAGAGTCAAGGGCACTACTGCAGGTAGTTGTAAATCTCTGGCTCTTCAAGAGTGTTGGAAATTCTAGTCCTCTATTCTCCCCCCCAAATTCCCATTTCTCTTATCTTCACATTCATCGAATTATTACGTTTTCTTAGCCATTTTCTAAGTGAAATCATGACTCAATTCACTATAGTTTCCTATGAATAAAATACTATTTAGCATTGAAAGATTATCTTGATTCTTACTAATGGTGTTAACATGAACATTTTAACATAGACCTTGAGGTTGAAGATTGTAAATTTGTCACAATGTAAAATTTTCTTAGTATGGGAAAATGGAAAGAAGATTTTGACAAAGAAACAACAGACCCTGTTCTGATAAATCCCTGTGTGTTGAGCAGGCCTCGAGTGATTTCCTGCCTTCTTCACATGATAGTCAACGTGACTGTGGAAGAGCTAAGTGTTGACTGGGTGGTGCACTGAATCCTTTGTTTTAAGTGGAATTCTTGAAACGCTACTGCATTTTCATTCTGGCAGTTCTTGGAGGAACACTGGGTATGTGAGAGGTTTGTGTTTCTTCAAAGGGAAACTGTTCAATGCATTCCGTGCACTTCGTTCAGTGTGCACCTCTTATCACTGTAATAGCTGAGTGTTCTGAACTTAAACAGAGCTGTACACCCCACTGAGTGCTCTGTGTCAGACAGTAGGCACAATGCATTTATGTGTTTTCTGCTTTAATCATCTTGATTATTTTATGATATATGAGTCTACTTATTTAGAGTTGAAAAATGAATCTGTGCATATGATAGACACTTTCTCATGTAAGGAGTCAAATTTAGACTGAAATTCAAGTTAAACTAATGTCTTCATGTATGAATCCCTGTATCTCTAATATCTCTCTAGCAGGTATTCCATAACTACTTAAAAAGAAAATAGAACAATGATATGTCCTCCACACCTGTTAATAAGTGTAGTATTTTCAGTAATATCTGTTTTCACATCCTGTGAATTATCAGCCAGGGTGCAGTAGTGTTTCTCCTCGGGGCTCAGAACTTCACTGATGGTCCAAGTGTGAATTTCATGTGCTAATTAAATCAAATGTTCACATTTATGTGGGATTTAGTTCTACTGATAGGATTTAGCATTTTTGGTGGATATTGATAGGCATATACCGCGGAAATGGCATAGACTTGGGCTTCAGTATTCTGCCACTACCAAGCTGCCCATATTCCTGGTGTCAGAGGTTAGACACAACACACTTACAGGTCTCTTTTAGTTATGATCATATCCATATGTGGCATAATCTCATGAGAGATGAAATGCTAAGTCCAGGAGGCATGGGACTCTGCTGAAGCTCTGTATTCCCACAAGTCCTGTGCCTCTGAGCTGGTAATAGCCTGAGAGATGTGCCAGGAATAGCCATATAGAGCTCAGGACAGAGATAGAGAGGCATAGGTGCCATGGGTAGGGCATGTGTGGTCCCCAGTTCTACTCTTTCTTTCTATACACGGTCCGTGAATGTGACGCTCAGATAGGTGAGGAACAGTACAGTCTGTGGAAGGAAAGCCTGCTGCTGCCTGATTCTTTTCTTTTTCTTTATCATTTCTGTAGGCTTTCCTGTTTCTATACTTTCTGTTACTCTTGGTCTCTGAAATTCCAATCTGCTTTCTGCTTCAGATATAATTTTCTCAGAATGACTATTACATGTACATTTTGGACATAAAGGACTTGTGAACACCACCCATGTCCTTAGAAAAACATAGTGGGGATGTAAATACAAGATCTTGGCTCTTTTAGAAAG
Organism: Nannospalax galili; assembly: GCF_000622305.1. Lineage (NCBI taxonomy): Eukaryota > Metazoa > Chordata > Mammalia > Rodentia > Spalacidae > Nannospalax > Nannospalax galili. The sequence goes on along the minus strand of NW_008335836.1, from coordinate 990,906 downwards.
CACTTGTTTGGGCTGGAGAGATGGCTCAGCAGTTAAGAGCACTGACTGCTCCCCAGGTTCAATTCCCAGCACCCACATGGCAGCTAACAACTGTCTGTAATTCCAGTTCCAGCGGATCTGACACCTTCTGACCTCCACAGGCATTGAAAGCACGGGTGCACTTACATACATGCAGGCAACATACACACACACACACACACACACACACACACACACACACACACACAAATGAAAATAAAAAACAATCGACAAAAAAAGAAAAGAAAGCACTTGTTTGAATCATACTTAAAACTTAAAGATTAAAATTTATTGGGTTCTGTTTGTAGTGTAGAGGGAAATTAAAGGAGTAGGAAAAACTTTCAGGTAAGAAAAACGTAGGCATACTAAAGGATCGCAACTGTGATTTGTAACTTCTAAGATGTGTACGTCTTATAAGGAAGGACAGAGGAGTCCTGAGTGCAGATGGAGGATGTAAGCTTGATAAAATGATGAAGACTATGGACAGGCTTTAGAATTCAGGCTAGCAATAGCTTTGACTCAAATCGTTTTCACAAGTGTTCAATTTTGGCTTTTCACTACGTTTTTAGGTAAATGTACAGCCTTTCCAACTTACAACATGGGAATGAAAACCTGAGAGCACAAGTGATTTCCTAGGTACCTCTCTTGGTCCTGCAGTGAGAACAGCTCAGCAGGGAGTGAAATCGTGAACAAGGTAGGTGTGAGTTCTTGGTCCTGGTCAGAGAGCTGCAGAGACGTTAAGATTCACAATGCTGGATTAAAGGGCGTCCAGAAGGGTGGTCACAAACTACGAGGGAAAGGGGGAAGTTGCCCCTGCTTATCTTAATAAATCAAGTTCCCTTGGTTGATGGGAAGTTTTAAAATGTTTTTATAATTACTTCTGATTTGTTATACAGATTAATGGGTTTATCAATGTTTTACCCTAATATACAGCTCTTGTGCTCTTTTTCTGTCCACTCTCTCTAAACCTTCCCTCCTTCTCCTCCTTTAGTTCTCCTTTCCCTTCCCTATTAGTTCTTCTTCTACTTTTAGTTAGTTCTCATTAAAAAAACTAGGTTCCATATTTGGAAAATCACATACTGCTTGCCCGTGTGCTCAGTTCACTCTGGAAAATGATTTGGACGGTTCTGTTCATGTAATCAGGGAAGCCACTGGGAACCTGTGAGGTGCAGGGAAATTTGGACAACAGCAAACCCACTGGGCACTTGGAGAAACTAGGAACAGAATTTTGAGTGCTGCTGCTAGAAATACCAAACACTGATATAGAAGACTTTATTTGTAGGTGAATAAGCTTGAATTTAGTTATGTAATGATGGATCATGTACGATTTTTAACTCAGAAGAAATGGATTTTCATATATTCTTTTGAATATATTTTCTTTCAGATTAGAGTGGAATTATACAAATGCAAAAGACTCATCTAGAGGCAATGGAATGGCCATGCATTGTCTTGGGTCTGAGGTGGGGGCTGCAGCGACAGGTGCTGGCAGAGGCACACGGGATCAGTAATGTAGTAATGTAGTATACGAAAGAACAGAGGGCATCCAGGAATTCTGGGAGGGTTTGAGTCTCAGTCTTGGGCACAATCATGATATCTTTCAAAAGAGAACATTGGTGAAAGACATTTGTGGTTTAGATAAATGATAATCATTTTCATGGCTTTCAGGTACTAAGCAGAACTTGATTATGAAATTGTTAATCAACTATTTTTGGCAAACCAAATTATTCAGAGAGAAAAACGATTCCATGAGATGAATGGCAGAAGAATGAGAAAGAGGTTAGAAGGAAGCATGGACGTCCACTTTCATATTTGGCACAACTTGGAGGACGCCTGAGAAATTATTTCTGTGAATGGACTTTTTTTTTTTCAAAGACAGGGAATCTTTTGCAGCCTAGAACTCACAGTTCCCCAGCCTCAGCCTCTGAAGGGCTAAAACACTTATGAACCATCACTCCCTGACTGGACATGTGATTTTCTGGTCATTTATCTCCACCTGTGTGAATGGAGGGAAGAAATAGGAGACTCAGTAAGGCTAGGGAGCCTGGATGCTGGACAGTGCAAGCTCAGTAACATGACTTTAGAAGTAGGAAAAAGTTGTGATCTATTAAGTGTTTTGTGTCAAAATGGGGCATAGTGATTGAACAAGTAAACATCAAGGGAGTTTTATCTTAGGCTGTGAAAACACTGATACTGATATATTGATAAAGAGAAGAGAATACAGCTTTAAAAGCAAGAAAAAAGGGTAAAGAAAAGGAGGGACTTGCTGTGCACCTAAGGATCCTAAGATGACTGGGCATTAACTTGCTCTAAAACCTACTGATTGGGTAATTTGGGGGGCGATGATTCCCTGAAGTAAAACAAAAACAAAAACAAAAGACTGTTGCAAACTCGATAAAGTCTTGGCACAGAACTGTCAACTCCAGGTTGACCGTTCTAAGAAACCACCAATGATCAACTGGACTTATACAAGGCCAACATGGGCAAGGCAGGCTTGCTGGATGATTTGAAAAGAAGTTTAATGCCCTGACAATTTCAGTGCCAGAGGAAAAATATACTGTCTTGGTGGATGCTGAGGAAAAGGCAGATGTGAAAAATTGTGCTGAGCTGGAGTCCGAATCAAAGATCAGGATCCAGGTCTGTGAGTAGCAGCTTGGGAAAATGAAGAATATGTTTCCTTTTGATCAGATGACCATTGAAGACTTGAAATCAAATTAGATAATAAGTATCCCTACTGGTCTCACCAAACAATTAATAACCTGTAAAACTGAGTCCAGGAGGAAGCTCCCACTCTTACATTAAAAATAAAAGTAATTATAGATAAAATATAAAAGGAGGGAAAAATGTTTGTCTTCCCAGATGAATTCATACAGACAACTCAAAGATTTCAAAAATTTGGGGGCAAGGTTGAGGGAGGCAGTGATGAGGCTGACTGTGACTGGTGCTCTAAAATGAGGTACTGGGTGGTAGATGAAGAATCAGATTCCATTGGAGAAAGCCATGCATGAGCTATACATTTCTATTCTTTACAGGATAAGCTGAAGCTGTAAATCAGGAGTCCCAGAATGGGAGGTGAATCTCACAACAGCTCTGGGTTGCCTCCCTTCACCTTGACAGGCCTCCCCGGGCAGGAGACCTCCCAGCACTGGCTGTTCCTGCTCCTCGGTGCCCTCTACACTGTCTCCATTGTGGGCAATGCCTTCATCCTTTTCATCATCAAGGAGGAGCAGAGTTTGCACCAGCCTATGTACTACTTCCTGTCTGTGCTGTCAGTGAATGACCTGGGTGTGTCTTTCTCCACGCTGCCCACGGTACTGGCTGTGTTTTGCTTTCACATAAGACAAATCGGTTTCAATTCTTGCATGTCCCAAATGTTCTTCATCCATCTTTTTTCCTTCATGGAGTCTGGGATTCTGCTGGCCATGAGCTTTGATCGCTATGTGGCCATCTGTAACCCCCTGCGCTATGCCGCGGTGCTCACTGATGCTCGCGTGGTGTGGATGGGCGTGTCTGTTTTCCTCCGCAGTTTCTGCATGGTTTTCCCACTACCTCTCCTCCTGAAGAGGTTACCTTTCTGCAAAGCTAATGTGCTGTCCCACGCCTACTGCCTCCATCCAGATCTGATTCGCCTGCCCTGTGGTGACATTGCCATTAATAATATCTTTGGTCTATTCATCGTCATCTCTACCTTCGGCCTGGATTCCGCACTCATTCTCCTCTCTTATGCGCTCATACTTCGTTCTGTACTTTCTATTGCCTCCGGGGAGGAACGGCTGAAAACCCTGAACACGTGTGTGTCACACCTGTGTGCTGTGCTCATCTTCTATGTGCCCATGGTAGGGGTGTCCATGGCTGCTCGCTATGGGAGGGATGCTCCACAGTATGTGCACACACTCCTGTCAGTAGTTTATCTGTTTGTGCCTCCAATGCTCAACCCTGTCATCTATTCCATCAAAACCAAGGAGATTCGCCGCAGACTTTGCAAAATCCTTCTAGGGACCAAGTTTTGAGCAGGAGACTGCTGTAAAGGTCTCTGTGTTTCCCCCACTTCCACAAATTTGCATTTTTTAAATTAAAATTTTAGTTTTTAATTTTCTGTGTATGACTTTTGCCTGCATGTATGTAAGTGCACCGCATGCATGTAATGCCCACAGAGGCCAGAAGAAAGCATTGGCTCCCCTGGTACAGGCGTTACTGAGGACTTTTTGTTGCCATGTGGGTGCTGAGAACCTAATCTGGGTCCTCTGCAAGAGCCACAATGGTCTTAACTACCGAGCCATCTCTTCCACCCTCACAAATTTGCCTTTTGAAGACCATTTGGATTCCTGTCATCAGATTTCGGTGATAGCATGTTTTGCTTTTATATAACACAAGTCAGTTTCAATTCTTGGGAGGAGTCAAATAAAACAAAATGAAACAAAAGAGTTTTTGGCAAGGTTAAAAGGCCATAATTTAGAAAAAACATTGGCTCTATTTCTAAACTTGGAAATACATATCATCAGTACTTCACTTTGTCACAGTGTGCTCCTATCACTGTTAAAAAGTGACTCGCCACCCATGAAATTACCTGCTGTCTTTAAAACTGGTACAATGGGCACTAATTTCCCCCAAATTAATTCGAAGCTATACTAGTTTAAATTGCGCGCACACACACACACACACACACACACACACACACACACACCACAAGGTATACATGCCAATCACATGCCATCCACCTGGCCTTTAAAATGAGATAAATGCAATTCCACACAAATTGTACCAAAACATCTAACTTTTAATATTGAAAAATTATAAACTTTATAATATACAGGTTAGTGGCCAACAATAAAGGAAATAATAAATCAGGTACTCTGTGTAGCAATACCCATGAAATATACAGACTGATTTGTTTTGTCTAAGTTCATAGTATTTCAAGACTTGGGAGAGTGTTTTGAGGGCATAAAGGAAAAATTAGAGCAGTAAGATCTCACAACTCTTGTGAGGGGGTTTGTTAGGGAAGAATAAGTGCTCTGTGATGTACTTGAACCTAAAAATTTTATAGCCACTTTTGAAAGAGATATATCTTTGCTCTGGAAATTGTTACTGAGTATGTTAAAGCTGTAATGAAATGCTTCTTCTAAAAAATAAAAAATATACTAAAAATAATATATCATTACAAAATGGGGCTGGAGAGATGGCTGAGCAGTTAAGAGCTCTGGCTGTTCTTTAAGAAGATCCAGGTTCGGTTCCCAGCACCTACATGGTAGCTAACAACCATCCTTAATTTAGTTCCAGGGAATCTGATGCCTCTTCTAGCTTACATATGCATTTACATATATGCAGGCAAAGCACTCATATGAAATAAAAATAAATAAGTAAAAGTGGAAAATACTTTTAAAAAGAAAATTAATGGGAATCAAAACAAAGCTAATAATAGAGTATTTATCATTTAACAAGCTTTCAAAACAGACCAAATTCGAGAAAATCACAATCAAATGGAAAATAAAACATGAGTATATATATACATATATATATGCAAGTGTTTATTTTATTGAGTTGATAATTTCAAGATTATAGAATTTTAAAATGTAAAATGTACATCTTGATTAAATTTACACTTTGGGAAAATAATAAAATGCCAGTGTATGGCAAACTAAGTGTTAATTGTAGAACTCACAGAATCAGTTGCACTGTCACCCATTTCTAAGACACGGTAACATTTCTTTCTCTTACTTTTACCTCAAATGTTGAGAAACAAATTGCTACTCTTATGTTATACTTCTTAAAAGATACAGAAAGTTGGAAAGCCATACAATTTACAACTTGATGAACAGTACACAAAAATATATTGTCAGCAAAACATCCTTTGATGAAAATTCCAGAATAATGCTGTATGTACGGAAACAATAAAAAATATAGACAAGTTTTTATCCATGTTTCACATAGATATACACTTATTATATATAGAGAGATAAGGACAGAGATCGATGCAGAGTCTGTTTACCTGTCTCAGGTTATGACTTTCCTGTTTCAGCCTCCTGATGCTAGGTTCTCAGGCCTGTGCCACCTTATCTGGCCTGACCAAAATATATTCTAGAATTTGTACAACTACTCACTTTTCAAAAATCTTTCATGTACTTTAGCATATTAATAAGTAAAATAGTGAGAGATTAATGTATATAATAGTAGATTTAATTGAAATGGAAAAAATGCAGGCTGAGGGGTTGTTTTCTGGAGCTGGAGAGAGGGCTCAGTATTTAAGAGCAGTGACTGCTCTTCCAAGGAATATGAGTTCAAATCCTAACACATACAAGATTGCTAAGAACTGCCCATAAATCCAGTTTCTGGGGAATTGGATACACTCTGCTGGCCTCCATGGGCATTGAATGACATGGGTGCACTTACATACATACAGGGAATGCACTCATACACATGAAATAAAAATAATAAATAAAATATTTAGAAAAAACAGGATTTTTGTGTATATTTTCTTAGTTTTTTATGCATTTTCAAGATTGCTAAGAACTGCCCATAAATCCAGTTTCTGGGGAATTGGATACACTCTGCTGGCCTCCATGGGCATTGAATGACATGGGTGCACTTACATACATACAGGGAATGCACTCATACACATGAAATAAAAATAATAAATAAAATATTTAGAAAAAACAGGATTTTTGTGTATATTTTCTTAGTTTTTTATGCATTTTATTTTAAAAACAAAAGGAAAACAGCTTTTATTTTTAAACCATTCTCATTCACCAGTTTTAATATCATCTTTGTCATAAACCTGAATATTGAGATATTTAACACATTTCTTTATCCAGAACTCAACAGTAAAGCTAAACAACTCTGAATGGGATTTGATCTTTCCTTTTATCATCTATAACTAACATCAAACAGTGAATCAAAACACTAATACATAATGTTATTGTTAAATATTTATATATTTCTCTAGAAAAGTGTTTAGGAGGATTAATAGAAATTTTTTTAAAGTTTTAAGAAAATTTAATTTATTTTTATTTTATGTGTATGAGTGTTTTGCTGTGGTACTTTGAATGAAAATGTCCCCCATAGGCTCCAAGTATTTGGACACTTTGTCCTCGGATGATGGTGCTGTTTTGGGAGGATTTAGAAGGTGTGGCTATCCTGGAGGAAGCTTAGAGAGTTCTTAAGCCTTGCCAGATCTCAATTGTTCTCTTGCGGCCTGTGCCTGCGTGATGATGTGAGAGTTTTCCTGCTCCAGCCACCTCCAGTCACCATGCCTCCCTGCCATGATGGACTATAATTCCCCTGGAACTATAAGGTCAAATAAACCCTTCCTTCTATAAATTGCTTGGGTCAGTGTTTCTATCACAGCAACAGAAAAGTGACTAATACATTTGCCTATGTACATATAAGTGTACCATGTGCATACAGAGCCCACAGTGGTCAGAAGAGAGCATTGGATCCCCGGAACTGGAGTTATGGAACTCTGTTAGGCCATATGGGTGCTGGGAACTGAACCTGGGTCAACTACAAGAGCATCAGTACTCTTAACCCCTAGGCCAGCTCTCCAGCCTTTGATTAATAGTTTTATTATTATCAATTTCTTTTTAGAGAGATTTGGTCAAGTGTAATATCTAATTATCTACAATCTGTATTCTCAAATTTTGAATAATGCATATATACTGTGCCTGAAATGATATGATAAATTAAGGGAGAGAGAGAGAGAGAGAGAGAGAGAGAGATCTGAGCATCCACTCCTGCTGGTTTCCACTGAGGTGTTTCCCAAGAACACCTCTTTTCTTGTCTTTTTTGCTATAGCCATTCCCTTCCAGATGTTTGCAAGCACTGTGGTAGCCCCAAACTCTACCCAGAGGTGTCTAGGAGCCTTTTCCCTTGGGGCTCATGGAGTTCAGTACACATCAGGAACACACCACACTTCCTCCCTGCATATCTTGGATTACCTTCAAGCCAGTGCTAGCTATGGTCAAAGCAAAATAACAGACAAGTCATTTGAAATAAAGTAGCAGACCATTTTATGTATGATATTATTGATGTTAGTACTAATACCAGATGTCAGATTTTTGCAGATATTTTAATCTTCTCTAAGTAGTTAAGGCCTTTGAAACCCGTGATGTTCACTTTTTCAGATTCAAAACAATGCTAAAATTTTTCTTTTTTGAAAAAAAACATTCTATCGAGATGTGGTTAGTGTATATTTGATTTGTAGAATTTAATGAGTTTGAAGCTGTTTCAGCCATGATACCACCACCACAATACACTTCATAAACATACTAGAACCTCTAAGAGTTCCTCCCATCAATTTATTATTTAGAGTTCTACCCTAGTAATGTGAATCAGTGGTAAAGAACTTGCTTAGCATGGCAAAGGCCGTGGGATGTATCTTCAGCTCCAGGAGATTAAAAGATCTTTTCTCTTAGAAAAGTTTAAGTCTCCAAGGGGTATTGTTAGCTATAGGCAGCTATACAGTTATAGCTATATCTATATGTTATACAGATCTATAGGACTTAGTCATTGCATACAAATGAAACTTTATACCTTTTGACCAGTATCTCCTCTACTTTTCAATGACTTTTCCTATGTTCTAGTTAAAGTTGAAAAGGTTATTTTATTATGCATTTATCTTATCAACAAGCCTATGATGTAGGTAAAATTATCATTCCTGTTAACGTAGGTAGTCACTGAGGGGCAGAATAGATGCACAATTTGTTCAGGATAAAATATCTAGTAAGCAGAGGAGTAGGAAGCAAGCCAGTACAGACACCCAATTCCAAGATTCATGTGAATGAGACGGTGAGTGTGAGAACACTGACAGTTCTTGCCCTCTCTTCATTCACTTCTATAGCCTAGCATGTTTAGCACTGATGGTCTTCGTTTAGGCTAGAGACCTCAGGACACTAGGGCACAATAGAAGTTCATCTACTCTTTCCACAAGTATTTCTTGAGAGCCTGAAAGGAAGTTCTTAGAGACAACAGGACAACAGGATGAAATTTTTGTCACTTTCTTTTTGCTGAACTTGAATTTGTGGCCATGCAATGTCGTGGTTGATGACGTCTAGTTTTAAAGGCTAATATTTTGAGACTTTAAAGAAGTTATAGCATTGAATTTGCCGGTGAAACTGAAGTGTCCTCCTGAGCACCACCAGAAAGCTGCATGAGTCATGAACTGTGTTTGGGTCCTGTGAAAACAGTTTTATTCTCCATCATTCTGCTTTACAAATGATGTTTTTGAAGATGCTAGTGTACAACAGAAATAACGTTTATTTTCCGTTTGATTTTAAACAGAGAATAAAAGGAGATAATACAGCTTTTTTCTCATTTTTCCCATTTTCAGTTTGCTGGTGGTATATATTCAATGTACAAATAGACAATAGACAGATGTACTGCGGACTGTTTTACTGCTTGTTGACACTGTTTTTTTCAGAGAGGTGCTCACTCTAGTTTTTGACATTATGCATTTTGTGATATTATTTAATGCTGTAGGAAAAACATGCTCTGGTTCCTAGTGCCACAGGCTCAGCTAAGTATATATAATATTTCACGCTCTCATTAATACTTTTTTGTTGGTGAATATTCATTGTATACAGAGATGAGTTTCATAAAGATATTTGCATAGAAGTATATCATAAACGTATTGATGAACCCCCCTCTCCTTTCTCCTTTTCTCTCCCCTCCCCCATCCAGTTATTCTCATTCTTTCTGACTCACTTCTAGTTTAATGTCCTATATACATATATAATTTATATCTATGTAAAATATAAACTTCACAAATGAAAGAAAATGTGATCATTGCCTTTCTGAGTCTGATTTATTTTCATTGTGTCTTTCTTGGGTGTAATTCATTTAGTACATGTCTTGCACTGGTGACCCAAAATGTGCACCTTAAGTATTTTACTCAGTATTAATTTTTCTCCTCTATAAATGTGAAAATAAAGAATTAGGAAGTTAAATTTATAGTTGGTGTATTGGAAATGTGAGCTCAAACTCAGGTATTAGGGAAATTATTTTACTTTCAATGATTTTATACTTAAAGTGTAGGCATTAATATCTTATTTTTAAAAGTTTATCAATTTATAAAGAATTAAAACTACAATATGTAATCTTTGAGTCGTAGTCTCAGGCTTTATATGCCAAGTTACTTGCATAAGCATTGAGGATAAAAGGAGAACAATGGGGTAAGTGAGATAGCTCAGCAGGTAAAGGCACCTACGCTAAGACTGATGATCTGAGTTCAATCCCTGGGACCCAAATGTTGAAAGGAGAGAACGAACTCCAGCAAGTTGTCCTCAGACTTCCACAGGCACTGTGCCCTGTGCACCTCCTGCACTAAATAGATCAATAATTACATCACAAAAATTTTTAAATGAGAAGAAATACAATTAAGGAGCTCATAATTTGTTAAGAAAGAAAGTTACTAATCAAATAACCAAACATATGTTACTATAATTACCAGTGATAGAAATGATGATGTGTAAGGCTATAGTTGAGTTGTAGAATCAGCTTAGGAGTCTTTCAGTAGATGAGTGGATAAAAGAAAGTGCCATATACATGCAATGAAGGTTTATTTAGCTACAGAGGATGGAATTCTATCATTACAGAAAAATAGGTATAATGGAGATAATCCTGTTAAGCAAAAGACAAATGTCACATTGTCTCTTATTTGCAAGACCTAGAATTCTTTACAGAAACATAAGACATTTATATTATTCACGTGATAAGAAATCAGAGGGGAGGCCAGGGGAAGCAAGGAGATCAGTAAGAGAGGGGATTAAGGGAGAAAGCAGGACTAGGCTGGGGAGAAAGTGGGACTGGGCTGAGTATGGTCAAAGTAGATGATATATTTGAAAGAATTATCTTTATGAAGCCCAACACTATGTGCAATGAATATACACCAATAAGAAAATATGTGTACGGAGATATAGCAGAAATATACTAGCATGGTAAGTAGCATATAATTATTATACTCAGAAGATGGCAAATTCCTAGTTACCAGTGTTGGTGCTGTGGCCATATGCCATGTTAAGGGTCTGAGCGCCTACTAATTTTTTCACCGAGGGGAGCAATGAGAGTGTTGGAAGGAGAAGAGGAAAAAGCAGAAATGATAGAAATACAGTGCTCATGAAGAAATTCTTAAAAAAATAAAATTGCAAAAAAAATGTAAGGGAAGAAACAAGAAATCTCAACACTCTGGAGGCTGTGGCAGGAGGAATCCCATGAGTTCAAGGCCAGCTAGGCCTGTCTCAAAACAAAAACCAAAGCAGAACAAAAAAAAGCCTAAATAAATAAATAGTAGAGAAAAATACTGATTTTCTTTTTTTTTAAACTTGCCTATAAAAACTTTCTTTCATGAACACAGTGTTAGCACTTTATGCAATCTAAGTATTTCATCCAGAGAAGCAGATATTGGATTAATAATATATACAAGAAACTGAGAACTAATTCTTAGGACAATTATTATTATTATTATTTATTGCATACAGTATTTGCATTCATGTGTGTATTTTAAAGAAAGGCATCATTGGGAGTTTCCCCTGAATTATTTGTTTATTTGTATTTTCTTATGCTTTGGTCCACCTAATAGTAAGAAATTAAATGTGTATATTCTTTCCTAAAATAATAATGGATACAACTTATAAGTATTTGATTCTATTGCCTATATTTTGCCATGTAGTTAAGTTGTCTCAGAAGTGAATTGTTTGTTAAAAATGAGACATGAATACATTAGGTTTAGTTTAACGCTTGCCAAACTACAGCTTTGTTTCTTTTATTAAGATTATCCAAAACTAAATATGACAGATATCACTTCATTGTAAAATGTATTGTTACTATAATATGTTCATCTCCTCCTGCCTATTAATTGCCCTTGGGTAGGGAGGTAAATTTCTGATGATACATGTAAGTTTGGTATATTTCTAGGGAGTACTGAGAGGTAAAACCAATTTACTTATATTAGAGTTGGAGAAAGTACTGCAAAGTTTTATTGCAGAGAGTTTGAACAGGAATTTCTTTTCTGAAATTCATTTCATTTCTATATAATATTGATAAACACTACCCCTCGTGGATTGCTATTTTCTCTACCACCCACTCCTGAAAGATTTTCAGTAGGAGTGTAATATCATTTCTTTGTGTAACATGGACTAGAGGGTGGAAAGGTACTAAGCTAGTGCTCCTTAAAAGTCTGTCATCATTCTTTAGGATTCCAAGGGATAGTTTGCCAGTGGATTAAAATGGAGAAGAGAAATGAGAAGGAAAGCTAGGTGTATATTAGAAAACCAACAGTTGCTAAGTTAGATCTGTGAACAGGAGAGGGTGAGAGCGGGTCAAGGATATCTTCTAGATTTTTCTACTTGAACATATGCATAGATGGACAAGGAATTTAACAAGGTGGCAAATATAAAAATATAGCAAGTATGGTGACAGGCAAAAAGATAAACTTTGCTATGCCACGTCTACCATACCAACAATTATTCCAATTGATTTGTAATTGATGCACAGATCAGTGGCTGGATCGAGAGCCCTGACTGCAGCCATAAATTTAGGATTATTAATGCTACAGAAGAGAACTTAGGAGGAAATTATAAGAAAAATAATTTTAAAAACAGCAGTTGTGAAGGGAAAGAGAGAAATGGGTGATTACTAGAGAGATACAGAAGAATAATCAATAACTATTTGTATTCCATGATTATAGCTCTTAGAAGTTGAACTTCAGTGGTGAAGAAGTTATTGGTGGGCAAAACATATGTGGATGTAGAGAGGAACAGTGTAAACTGATTCTCAAGCTTAACTGTCTATTGGAAGTGCCTGGAACACCAAGAAACAGAAATGTGGATCCCCAGGTCTTTCCTTCAGAGTTTCAGATTTAATTGCTATGTGTGTGGCCTGAGTAACATCTTTTTTTAAGTCCCTCAAGTCATTCTAACATACGGTGCAACTTGAGAACATTTGATCTAAGCAAAGCCAAAAAGCAGTCAGAAGTGGAGGGAGAGAGATTGTTGAACTAAGAGGGGCTAGAGCAAGAAGAAGATGAGGAACTGGGATGGGACTTGAGTGCAGAAGGAAGAAGAGTGGCAGCTTAGACTAGTCAGAAAGTGTCCGTACTTGCAGGGAAGAGAATAAATCACAAGTGGAGATTGCTACCAATCGACTTCTTTGATGATTTATCATCCCACACTTATTGAAGTTGATGATTAAGAACCAGAGGAAATGAAGGGAAAATTATTTCTGTCATCACAAAGAGATTTAAATTTCATAAAATGTGGCACAAGAACAATAAGGACAGTAAGGGATACTGTCAGAAAGGTAGCCGAGGAGCTCTGTGGGGAACGAGGAAGAGCCCATGACACAGCTGGGGACGCTGCCAGTCAGCAGGTCTGAAATACAATCTGGTCTTTCCAGATCGATCTGTGGTCTTGGGTGTAGGAATCTAAGCATCATTTCCTTTCTATCCTGAGACTCTTATGACTGCTCTTCCCCTTTTCCACTGCCCAACCTCACTTTACTCTGGTGTATTTCTCTAACCTAGCCAATCACCAACCCTCATGAAGAGCTTCCCAACTAACACCTCAGGTACCAGCAGCTTCATACTAACTGGCTTCCCCGAGATGGAGAGTCTGGAGCACTGGCTGACTGTCCTCCTGCTGCTCCTTCATGTTATCACCATTGTAGGCAACACCCTGATTCTCTTCATCATAAACGAGGAACAGAGCTTGCACAAGCCCATGTACTACTTTCTGTCTTTACTATCCATCAATGGCCTGGGGGTGTCCTTTTCCACACTGTCCACTGTGCTAGTTTCCATGTGTTTTCATGTCCCAGAGACTGTCTTTGATGCTTGCCTGGCCCAGATGTTCTTCATCCATTTTTTCTCCTGGACAAAGTCTGGAATCCTACTGGCTATGAGTTTTGACCGCGACGTGGCCATCTGTGACCCTTTGCAGTATTCCTCAGTGCTCACTGATGCTCTCGTGGCCCATTTGGGCATATCCATCATCTGCAGCTTCTGCGTGGTGTTCCCACTTCCTTTCCTCCTGAAGAGGCTGCCTTTTTGCAAAGTGAATGTTCTGACCCATTCCTACTGCTTATACCCAGACCTGATCTGCCTGCCCTGTGGAGATACCACCATCTACAGCATGTATGCACTTTTCATTATTGTCTCTGCCTTTGGTGTATATTCAGGGCTTATCCTTCTCTCCTATGTGCTCATTCTTTGACTCTGGGCTGGCCATTGCCTCCAGAGAGGAGAGGCTTAAGACACTTAACACATGTGTGCCCCATATCTGTGCTGTGCTCATCTTCTATGTGCCCATGATTAGTGTGTCAATGGTCCACCAATGTGTGAAGCATGCCCCAGAGTATGTACATAAGTTCACATCCCTGGTCTATATCTTCATGCCTCCAATGTTCAACCCCATCATCTATTCCATCAAGACAAAGGAGATTAGCCGGAGGTTACATAAGGTGTTATAAGGCCCTAAATTCTGATCAGGGATGAGTTTTCTGAAGCATTGCATAGGTTAGATTTTGTTAATGCTAATGTTTAAGTGTATAAGGCTAGTCTGTGGAGTGTTTAAATCTTTTCTAGACATGGACCTATATTTGGGAGTCTACATTACTTACAAGATATAGCCCAACTACAACTTGCTACTCTAAACATACTACCCTGCCACTGGAAAAACTTTTCTTCCATGAGTCTTCTGAGTCACTGTGAAAACTATCATTATTCATATTTGGAGACAAAAAGGGAAACAGGGCAATTCTATACACAGATATGTGCACACATGAAAGTAAATCACTAAAGACAAAGTTGAACCCATGGTCCTCACATTGATGAGAATTCCCTCTCTCAACTCCCCCCATATATATATATATGCATATATGCCAACATTTTACTATCTGTATCTGAAAATAGAAAGTACATTGCTTAGTTCAGTATTCTTCAGAAAATTTAAAAATAAAGTTGAGATTTTCATACAATATATTTTTATTGCATTTAGCTCCCCTCCCCTATTTGCCACCACCCTGTTATTATTTCCCACACAAATGAATGTTTTCAGGCTTTTACAAAAAAGAAATTTAGAGCCAGTGAAATGAAATGGTTCGGTGACAGAGGTGTTGGCAGGTACACTGGATTTCTTGGGTTTGATCCTGTGTTCCCACAAGATGGCAGGAGAGAGCAGTCTCCTGAGAGGGGTCCTTTGACCTCCTTACATGTGCGGATGATATGTGTGCTTGCGCTTACACACATGATAAGTAAAATAATTGAAATAAATAAATAATTTGAAACGATTTCAGCGCTACAACTTAGGTGTCACAGAGCGCAAACATGGGAAGTGAGCACTCGCATCACAGTGAAGAATAATTCCGTCATTCATGTAAATGTGTACACACTCTGGTTTGCAGCTACCTAATAAATATGAACCAACTCCAGAAATAAGAGACTTTTGAAAAACAACTTTTTCTTTCTGAGATAAACTATGTACTTTCAAATCAGTAAAATAAATATTTCACATAGTGTATCTACTTCTAAGTAAATGATAAATTTTCAACCTATTACTATTTTTGTATGGAGAGAAAAGTTTCGTTATTTTAAAAATAAATCTGTTTAAAAATAAAGAAAACTTGTCCAAATTAAACCTGGTTTATTTTCAACAACTTTTCTTTACAATCAGAAATGTTGCTTCATGTTTTTAAATTTAAATTATTATTTTTATTTTATGTGTATGACTGTATTGCCTGCATGTATATAAATGCACCCGTGCACCCACGTGGTGCAATGTCCATGGAAGCCAGAACTGGAGGCTTGGAACTGGAGTTACCTACATGTGGATGCTGTGACTCGAACCCGGGTCTTCTGCAGCGAGTACTCTCAACCGCTAAGCCATCTCTCCAGCTCCCTTTATGTTATTTGTAAAACTGTTTTTTTTGCGGGGGGTGGGGGGAGCCACACTGGTGAGAATTGCCGTTTATTCCTAAAGTTGCCCAGATCATCAGGAAGGATTCAGCAAGGGATACAAAGGTAACAAGGAGGCTCAAACACTGATGGGGGTTGTCGGAAGTTTGGAAGGGGGTGGAATGGGTGGGGAAACCCCAGCTGTCCGTCCTCCTTCTAATGCCACAGAAAAGGATTCTTCTGTGGCTGGCTCCCCTCCCCATGTCCCATATCCAGTTTCTCGTGGTGGAAGGTGGGCTGGGGACTTGGGAAGAGGGCAGAGTGTGAGTGGGTCCCAGAAGGGAATTCCCCATTTCACCACACTCACAACGCTGCTCTCCCAGGGAGCAGAAATTGGGGAAGCCTGCCAGACTTAGCCTCTCTGCTACAGCCCTGGATTATAGGGGGGAGGTAGTGCTGGGGGCTGAGGGTTCCAGGCATCGTAGGCATCGTGGGTGCAGACCAAGATCTCCATTTAGTAGAGAGAGGTAGGTGGGTGGCCCTCAAGGGGCTGGGGGCACAGGACTGAGACAGAACTGGTTCAGGATGAGCATCACAGGGGATAGTTGTTGGAAAGAATTGGTGATCAAGGGGCCAGTGCTCAGAGTTCCACTTGGCAGGTGTCCTCGTTTATTTCTTCATTGCAGTGACAAAATACTCTGACCCATACCACCTTGGGGAGGAAAGGGTTTATTTAGCTTACATCTCCCAGGTCACAGTTCATCCGGGAGCCCAAGGTAGGAACTCAGGGTAGGAACCTGGGGGCAGGAGCTGGAGCACAGGCCATGGAAGAATGCTGCTTACTGGCTTGTTCCCTTGGTCCCTGCTCGGCCTGTTTTCTTATGCAACACAGGCACACCTGTCCAGGGGTGGCATCACCCACAGCAGTCTGGGCCCTCCCACATCACTCAACAATCAAGAAGGTGCCCCATGAACATGGCCACAGGCCAACCCAATGAAGGAAATTCCCCAATTGAGGCTCCCTCAACCCAGGAGTGTCAAGTTGACACTAAAGCTATCCAGCACAGCAAGAATGGGTTGGAAGCCTTGACTCCTGGTGGTGTGGTGCCTGACCAGTTCCCCTGAGAGTCCAGGTCCACAAGAGTTGCTGCGTTAGGCCCCAGGAATGACTGTGGAGTTTTCTGTGCTGGAGAAGTGAAAGTTGGGGTGGCAGCAGGTGGGGGACTCCCTACAGCCTCAACCAGAAGCCCACCAATCCCACTCCAGTCAAAGGTCCCAGGCTGTAGGCAGGCAACTCTCCTGTGAGCAACTCCAACTGCCTTGTGCAGCTCCCAAGGGTTAGTAGGGCAGGCTGGGGTTGGGGGAAGTCTGAGAACTCATCAGGCTCTGTGCCAAAGCCCCCAACTGCTGCAGTGCCATTGGTGCTGGGCTTGGCAGGTGAATCTCCCAGGGGTCTGAGAAGGTCCAGGGATCAGAAACTGGGAGTCCACTGATGGGATCTGTGGAGGGGCTGGGGCTGTAAAGATGTCAGCAAGTTCCCTGAGAGGCAACTCCTAGCTCTCAGCCTCCCCCTGGCTCTCGTCTATGACCATCTGCAGACTCAGGTCATCCCCAGGACAAATCTACCCTTCCTTATGCTCGCCTCAGTTCAAACTAAGGGCCAGTTAGAGCTAAACACCATCCTCCCGGCTGCAGGACCTGGGCTGATCAGGCTCCTCCTTGCTCTTGGCCAGAGCAGCTGGAGCTGCAGTTTCTCTGGCCGGCTGTTCTGGGGCCAGGCCGCGTACCCCCTCAGACGGGGGTCCAGAGCCCACAGAGTGCGTCAGCAGCTCTTCCCAAAGCCGGACTTCATCATAAAGCAAAGTCACCAGCTGATTGGCTGCACCTTCATGCCTTGGTCCTTGCAGTCACAGTGCACACCCTGGAAGTCCTTCTGCATCTGCATAGCATACATGTTCTTACACTGCTGTGAAATATGCTCAGATCCAGGCTTGGTGAGGTACTCCATCAGTGTCATGGCTTGTACATGTGCCTCCAGTTTTTGTCGGGATCATTGAGCCACTTCCAGATTATGCTCATGATCTCTGAGAAGGCCAAGGCATTGTAGGTGAGGTCAGCGATCTCAGACATGAGGGAGTTGGATGGATTCCAGGGGTCATCGCCTGTGGCCAACTGGACCTTTATCTCAGCAAATAGTTGTGAATGATAGTCTTCATCTGACCTCACGCAATGAGGTAGACATGCTGCCCAGTGGCAGTGTTGAGCCGAAAGATGAGGAGGGTCAGGATGGTCAGCCTCCTGTCCCCAGTTGGCCTCAGTATTACATACTGCACTGTAAATGTTCTTTTGGACATTTGGATTCTAAACACTGAGCTGTGTTTCCTATTGAACATAGTAACAAATCTCCCTTCTTGTTGAATAACTGTTGCATAAACACTTCAAGTTTAGTAGCTATATCTCACTTACATAGGGGTTTTTGACTATATCTCCTCCGTAGGAATTTCAGATTTATTTCACTTACCTTTCTACATTTTCAAAATTTGGCTTTTCTTAAGGTCATGGGATGGTTTTGGTTTTCATAGTATTGTGTCCAATACAGAAAAAAATCACTTGCCCATATATTAGGCTCTAAACTGCTCAACATTTATAGGAGAATTTGTCTCAAAGATCATAGGTTTGGCTATTAAGACCAATAAAGAACTGGGGATAATAGCTCAGTGTTAGAGTGCTTGCCTAGCATGCCTCAGGCTCTGGGTTTAGTTCCCAGCACCAGAAATCTTGTTTCTCCTAGCTTGTATTTATCTTAAATATAGAGCCTTGTACTCAGTCTTTGTGTGCCCTCACACACCTCACATGAACATTTACCACATGTCCATCAGTGATGCCTTTCCATCATAATACAGGCACTCAACATGAAAAACAAATATCAGACGTTCTTCTCTTAGGCACACTTTGAGAAGTTGACCTGGATATAGACCAGTGATTGTAGAGGTTGGGAAAGGGAGGCCGAGTAAAGAAAGACAGGATTTGATCAAGGCATTCTGTATGCATGTATTGAAATATCACACTGAACGCCACTTCTAAAAGCAATTAATACGTGATAATAAAAAAGAAAAGAAGAAAAAGGAGTGTGCAGACAGTAAAAGAAATAATTGGTGATGTTGACGGGCCACATTCCTCCCATCAATTTTCAGGTAGATTCGCTCCCCCCGATCTCCAATGACTAAATCATGTAGTCACTCACCTAGTACCACATTTGGTACATGGTAAGTCCTGATAGGCATCGTTAAGTGGATAAATAAATGAATGAGCTGTTACATTCCTTAAAATAAAAGCTCGAAGCTGAGAAGTATTGTACTTTGCCACCAGAATCACCTCCTTGAAAACTTTCCACATTGTTGTAGAGCTGGTATTGAATAAAGAATGATAATTACTATTTCTGCTACGAGGAATGAAGGCTGAGCAATACCCTAGGGAGAACGTCTAGAGCAAGACTGCTGGACACAAAGGACAGAAGACTGAGGCTGTCCGGTACCCAGCTCCACCTTTTGTCATTCCATTGATTGTTACCTCCTCATCCTGGAAGCTTGCCATGCACCAGTGTTTGGGTGAATGAATCATACCTTTAGAGATTTCTAGGAAGTCTTAACCTTACCTTTGAAGAGCATTGGATGCATATGCAAATTACAATGAAATGGCAAATGTTAAAGTGCTGTGAGCTGATATGTGAATTACATATCCTCAAATCAAATCAGTAAATTAAATATTTGCTCAATTGTTAATTTATTTCATTCATTTTCTTACATCTATTTGATGAATACATCCTCCCATATATAATGAAAGAAAAGGTCAGAATCTTTTATAAACATGAACAGAACACTACGCCCACAGACCCCTAGTGTAAGCAAACTGTGAAACAGTATCCTGGTTTTTGGCATTTATGTCCAGTGGCTGCTTGTGTGACAGCCTTCTTCCTCTCCAGAGAGCAGTTCCTTGGCAATAATTCTTGATTTGTGGCTTGAGATCAGGAAAATGAAAATTCATAAAATAGCTCTTGACTTTATAAGCTGTTTGTTTCCAAGAGATCTAAATGTAGGTTGGAGCAAATGCTCTGCACAGCTGTCTGGAAGGAGCTAGATGGCTTATGCTCAAACGTATTACATGTTGAGCAGGTCTTTCTTGGAAAAAGATGAATGGACTGAAGATAAAATAAGTAGGAAGAACTGGAAAGTTCTCTAAATGTCAGCAACTGTCACTTTTCCTGGGCCTTGTTCATTCGTTTTTGTAGTGAATTCTGAGAGTACAGCAGAAGTCACTTTGTGATGTTAAAGTAGCTCATGAATATGTGAGAGTGGTGGGTTGGAAAGACCAGGATAACAGTGCAGAGCAGATAATGAATCAACATTTGCATCATTGGCTACCTCAGTAATATGGGAAGCAGACATCAAATTTCACCTAAAATATTATCTATGCAAGTCTGGGCAGCTAATTTTCTCTGCCTCATGTGATAAGCATGAAGATTAAGTGAGATAATGCACATAATTTAGAGTAGGGACTGGAAAGATGGCTCAGAGGTTAAGAGCACTGGCTGCTCTTGCTGAAGACCTGGGTTTGAGTCCTAGCACCCACATGGTGGCTAACAACAGTCCATAACGCCAGTTCCAGGATATCCAATGTCTTCTGTCCTCTGTGGACACTGCATGACACAGTTGCACTTACATACATGCAGACATAACACTCATACAGATAAAATAAAAATAAGTAAATATAAAAGTTAAAAATGAATTTAGACTAAAACATGGCACATTTAAGTACTGGCGAAATTAATTATTACAATAGGAAAATTCATCATTAGAAAATAATTTCTAGAATATATCTGAAAATCTTCACCTAATTACCAAGCTGTTTCCAATATTTACCTTACTGAAGACAGCAATGGAAGTTGATTTAAATATGGATTTGTAATACCTTATTTTGTGTTTGAAGTTTTGTGTCTCCGTTTCTAGCCTCATAACTTTCCCCTCATCTATTTATCTTTCTTAATAATGATGATGATGCCTATGCTGAAAGTGGTGATCATATTGATGACATCATCACAAGAACTAGTGGGGACTGTAAGCATGAGATCTTAAGGCAAGATGTGACAGTCACATTTTGAGACTGAAGATGGCACGGCGGATTTCCTTTGTTTTGGCACTGTAAATGAGAGGGTTGAGCACAGGAGGCACAAAGAGGTAGACATTGGACATGAGGACATGTACATATCGTGGGACCTGCTTCCCAAATCGGTGGACTATAGAGACCCCTATCATTGGCACATAAAATGCAAGTACAGCCAGGATATGTGACACACATGTGTTGAGAGCTTTGAGGCGTTCCTCATGGGAAGCAATGGCCATAACGGAACACAGAATGAACACATAAGAGAGGAAGATAAAAAGCAGGTCCATGCCAAAGGTGGACGCAAGAACAAAGAGCCCATAGATGCTGTTGATGGTGATATCAGCACAGGAAAGCTTCATCATATCTGGGTGTAAGCAATAGGAGTGGGAAAGAACACTGGATCTGCAGACAGGCAGCCTCTTGATGAGGAAGGGCAGAGGGAAGAGTGTGATGAAGCTTCGAGCGGTCACAGTCAGTCCCATCCCAGCAATGAATTCATTGGTGAGCACAGTGGCATAGCGTAAGGGATCACAAATGGCCACATAGCGGTCAAAGCTCATGGCCAACAGAATACCCGACTCCATCATGGAGAAAGAAAGAATGAGGAACATCTGGATTAGGCAGGCATCAAAGGCGATTCTGCGGGCATCCAAGCAAAAGGTTCTGAGCACAGTGGGCAGTGTGGCCATCGACATGGCCGTGTCGCTAAAAGACAGCATGGACAGAAAGTGGAGGGTGGGTTCCACTTGCACAGCCTGCAGGATCAGAGTGTTTCCCCCAAGGGCCACAGCATACATCACACAGAGGGGCCCGGCCAGCCAGGGGTGAAGGCTCTCCAGACCAGGAATTCCAGTTAGGAGGAAGGAAGCAGGGTGAGTCACATTGAATAGCCCCATAACAGGAAGAACATGGGACACTCCTCCGTGTCAAATCATCTCACTTGCAGAATTCTAAGAACTGTACCTAGTAGAGGACAAGAAACCAGGATTTAGGAGATCCAATGAGGCTGTTTCCAGAACTGGAACTCGGTGTGTTCATGGAATCACTGGTTTGGGGATGATTCAGGCAAACTTCATTTCCTGATATTTTAGGATCATCAGACTGTAGACCAGTATAATATTTCTCTCTGTTTTATGGAGGAAAGACATTGCATAATACTTCAGAAATACCCATTTGCTATGAGGAAAGTGTCTCCACCATATCACCCGTATCTTTCATGCACTTTAGAAGCACGTTCTTGAAAAATGTGTTAACCGTAATTCAAAGACATATTTGTTGCAGATGGAAATGAGGTGTTGGAGAGAAGTACTAAATATTTCTTTGAAAACATTGTTTAGTTCATATGTGTCATTAATTATGAACACAATTCCCCTGAATTAGCTTTAAACATAATGGGTGCTTGGGATGTGAGAAGGGACCGGAGAGTGCTGAGGTAGTTGACCACATTTGAAAATCTGTTTCTGCAAAGTCACTGCAAAAAGAGCAGCAATAAAAAATAACCCAAACCTACATATATATCTGTGTGAATAATGATCATATTTTTGTAAAAAATATGAATCCTGAATATTCTATAGGTACATTACCCTTCAGAGCATAGAAGGGCATTGTTCCAAGTACAAACTTCCACTCCTGAATATGTACCCTCAAAATAACCATTATTCATAAAGACACATCATGCCACTCACATTAGCCTTATGCTGAATTCCGTTCATGTCCAACGAAGCACACACTCCACCCTCACAGTTTTAGGCTTATCACAGACATGTTCCCACACTCTTTCTTGACCTTCACGCTGTAGTGAGGAATATTTCCTGTCCTGTTTGTATTTGCAGTTCACTTGACACACAGGCAGCATTTATATGTGCAGCCACACTCACATGTATGTGCACACAGGGTTTTAGTCACATATTTCTAGCCACATGCTTGGAGGTTATGCACTGTACTGAGTTCCTTCCACAGGACATTTTATTTTAACCTTCGTGCATTGCTATTTTCTGTAAGATGTCTTAATACTGCTTTACAGATGACTTCATTCTTATAGCCCTTTCTCTGTAAGAATGATTATATTGTTTATTCTAAAATTCAAATGTTTTGAAAAAGTTTCATGTTCATTTTTTCAAGGTGGTGAGGATAGATAACGCTGGAAGGCTTCTCACCTGGTTGGCCTATTTGGGGGTTTTAGAATACCTCTTCTGGGAGACGTCCAGAAATCGATTCAGAGATGGACTTAGGTTCTTTTTCTCTTGGCACCCAGAACATTTAGGTCACAGAAGTCATGTGGGATCCAATGTGTTTTAGGGCCTGGGGTCAGGAGTGTTGGCGTTGGCCCTCAGTTCTGTCAGAAATGCATATCACCATCTTCTCTGTTTCCTTCCTTTCCAGCCTCTAACTAAGCAAGGGCAGGCCATGCTGTGAATGTTCTCTCTGATAAGAGAGGATGAGGACAGGAACCCAGGAGCCAAAGTATTAATAGCTAAGTCAATGAGATGGTGTGACTGTGCCATGAAGCATTCCACTTTAGGAAGTACTTTCCTAATTTCCCTGGACACTAAAGAACTCACATGTACTATGGTTCCCAGCAAGTCAGTGGCCAACCATCTGTGTTTGCAATGATCGCCTCTTCTAATTTTGGCATTCAGTCAATGTGTACCTGTGCCCCTTAAGGACTGATTCTTTGAAATCCAGGACAGGCCACCTTGGCTTGGTCTTTGTTTCTCCCATATGACTATATCAGTATTTTGTTTTTGTAGCCCAGGATTTCTTGAACTTATGGTCCTGCTGTCTGTTCCTCTAAGCCTTGTGAGTGCTTAAAATACAGATGAGTGTCATCGTGCCTCACCCATTTCTTCACAGAGACATAGAAAACAAAGACAATAACAGAGTTAATATAAAGGGAAGAGAAAGAGAAGGGAGAAGAAAGGTTTAAAGCAAGATTCTTGTGCTCTAGGACGGGACAAAGTCATCCTGAGTCTGGGAACCCAAGTTTTAGAAATTTGGTGAAAAACGATACCTTTAGACCTCAGATTACACTCCTTCTTTGATCTGGTACCACTGAGATTATATATAGTCTGGGTGTTCGTGAATAAAGAAATGTAGACAGTGAATAACGAACATTTGTATGCCATCTATGCTATGTGCCTGGTACCCTGCAGAGAATGTCTCAGGTGACTGCACAGTTAATCCTTTACAGCTATGGAAACAGGCTCAGTGATAGTAGTGTGCTCTACAGATCCTGGTGACTAGATGATACAATCACAGTCTGCACAGAGATCTGTAAGGTTGTTTACTGTTCTACTCAGGACTTTGAGGCATCACTAAGGCATTGGAGAGGAGGGAGAAAATAGAAACTTGTTATGCATCTCTGGAAGAGGTTTCTCAGATACCCTTGAACAAGTTGAGTAAGTGACTCAGGCAGATACATGGGGAAAAAATGATGCAAAAGGCATGACTCCAAGGTTGAAATCAATTTCTTTTGCTCCTGAAACCAGAATCTTTATGTTACTGAGGTCATACAGGAGTTAAGGTGGTAAGGGGAGGGCATCCTGGAGTGGGAAGTCAAAAGTGCTTGGGTTTATCCCCTGTTCAGGTACATACTGACTGGGAAGAAAATACAGCTATCTAATTTATGACTCTTTTATTGAAGAGATCCATTATGGCTCTGATTTTTTAATGTTTCTTAATCTCTGGTTAAGCAACGAATATCTATGAATATTTGCAAAGGTCTATCAAGGAGTGAGAAACAAGGTAGTCATGGTTTACAGAAAGGTTCACTTAAAGAATATAAATTTCAATCTAGAGCATAAATAAATAGGTAGGTATTTATAGCTTACTGGAAGTTATGGCTAATGGATTTCTGCTATTCTTTTAAATGTCCTGGAGAATTTTGCAAATTCAGAATTCAAAAGCTAAGAGTAAGCTATATTATGTGTGCTTAAGTTTTCAGAGTCACAAATAGTGAATATTCTTAAAGCCCTGATTCCTGCTTCGCTACCTGAATTTGTGACCACTGCTAAATCTTAGTGACTTTGACATTTGAAGCTTAGAAAGTGACCATAGAAAAATCAATTATTTGGAGAAGCATCGGGATTACGAAATGAGTGGCAATTCTAGAACTTTTCACTCCTGATATTTTCACCTCCAGAACCCTGCTGCCAGAACCCTCTACTTAGTCTCTCCTACCTCTCTCTCACCTACCTCTTCCCCAGTTTACCAGTCTTTTGGAGCAGGATCTAGGAGATCAGCTTTCTCACCCCCATAAAGGTTCAGAACTCACCAGAAGACAGGCAGATGAGAGTTCCCTCAGAACATGTCCTTCTGTCTGCTAAAGCAAATTCATGCCTGTCACTTTTGTATCTCACACTATGTACCAAGGAGAGAGAACACTGATGCTGACTTTGTGTCAGAAAATTCCTCAGGGAGGTTCAAATGTCCTGAGGTCTTTAATGACTGGTAAAATTAAACCATGTACTTTTTAAGCTAAAAATGAACTCAGCAACTTAGCAGGCCAATTTTCACTCCAGTAGTACATGTTACCTGGAGATTTATGCGCAGGCACTATATGAGTGATGCTCAGCACCTTCTAAGAAATCTCAGGTTTACACAGTAGGTTCTAGTAAGCCTAGAAAATAAAAGGAGACCAGAAAATAAGTATTTGACTGTTTTCCTTTTAAATGTATTGAGTGCAGCTAGTTCTTTCAAATCCAACATTGAGAATCAGTTCTCTGAATTTTGGGGCCATATCCAGAGAGTAAATAAAGTATCCTCTGATCAATAGTAAAATGTCCATTCTCATGTGCATCCAGCTGTCTAGCATTCAGAATTTCACCTTTTATTTTTTTCTCCCATTCCTCACTTGCCAACAGTGGTCTCTGGCTACTCCTCAAGGAGAGAGAGGCAGAAACTTGAAAATTCCACGGTTCACTGGCACTTAAGTTAGCTGCTCTTGCATTTATTCTGCCTATTAAAATGTGTTCATAGGTGACTTTTCCATTTGGTGCTTTCATATTCAAGGAAGCTCCTAGTTGTTTGTGTTCTCTATTTGATTTAAATTAATGACGCTGGTAGTTAGGTTTCTTATGATTCCATATAAAACACATGTCCCCCTTTGTAGAACCATGCCCTCATCTGAAGAGGTTCTAAGACAGTACCACACAGCTCTCTCTAGAATGCACCCCATCCATGAATGTCACAGGCGTCCTCTACACCATGAATGCCCAACACATCAATTCTTTCTCACTCAATCCCAAGAAGGGAGCATTTAAAAATTTATTTTTAGCTAACATGTATTAAGTGTACATCATATTTGGTAACTATTGGATTCATATGCATGTGAGTCACAATATAACCCAGGAAACAAAACCAGAGTTCAGTTACAGTCTAGTCAGATGACAAGAAGCAGAAGGATTAATACATGGAATTGTTAACCAACCATTAGAGAATGTGAAAGGAAAATTTAAAAGTATCATTGAGGGGCTGGAGAGATGGCTCAGCAGTTAAGAGCACTGACTGCTCTTGCAGAGGACCTGGGTTCAATTCCCAGCACCCACATGGTGGCT
>NW_008335836.1:964123-964257 GCF_000622305.1 Nannospalax galili | reverse complement strand
TTTTAAAAATTAAAAATAAGTATCATTGGAAGCAGCAACTTCAGGAAGTAACTTCTTTTTTTTACACAATATATTCTTTATTTAAATAAAATTCCAGAAAAATACTCTTGTGTGCATATACCAATCATACTATG
>NW_008335836.1:951884-963770 GCF_000622305.1 Nannospalax galili | reverse complement strand
CTCAGCTTAAGTCAGGGCTTCTTGGCCACTTCCCCTGTGATTAATTTTGCCTCCAAAGGCTTAGAGATCATTGCAGAAGAGGTGACTGAAAGATTGTAAGAACCAGAGGATAACCAAAAAGAAATGGTTTTCCAGATACCTAGGAAGGAACTCATAAGAAATCACAGCAACAGTGACTGCATGCACAAGTACGATATAGGCTCAAGCCAGATACAATCCCAGCATAGATGTAGGGAACTGGGTAAGAAATCCCAACCCTCCTAGAGGAACTATTGGAAGCGGTAGCTGCTGGGATGAGGAGAGTCTTTTAAGGACATGGCTGCTGGTAGGTTAACCAGGCTCTAGTGGATGGATACACACAGAAGGACATTTGGGAACAAAATTTGACTCTGTATGCCTTAATATATTTATAACAGAGTACATGAAATTGTGTGGGAGGTAGTGAGGGGGGTGTATATAAGGGTAAGGACTTAAACACTATCAAAATATAGTGTATGAAATTTGCAAAAATTCAATAAAAAGGGAAAAAATGAATAAAAAATCACAAATGTCAAAAGAAATTAAAAAAAGAATTTAGTCCTGGAAATTGTTTAGATAGGATTCAAATCAACTGAACTGCCATTAGCTAGCGGTATAGATATAGTCTAGAGATTTTCAACAACCAGATCCATACCATGTGGATGTGAGAATCAAAGGTGGAATTATTAGAACTCCAACAAAGTTGAGCTTAACCAGCAGAAGCCAGAGTAACAGAAGAAGTATGAGCCATGCTAGAGATACCCTGAGGTGAGCCTGTTGACTGAGAAACCCTACACCTGTGACTGTTTCCCACCCACTGACTTCATCTGGATGACTGTTGATGATACAAGAATTTGGAATAGTCCTCAGATAATGACTGAGCATTTGCTGTATGGAGAAGAGCCTCACAAGGATGAGGAGTGGATTCCAAGGTACATGAACCTGGCCTTGGTGGAACAGAAACATGATTCATTCATCTTATTCTCACTATGCCATTGACGCTGTAAGATAAATGATCTCCCTGGGCTTTCGTCTTCACAATCAGCACCATACAAAGTGCTGACTCACTCCTTGTAAGACCATAAAAGGAGACCAAGAAACAAGACAAGCCTGACTCATCAATTTCTAAAAATCAGATATTCTGTTGCATAAAATGATCTAAAACTCAGCCAGATTTCACTACATTAGCATTTACATATGCTGAAGCCTACATATGTCTCCAGAACTTTGTCCATTCAAGCAGGTTGATGACTTTCTTCATAACACTGCCTACTACTGCCATGGATAGGTGTCTATGCATGGTTCTGAGACTCTTTGATTTCTTGTAAACACAAAAGGTATAAATTTTGCTGACATGATAGATACATTATGACAACTGCATTATTTATTGTGAAATACTTTATAAAGTTTTTCTAGGTGAGGTTCGAATGGGCAAACTGTTGGTGGCTAAATTTTTAAATACATCCTTTACAAGAATAGGTGCTATGTTGTTACTGATGCTGCACAACCACTAATGCTTAGAATAATACCTAAAAACTTCTCAATGCGGCATTTTCTCTACTTTTTTGGTTTTAGTCAAAATGACTAGCTTGTAATTTTTCAGATCTGTAATGTGGTTGAGATAAAAATGCTTGCCCATCCGGCAAATCTAGTCAGCCTATCTAGAGGTCTTTGTTTTAGGAAGGTCAGATGTTCCTCATCTAGCAACAATGAGTTGTCAATATTCCTTTAGAAAAGATTGGGGTCTGCTGTTCATTTTCCAAATTCTATGCAGGGTTAATATCTGGGAGTCTTTTGGGCCACCATGGCCAATAACTCAAAGGAAGGAGGTATCTCCTTTCTGGCATTGTTTCTTGTTATGTAGCCTTTAGCTATACATATGGACTTTTAAAATTTTATATTGACCCAATTAGTCTTTGGTTATACTTTCGTATTGGGTGTTTAAGGCCATACAGTTGGCCCAGATAAATCAATTTATTTTTACTCTTAAGGTCATTTGAGGATCTGTTCGTCAGGGGTCACATGGGCCTGGGAGGAGCCCCTGGCTCCTTTCTTTTACCAGTTCCATCTACGTGAAGATATCAAAGGTCCTGCTCGACCATTTCTGGCTTTTCTTGGGAGCATGGAGGAAATGTTCCCTCTGTGTTGACCCTCCTCTTTGTAAACTGGTTCAAGTCCATCTCATGGGGTCTCCACAGCCTCCTTGATCAAGAGGACAGGTGACCCACCACAATCACAGGACAGTTTGAGAGATGCTCATAGTACCCTGGAACTAGTTGACCTAGGAGGGCAAGGAGAAAAAAACCGTCCTTTATGTCCCTCTGACTAAATTAGTATAGGCCTCAAAGTATGTTTGTTAAACATCCAAGAATGTTATTTCCACCAGTCTGGTACTTTTGATTACCATGTGCTATGTAGATAAATCTTGGGCAAAGTCTAATTGTTCTCAGATAAACCTTGCCTAGACATATATTTCTTGATCTGGTATGTCTAATTTGTCAGTAGTTGTTTGACTAATATGGTTCCCTCTGTTTTATAAAACTAGCTAGGTATTATTTATCTCTCACATTGTCTAACCCCTCCATCTGGGAAGTGGGTGTATAGATGAGCAAGATGGTTTGGGGTGTTCTTTGTGTTATACACATACACACACAAATCAATAAATTATATCTCTCACATTGTCTAACCCCTCCATCTGGGAAGTGGGTGTATAGATGAACAAGATGGTTTGGGGTGTTCTTTGTGTTATACACATTCCACCTGCCTCTGCCTCCCAAGTGCTGGGACTGCAGGCATGTGCCACCATGCCCGGCCTATATGATGTTTTAAGACTCTGGCAGACATCGTTTTTGGAAACAGGATTGGCTAAACACCAACATCACAGTGTTATTAGCAAAAACAATGAGTCTTTCTGTAAGAAACACTGTACTTTAAAATGAAATGGAGATCTTTCTTAAAGGTTAAAAACTCATTCAATTTTATGTCTTACAGGGTTTATACTGAGTTTAATATTGTATAACTGTATTAATTCAACAGTGAACCTAAAAATTTTATAGCCACCTTTGAAAGAGATGTATCTTTGCTCTGGAAACTGTTATTGAGTATGTTAAAGCTGTAATGAAATGCTTCTTTTAAAAAATAAAAAAAATATATTAAAAAATGCTTGCATAAAATATGCTTTTTTGATGCTGGTATTTGTATACAAATTATATGGTATACTGTAATTCCACATGTTAATCTGTGGATAGATATGGATACATGAATTTGTTAGATTCTTTGTTGAACTACTAATAGTAATGGGGATATGTGTTTGAAA
Source organism: Nannospalax galili (assembly GCF_000622305.1). Lineage (NCBI taxonomy): Eukaryota > Metazoa > Chordata > Mammalia > Rodentia > Spalacidae > Nannospalax > Nannospalax galili. The sequence goes on along the minus strand of NW_008335836.1, from coordinate 960,436 downwards.
TGTAAACTTTTGGTTGTGTGAGAACAGAAGTATTTTTTAATTATGCTTCATTATTTTTTAAATGTATACACGACTCATCTACATGAGCTTTTATAACCAATGTAAGAACACTTAGATTATAGTGTGTGTTTGCTCTATGGTTAATGGCTACAGAATTGGGAGACTGCAGAAGCACGGTCTATATGTGAATTTGAAAGAGGAAATGTGAGGGCTGGAGAGATGGCTCAGCAGTTAAGAACACTGGTTTTTCTTGGAGAAGACCCAGGTTCAAATCCCAGCACCCACATGGCAGCTAACAACTGTCTGTAACTCCAGTCCCTGGGGATCTGACAGCCTCTTCTGACATCCACGGGCATTGCATGACATGGGTCCACTTACCTACATACAGGCAATACACACATACACATAAAAATAATAAAATTTAAAAAAAGAAAGAGGAAATGTGAATATAAATCAATAATTGAATGTGTCTGAGTGTGTTTCTGTGGGGACTCAATATGTCAGTTTATATTTGTGTGCACTGTATGCAATGTGTTTACATCCCCAGTCAAGGAATATTATACTAGTGGGGATAGATGATGACATCAAGGATATCATAACTATGACCAAGAATGAGATTCCCTTGGGAGCAATTCTCCTCTATGTCAACTCTCTTATTCATTGATGCCACCATCCCTATTATGTTAATTACCCTTTCCTCCCTGAATACAAGAGTCTTGGGATTTGGGGCATTCATAAATGTATGTCATAGAAGGGTGAGCTGAGGCCGCTCTGCCGGCTGGACTCACAGCATGATACATCCAGAAAAGACACCTCTTCCATCCAGTGAGTGCTCCTTCCTCAGACAGACTACTGTGTTCCTTATCCAGATCTTATCCTGAATATTTTCATTTTACTGAATTTCTAGGCACCGTCTAACCCTTATGCCTAGTTTCTACACATGAGTCTAATGCATCTCCTCTAATGTCCAGGATCACAGAAAAATGAAGGCAGGTTTCAGTTTGAGTCAGTCTTAACACCAAATTACTGTCATTAGGCTAACAGGATAACACATCTGATTTATATTTTGTTTTGAGGATATTTCAGTCATCTTATTTTAAATGCCTGTAATTTGAATTATGATTGAGTGTACCTAGCTCTTGGGTAGGCAGCTTTAAAAAAATCACAAGAAAAAACTGTTCATCAGTAGCGTGCTCTTTAACTTTAGTTGAGTTTTCTGCATTAAGTGCTGTGGGAATATTATTGGGGATGTTATAGTGGGTCTGTTACTATTGCTGCATTTGTTATTTCTGTGTGTGTGTGTGTGTGTGACACAGAGAAAAAGAGTAATAGTGAGAGTGAGAATGAGTGTGTGTATGTGTTATTATGAATAAGTGTTTAAGGGAATGTAAACATGGAAAAATACTTGAAACATATCACACAATGCTGACAAGTAACCGTGGGATATTCTTAAGTTCTATGGTTTGATAGCACTGTGTGTGATCGTAGGAGGACACGACAGCTTCTGTGCATCTGTCATGCTTATGGAGTGTGCATGTATGAAAATCTAAAATGTCTATTTTCTGACACACTAGAGGCCCTGTGTAATGTGCGTGCTTGCATAAGCTGTGCTCCATCCTTTGGCCTTTCTTCCTAGATTGGTTACATTTGGGAAACTTTGACTGATGCCCCATAGACAAATCAAAGAAAAGCAACTGAAGTCAGTGTGCATCGTTCTTCATGGAAAATTTTCAGAACTGCTTTCCAGTCAGAAAGATCTAGAGTGCAGATGAAGTATTATCCTTCTAAATTACTTCAGTTTGCACACCAGGGATTAAGTCATGGTGGGGGTTTAGTCCTGTAGTTTTGAAGAATTCTTAGCATTTCTTGGAGATGCCAAGAATTTCCATTTCTTCATAACTTAGAGATAGTCTTGAAATAAAAATGTTATAAAAAAGCAAATCTGTGCAGCCTGGTTCTAAAATGACTTTTTAGAGATACTGACCTTAAAGTTGGGTTCAGAGGGAAAGAAGTTTTCAGAGAATAAGAGACAAGAAGGTCTAATGCTGAAAGGAGAGTTTTGATTTGTCAGGTGGAGAGGAGAGAAACAAAAGAAATACAGGAATTTATTCCTATAGCCCATACGTCTCAGGATAACTGCTTTTTCTGCATTCTTGTCACCAACAAAGTCCACTGTGTTTTTCAGTGGTCCTTGGAATAGGATGGACACTCTATAAAAGGATAAAAGGAACCATTATGCTTACGTTATGGAATAGACCTTTAATTTTGAGCTGTCTGTTGTCATGAAAAACAGCTGCAGAGATATTTGGGATGAAGACTGAAATGAAGCCTTTTTAATGGTAGGACTTCTCAATGTGCACCATCCTATTATTGCTTTTACTTAGAGCTATTGTAAAGACAGAAGAAAGATGAGAAAGAATACATAGAGAAGCTGATTTAAGAAAAGAAGTAGTGTCCTTAAAGGGAAAAGAGGCTTTCAAAAGATGGCGCCAACAGTGTTAACTCTGAAAGAGAGCTTGAATACATTAGGAACTTTAGAGACAAAGAGGTCATCATGGAGGAATGTGCTTAGATTGGGGAGAGAGTGTAGAATATGCAATACAATGAAATGAGTAGCAATAGCAGGTAAGGTCAATAAGCTCAAGACCCTGACATGGAGGATTGCAGAATGATCTTGGGGAGCAGACACACAGATAAATGACAAGCCCCCCTTCCTTGGCATCAGGAGTAATGTCCGGAAAAGTAAATTTGAATGGAAGTGGCAAAGGTCATAGGGCAGAAGCTAGAGAACAATGTTATCACGTTTTTATGACGGGATGCTTCTGTACACAGTTGTTTGCTGAAGAAAGAGAAGCAGAAAAGGCCCCAGATTGAAGGACTACACAGTGAACCGATGGAAGAGGTCTCTGGACGCAGCGACATGAAACAGAATCTTAAAAGCAGAGTGCTTGTCTTTGGAAAGGAAGACACAAGTTCTGCGCAGAAAGCTGCGGGTAAGAATGGATAAAGGTATTAGTCAAGTTAAAATTTAATAATAAGAAACATAAAATACGTATATTAATTCCAGTAAAACAGTTACTTCTTTGGTTTTTGTTTGCTTGCATAGCTGGTTTGGTTATCAAACTCTGGTTTACTATGTAGATTTCAAAGAAAAGAAAGAGGAGATCAGGATAACTTTAATCATGTAGTAGATCAGGAAGGAAATAAAGAAGGAAAAGTAAATAGATGAATAGACCAGGACAGTTACAGAGTCTCCCAAGCAGTGTGCAAACCCGAGAGGGCAAGAGGACTAGGAAGCAGAAGCCTAACATCAAAATTCGAATACATGGAATTTAATATTTCAGAGATAGAATGGTTTTTGATGATGACAAGTTCAGGGGTGATCATGACCTTGGGAGGCTGAGATGAAGTCTGGGTAAAGGTTGTTGAAGCTTAAGTTTTGTGGTCACAAGTCGTCTATCTTATCAGCTGAGGAGTTCTAAAAGGAATGGACCATTTTTCTATTTCTGTTTTCTACTAATTTCTGTATTTTACTCCCAAATTCCCAGAATGTGACTGCCAGAGCATATAGGAAAATGGTGGGTCACTATACCTTATGGTGAGGACTAGAGAGCTCTCATTACCCTGTCTTCTACCACATTGCCTTGCCGTGTTATAGGCACTTGTTTCATTGTAACCTTTTCACAGTTTCTACTATGCCCTAGAGAGTATGTTGGGTCCTGTGGTACAGAACTGAGTAGAAACACATTCCTACTGCAAAGAATTCAGATTCTAATGGGGAGGCAGAAATCCACACACACATTAAATTTCTGACCTTTTGTGTTGGAGACAGGGTATCTGTGAGAAAGTGAAGAACTTCCCCAGCACACCCACTTGGGCCCCTTCCCAGCTGCACTCTCCCATCTGCCTACAATGCTGAGCCTCAATGGCACTCCCTTCCAGCCAGACACACTCCAGCTGACAGGCATCCCGGGGGTGCAGACAGGTCAAGCCTGGGTTGCCCTGACTTTCTGCATCCTCTACTTCATCTCCATCATAGGCAACCTCAGTATCCTTGCTCTGGTCATCAGAGAGCCTGCTCTGCACCAGCCCATGTACTACTTCCTCTCTATGCTCTCCCTCAATGATCTGGGAGTGTCCCTGTCTACACTTCCCACCGTGCTTGCCACCTTCTGCTTCAACTACCGCCATGTTGGCTTTGATGCCTGCCTGGTCCAGATGTTCTTCATTCACACTTTTTCTTTTATGGAATCAGGCATACTTCTCGCCATGAGCTTTGATCGTTTTGTAGCTATTTGTAACCCACTGCGCTATGCCGCTGTGCTTACCAACAGTCGCATCTTGGCTATGGGCCTGGCCATCTTTGCCAAGAGTTTCGCCACCCTCTTTCCGTTCCCCTTTCTGGTGAAACGACTTCCTTTCTGCAAGGGCAATGTTTTGCATCACGCATACTGCCTCCATCCGGATCTCATGAAGGTGGCATGTGGAGACATCCGTGTGAACAACATCTATGGACTCTTTGTGGTCATTTTCACCTATGGCGTGGACTCAGTCTTCATCCTTCTTTCCTATGCATTGATCTTGAGAGCTGTGCTAGCCATCGCTTCTCGTGAGCAACGGCTTAAGGCACTCAACACCTGCATATCACACATCTGTGCGGTGCTGGCCTTTTATGTGCCTATAATTGCTGTCTCCATGATTCACCGCTTCTGGAAAAGTGCTCCAGCTGTTGTTCATGTCATGATGTCCAGCGTCTACCTGTTTGTTCCCCCCATGCTCAACCCCATCATCTACAGCGTGAAGACCAAGGAGATCCGCAGGGGCATCCTCAAGCTCGTTCATAAATCCCAGACCTGAGGAATGCTGAAGACTCTGACAGAGCACTTTAGCTGGAAGACTAAGCCTTTTCTGCCAGCTTTAGGAAAGCTAAAGAGAACATGAGGACTCAGATTCTTGATAATTCTGAATTCTGAATCAACAAAATAACTTCTTACTTAATAAAATGATGTGCCTAGTTACAGAATATTTACTGTGTGAAAATCTTTGTTCTCATTGTAAGAATGGTTTAGTGGTGAGTATAACGTAATGTTAAATGAACACGTATACCTGCCAAAAGATGTGGAAAAGAGAAACTGATATCCTCAAAAATGTTGGTCATCTTTGAGAGTTAGAGAACTCCTGCAAAAGAAAAAGGTGCAAACACAGGTGATTCTGCTATCACCAGGAATGAAGTGGTAAATTTAAATATAAAAACATTATGGAGGCTCAGGGTTTTCATATTTGTGGAAGCATACAGGCTGTGTTGTGTGGCTAGGAAGTAACTTGCAAGAGATAAGAGAGATTAGATGAGTGTTTGCTTCAGGACAGCAGGATGAGAGGAAGGTTAAGGCTCCGACATGTGTAACCGCCTAAGATCAAAGATTTTGCTAGAACAGTTTAGAAACTTAATTCTTCAGGCATGGCCCAAGGAACAGCAGCACTGCATATATTGTAGCTTGTCAGAGAACGGAATCTGAGGCCCCACATTCAACCTACAGAATGAGAACTGCATTAAATAAGAATATGGAGACTCCAGCTTAGAAAGCGTGCTGATTCTCCTAACACTTCCTAGGTCGTAGGTAGCTGTGCATCTGCTGTGAGATCAGAATGAAAAGATACATGAGCAACAAGAGGTTGGAAATGTGGTTCTCAGAGTAAGAGACCTAGACCAGCATAAGCAGCTGCACCTGGAAATTTGTTAGGCATGCAGATTCCAAGGACTTTTCTGAGAGCTCCTGAATCAGAAATTCTGGAGCTTGGATGCAGAAGTTTGTGTTTTAATAGTTTTTCCAACCTATTCTGATACTTTTAACTTAGAGTAACAGCTTAGAATATTTGGAGAAGTCAGAATTACTTTTTCTCAATGAGGTTTCCCATTGAGAAGCCTAAGTCAGTAGTGAGTGATTTTTAAAGTTGGGGGAAACTGAGTTCATCACAGGCATATGGTTTCAAAGGTGAATGTAGACTTACAGCTTTCTGGCCTCTGTGAGATAAGAGAAATGGAACATAGACTTGGTTTCAGATAAGAATTTGATTGGCAGGCTCTAGCCATCTCACAGTGGCTGCCCCATGATAGACTCCCTTTTTTCCCAATCCTGATCCTTATCTTTACGTTTAGATGGGGCTTCCATATAAGCAGATAGACCCTAAAGAGAAAAAAAAAAATAAGATTTTGCAATTAGACAAGGGATCAGGCAAGAGCATATCAACGGCAGTATACACAAGATCCTGATCAGGATCTTTTCTGAGAAGTCTTTTACTCCACTGTAGAAAGTTTCATTTACATTTCACAGGGCATGTTTATTTCCCCATTTAAATTTTCAGCTGTGAGGATGGAGAGATGGCTCAATGGTTAAGAGCACTGGCTGCTCTTGCAGAGGACCTGGATTTGGTCTCAAGTAACCCACATAGTAGCTGACAGTGGTTCATAACTCCACTTCAAGGGGACTCAATGCCCTCTTCTGGCTTCAGTGGAACTTGCATGCACAGGTACACTGAAATACATGGAGGCTTTGGTGCTACAATAATATTGAATATGTAAGTACCTTCACACAGGTGACTTTTGGTGTCTACAACAAACTTTTTGTTTTGAAATTTGCACTTATGCTGTATGTTATAATATCATTATCAGAATGAATATATTTAGAATTTCTCTTGATTTAGTAATTCACCTAATGGAGATAGATACAGTCTCTTGTAAAAGAACAAAGGTCAAATGTCAACAGTGGCATGGCTAGAGTCACGTCACTCCACCAGTTTTGAACTCCCTGCCTCTTCTTTTCAGAATCATGTCTGATCTGAAACTCCTCCTTTCCTCATGATTCTGTGACCTTACTACCTAAGTTGTCTTGAATTCTGCATCCTGGGTTCCAACTCATTATTTCCAACTCAACTCATTGTATAGGAATAACGGGAGCAGAAGCTCTCTTCCCTTTGTAACTTCATAGCTCCAAAAGAACAGGGAGTCTTCTCTCTCAACCTGCTTTCCTCTCCACACCAATATATTATGTGACAGAAAAGGGAGGCAGTTTTCCTTCCATTCTTTCCCTCAACAGAGCTTCATTCAATTTGAGACTAAAATGAAGAAGAGGTAAAATGATATACTTAATGCAAATAGACACCTTGAAGAGAAACTTACTAGAGGATTGGAAATTTGGACCTTCATCAGGGCTGATGGTGAGGATAGTATGTGTGCCATATTCTACTGAAAACAAAACATCTTTTTATTTCATTTCATTTAACTATCTCCTGTAGTTACTAACCTATTCTATGAGAAACAGGTTCCAAATGGAAAGAAAGTTAATTTCCAGGATAGTATGTGTACCATATTCTACTGAAAACAAAACATCTTTTTATTTCATTTCATTTAACTATCTCCAGTATTTACTAACCTATTCTATGAGAAACAGGTTCCAAATGGAAAGAAAGTTGATTTCAGAAAAAAAAAATAAGATTTTGCAATTAGACAAGGGATCAGGCAAGAGCATATCAACGGCAGTATACACAAGATCCTGATCAGGATCTTTTCTGAGAAGTCTTTTACTCCACTGTAGAAAGTTTCATTTACATTTCACAGGGCATGTTTATTTCCCCATTTAAATTTTCAGCTGTGAGGATGGAGAGATGGCTCAATGGTTAAGAGCACTGGCTGCTCTTGCAGAGGACCTGGATTTGGTCTCAAGTAACCCACATAGTAGCTGACAGTGGTTCATAACTCCACTTCAAGGGGACTCAATGCCCTCTTCTGGCTTCAGTGGAACTTGCATGCACAGGTACACTGAAATACATGGAGGCTTTTAAAACCCCTCCTAGATATAAAAATAACTTTCAGCTGGAAAGAACACTATGATTTCTCCACAGATGTCTTTAAATTAAAAATATTAATAAAACCTTTTTACTAGTTTCTATTTGTTGTGCAAAAGATGGGTTTTGCAATGACATTTTTGTTCAAGTATATGACTTTGACTGTATTTCCCCATTACCCACTCTTGCCTTCCATATCCAAATAACTCCTCTTCCACATGCATGTCATATGTATGTGTGTATGTGTTCCACACATGAGAGAAAATGAGATATTTGTTTGAGTCTTCTCTATTGTTTAGTAATATATAAAATAATGAGTTTAATTATAACATTTTCATAAATACAAAAATATTTTACATTGTTTATATCCCCTCCAACAGCTCTCCCTTGTCCACTGTCCCCTCTTCTCCTTTCTGTTGGTCCCCTTCCTCCTCCAAATAGTCTCCCTTCTGCTTCCATCACACATACACCCCCCCACAATACACTAAGGCATGCACACACATGCACACATGCACAGGCACACACGCAAACATGAGAGAACATGCAGTATTTTCGCTCCTTTTCCCTTTTGTTGTCCTCTCTTAGTTCTTTTCCTTCCCTTTAGAATCCGTTGTCTCCCCACACTGTAGCAAATGTACTTTCATATTATCTATATATTCCATATCAATATATAATTAACTGCGAACTCCGATTATGAGAGAAAATGTGAA
>NW_008335836.1:940126-951057 GCF_000622305.1 Nannospalax galili | reverse complement strand
ATAAATGGACCAGGATAGCCAAAATCATAACCTCTGTTGCTTAAATTCTGTGGTTGAACCTGGGCTCCAAGCTCTGTCTCTTCATGGCTGAGCTCAGGAATTTCCACACTGGGTTCTTAGCTTTAGGATGTGCTTGGGGTCTATTTCAAGCTAAAGTTTCAAAGATCAAGTCTCTGGATTGCAGGCATACGGGTTTAATCTTGGCCTAGTGAGTGTGTACAAGAAGGGGCTTGTTGGTAGCAGACCCAGAGGATTTGTCTTCATTTTCCTCATCGTATGGAAGAGGTTGAAAGTCAGTTTTCTCTGAGGAGAGAAGCTAATATCTTTTCAAGGGAAATGATTTTAAACCATTCTTTGCTTTCTAGTCCCAAGGTGCAATTTCACTGTCTCCATTTTCATTCGGCAGCCCAGAATCACATTGGGGCATAACTGAATCCCAGAGGCCTGGACTTCTGGCAAACTCTTACTCAGATACATAAAGTCCACCTCCCTACTTGGCTAGTGGCTATCTGAGGTCATTTTGGAACTCTTGTGAACTCTGGCCTTACTAGTACAGACAATGATTGCTTCATAATGTCCTCTCAGGTTAGGTTAATCTGTCTGCATTATCTAGGTATGTATACAGCAGGTATTCCATCCACAATTCTATGTCTGTATCTCAGTCTCTCAATGTGCTTCTGTATTTTAAAAGTTTTGTCAATGCCTGTGTATGCTTAGATGGCACAATCTGTTTAGCCTATGATACAAGGTTTTCAACAATAAACAGTCAAATCTCATGTTTATGTAGGTTTTTCTATAGAAAGAACAATAGTGACTTAAATGCCCTCTGGTCACCCAAGTGTTTTCCATTAGGACTGCCAGGGATGGCCTTAGTAGTACAGACAAGGGGGATGATCCCATGACAAGGGCTGAGAACCAGCCTCTGCCATGTCTTACACAGATCCATAGCCAGAATATCTGTCACTAAACAGGAAAGACTTGACTGCCTGCAGCCACAGGCCTGAGGTCAGGAAGAGAGATAGAAGGGCCCAGCACCCCTATGTGGCATCATCTTGTCTTTGATTATTTCTGCCAGATGCTTATTACTTTACCACTCAGTTTTAACTCTGGGGGAAACAACTTTCCTTACATGACCTCCAAACCATTCACTCACCCCATCTCATCCTTATCTCCATCCATCTCTGCATCTCCCCTTGTTAAAATGCAGTACCATTTTTTTCCTCCACAGTTCCCCATGTGCCTTAGTTTCCCTTCCCTTGTCCATACATTACAGCTGTTTTCATGTCTATCTAGAGCTCAGAACTGAACCCACTTCAGTTATGGCTGGAGCAGTGTGTTCATGTTATTTATGCTTTACCTTTTCACAAGTACATGTTAGAATCACAAGGAAGTGCTGTGGAGGCATAGTGATCGGGCACAAGTGTCATCTTAAGAGTTCAGAGTCTGATAGGAAGTATAGAATTATAGTATAATATGTATTCACCATTTCACTAGAAATAATTGCAAGTGGGTTATGAAGTTTATTTACTCATTGAGTTTTCCAAGTTTCCCAAACACTCCCATTAAAGATATGTTCACCAATATCAAGAGTCAGGCAGGTATCAAAGCATCATTTAATTAAAAAAATAAGAAGATCATCTGTTGGGCATTCATAAACATCTCAGTATGAATTATTTGTCACCAGCACATAATTAGCTATCAAATCCAAATGAGTTTGGTTATTGGAAATCAAGATTAATAGTGAGTAGGAAAAGACATGAAAATTGGATAATGTTTTTGGAACATTTCCTTGACTAATATAAACAGTATTACAATTTTTGTGGCAAGGCATTAAAAACGTAAATATGGAATGCTGAAATTTTAAGTCAGTGGTCTGTCTTGGGAATGTAATCATGGGAAAATTATTAAAGAGCTAACTTTTGAAAGATTTTTATTGTGGGCTCAACAATATCCAAAATGGATTTATTAAAAGAACATCAGCTATGCCCAGGCATTAAGCCTTAAGGAAATAAAATACTTTTTCCCAAGGAGAAGAATTTTTTCAACTTATTTATTTTTTTTCAATTTATTTAATAAGCACAAATTAGTAGAAGCATTTCATTACAACAGAATTGACATAGTCAATAATAGTTTCCAGAGCAAAGATTTCAAAATTGGCTATAAATTTCTTTCAAAATTGGCTGTAAATTTTTAGGTTCACAGTGTTGAATTAATATACATTGTTGTACTCAGTATAAGCCATATAAGATATAAAAGTGAATGAGGTTTTTGTTTTTGTTTTTGTCTTTTTTTTGAGACAGGGTCTCCCTGTAGTCCCAGCTGACCTGAACTCACTATGTAGACCAGGCTGGTCTTGAACTAACAGTGATCCACCTGCCTCTGCCTCCTGAGTGCCGGGATTAAAGGTGTGCACCACCACGCCCTGCTGAATGAGGTTTTAACCTTTAAAAAAAGATCTCCAAAGAGAAGAATTTTAAGCACATTGTTAACAGCAAGACTGCAAATACTAAATAATAACTGATAAGTTGTTATAAATGCTGTAGAATTCTTCCCAAATATGGGTGTAACCCCTTTAACCAAATATCCAAAGTCTATAAAATATTATAAAGTTAGAGTTGAGACTATTGTCATTCATTATTTCTGTTTAAATGGTATTATGAAAAGCTTTCATTTTCTTATAAGCTGTACAGCATACTGTTGATTTACATTAAAGTTACTACCCAACAGTTACCTTGAAAAGAGAACTTGTGGACTGGAAATTAAAAGTCAAATTCTTTGAACAGTATACAAGGGGATTTATTATGAGCAACACAGAGAAGGAATTATAAAGAACCATTCTTGAGGGGTTGGAGAGATGGCTCAGAGATTAAGAGCACTGACTGCTCTTACAGAGGACCTGGGTTCAATTCCCAGCACCCACATGGCAGCTACGAACCATCCTTAACTCCAGTTCCAGGGGAATCCAAAGCCCTCTTCTGACCTCCATGGCATTGCATGACATGGGTGCACTCACATGCAAGTAACGCACTCATACACATAAAATAAAAATAATAAATAAGATATTTAAAAAAGAACCATTCTTGAAATTTTCAGATTCTGCTTACATATTCCATTGTTTATTCATCCAGTATTTCTTGAACATCTGCCATGTCTTTTAAACTTATGCTATTACTAGGTATCTAGTGGAGAAAAATCCACCTCATTCATTTTTTTTTGATGGAATTTCAACCTAGTAGATGTTACAGATTTTAAACTAACAAATACACAAATAAAACATATGCTCACAATTGAGACAAATGTGTTCAGGATTAATTAAGCCCAATGGAATAAAGTCCTCTTATGTCAATGAGATCTGATGAGTGTAGTAGTTTTAGGATGTAATGCGTAATCAGTTATTGAATTTAGGCTGAGCTTGGGTGACAGTGTGATGACAAAATGTCATGGAGGAAATTATCAATAAGCAATATCAGCAGAATTATCATATTCCAAGAGTCAGGCAGATATAAAGCAACATGAAATAAAAAAAGAGAAAAATATGGAGTTTTCTGCTTATTTAGTTTTCTTGTGCTGAGTAGCTTATTTTTACCATCAGTGACTTCCATTAGCCAAACCGGTCAAACCGGACCTCCTAACCCCTTATCTATGCAACATTTGTGCTTATAATCTTGAACATCATGAGCAAAACTGAATTGTTTTTAGAAGAGCTGGAGGATGTTGAAGAGTGAGACCAGTAGATGACGGACCACAAGGAAGTGTGGGACTGCAGTCCAGAATCAAGAGGGAAATGTTTACTGAAATAAAACGGAGGTGGTTGGGTGAAGATTTGAGGGGTGCTTGTAAGTGTCATTTTAGTCCAAAAGACTGAAGAGACAAGTGATAAGAAAAAACATCATTGGATACTATGCCCTCAGAAGGCCTATCTGAACTGTTTTTCTCTTCAGAGGTTGGTCCTATATTAGATTTTAACCCAAAACATTAATTTCCTTTGTCATCTATATTCAAATTTCTTCTGTCTAATCTTCTAAGGCTCCGTCTCTATTTATTCAGAACCTCTTTTTTTCTCCCTGGGTAGAATGGGGACCCATGGGTGCTACCACCTCCCCAGGTGCTCTTGTCTTCTCAAATTCACAGTGACCGGACTGAGTAAAAGCTCAACTCTGTGATAATTACAGCCCAGATCAAACTATGATTTTCTCACAGCCCTGGAGAAACATAAACACTTAATATTAATTTTCTCAATTTCCTTACATTCAAATAGGAGAATAGTATACTTTTATTTTATAAATGAGCAAGAAAAAAATCTCTCATTAGATTGGGCAGACTGAAATATCTCTTTGACACTCAACATGTGAGGACTGGTGACTCAGGAGACCAGGAGGGAAGGCGAAGTGTCTGTTGCATTACTCTACCCATGCATTACTGTCTCCACTTCCTTTCTTCAGACTTCAGGGTAGGTACCAACAGCTGTGACTCAACAGGCGCGAGTTAATTTGAGTTTCTTTCATATAAAAGGGAGGACTAATCTGTGCCGTTGGTGTCATGGGAGTAGAAAGCAATGAAAGTCTTAATCTCCTATCAGCCTTCCTGACTGGCATTCCAGGACTGGAGGCCCAACACAGCTGGCTTTCCATTCTCTTCTTTACCATGTACATGGTTGCCATTGTGGGCAACAGTCTAATCATGGCAGCAGCGCAGATAGACTCAGCCCTCCATGAGCCAATGTACCTGTTCCTCTCCATGCTGGCCAGCACCGAGGTGGGTGTCTCTGTGTCTACACTACCTACTGTTATGGGCATTCTTTGGTTTGATGCCTACAGAATTGACTTTGGTGGCTGCTTGGCCCAGATGTTCTTCATTCATACTTTCTTAGGGATGGAGTCTGGCCATGAGTTATGACCTATTGGCCATGAGTTACGACCACTTTGTAGTCATCTATAACCTCCTGTGCTATACAGCCATCCTGACTCTGCCTCGGACCATCTCCATGGGTCTGGGCATTATGCTGAAGAGTGTGGCACTCATGGCCCCACTTCCAATTCTTTTGAATCAACTGCTTATTGTCACATAAATGTCCTCTCCCACTCCTAGTGCCTCCACTCAGACCTGATCCAGCTGCCTTGTGCCGACACTAGGCTCAACAGCATCCTGGGCTTGGCTGTTGTCCTGGGCACTTTTGGACTCAACTCACTGCTCATTGTGGTCTCTTATGTGCTCATTCTTTACGCAGTGTTGGGCATTGCTTCTGGGGAGGGTCGGAGGAAGGCTCTCAACATGTGTGTCACACATCTGTGCAGTGCTTATATACTATGTTCCTATGATTGGTGTGTCTGTAATGCATCATGTTGCCAAGCACATGTCACCTGTGACCCACACAGTCATGTCAAGCATTTACCCCTCTGTACCACCGGTGCTCAGTCCTATTATATATAGTGTTAAGACTTGGCTGATTTGACAGGGAATTGCCACCTTGTTCTCCTTCAAGGAGCGATTGTTCTGAGACACCCAAGGGGAACTGCACTGTGTAAATGCAGTTTATAAATTCTGACTGCAATTCCTCTATGGCTGTGGGGAGAATGGGAAGGAAGAACTAAGAGCACTGCTGCAAGCTTGAGTCTGAAACACAAGACTTCCATTAGCTCCATTTTATTGTTATATTTGTATCTTTAAAAAATACTGATTTTTATTTTATGTGTATGAATGTTATGCCTACATGTCAGTTAGTGCACCCATGGTGAGTAGTTCCTGCAGAGGAACTGAGCCATCTCTCCAGCTCCTGATATACTTGTGTCTTTGTGCACACTCATCCAGACATCTTCTCTAATCACATATGACAACTGAAACCAGAGCTAATGAATTCACCCTTCATTCCCTCACAACTCCTAGCTAACATCAGTTAATACTAGTTTTCAGATTTAATGATACTTAAATGAAAATAAATCAATTTTTCATTTTTATGGAATTCCTAGGGACTAAATGTCCCTCTTAATTAACAGCAATGATCCTGGGGATGTGCCTTTGAGTGAAGTGAGCATGTGTTCCTGTTTACCCCACGTATTCATGGTTTTCCAAAGTCCCTAGGCTAGAAACCCTTTTCACTCTCAAAATTGTACTTGTTTAAACAATAAATTGTATGGTAACCTATCTATATAAGGACATGATTCTTCCTACGACTCACCATATAATGGTCTCCATATCCAGAATTCATGAATCACATGACTCATATGTATAATTGACTAAATGAGGCATAAAGTAAAATATGAACAAGTTCATAATGCCCAAGCTACAGATCCTAAAGAGTTAAGCAAAAGCAACAAATTCTGATTTAGTAGAGTTTCTACTAGATCATTTCATACTAATCATTCTACTTTTAGATAAATACTTATTGTCAGCTGCATCTGGTGTCATTGTACCTAGGTATCCTGCTTTTCCCTGCATTCTCTCGCTTCCATCAAAGTTTTGACTATGTAATATATTTTTGTGTTTAAAAATCTGTGACAAGATATATATGCACATTTAAATAAGGTGTTTTCAAATGGCTACCCTATACCATTTCTAAAATCTATTTTCCAGTCAGTATGTAGTATATACTATATAAAACAAACAGAATTTTAAAAATTATACATTAAATAGAAAATCTGAGTAGAAACCAATCCCTTAATGAATGTGTTTTCTTGTATATAAAAATAGATAACTTATTAATAAACAAGACACAGTTTGGCATGAATTTGATTACATTTCACTTTCTAATCTTACCATAAATGTTAATCCTAAAAATTTGATAACAGATGATACCAGAATTTTTCTATAACTGCTCAGAGCCATTGTTTATTGGATGCAAGTTAAATTAAATTAGACAATTGGCAAAGTGCTACTAAAATATTATAGTGACTTTCTAAGTGATGGTTTCATTGGATTCTGCTGCACTTTTGTTGAAAACAGTAAAACTGATTCAGCTTACTTATAATATTCTGTTTAGTTGTTGATGTAGTTTTTCATCAGCATCTATAACAGTGTTTCCAGTAGTTTTTTTGGATAGCTCAGAAATGTTTACAGGTTGAAAGGTAACACATCACGGAAGAACCCGAAGAGGCGCTGAGAGCTTGGCCTTTCATCTTTTTTCCCCCATGTCCTTTCTCTCCTTCACCTTCATCCCTCTCTCCTCCCTGTCCTCCCTGTCCTCCCTCTGATATCCCTTCCCCACCTCTTTCTGAGAATTAATATTGTGGAAAGGAAGGATAAATGGTATCATGGCATTCAGTTATCGTGTCAGCAGACACCATATAATCAGAAGTTCAAACTATGAACATGCATGGACCGTTTGGGTATGGGATCTAGTTTTTGGCAGAGCTATTTTCAGTCATTTCTATGAGGCTTAAATCATTTCATTCTGGTATCTCCACCTCTGACCCATGGATTTTTCAAACCTTTACCCCTTGTATATTTGTAATCTGTCATTTGTGTCTTGGTTTTTACTTTGTGCAATTCATTTAATTAACTGCTGAGTTTCACTATACATGTGTCATAGCTGCAGAAATGGTCCACACTCACATGGATGATTTACCTATTCAAGTGAAATGCCTGTCATGCCTTCTTTTGCCTCAAGTTTCTGAGACTCTATTCACTTATGGAATTCCTTACCATCAAGAGTTTGCTGCCTCCCTCCTTCAGCATGGTTATTCCATGCAGTTGCAATAAAATGAAATAACTTTGTGACATTCTGCATTATAACCTAGGGTCTTTCAATTTCACAATTTTTTTTCCAGTTTGCATATATTGATGTTCATATGGATTTTGGTAAGGGCACAGGGTCATTTGCACACCACGAGAGTGCGAGAATGATTCCTTCACACTAAAAATATCATCTGTGCTTATTCAAAACCCCACTTTGCCAGCAACTTTGGCTTTAATTGGTTAGTATAGTCTATGGTTTTGACTTTGACTTTTCTATAATATTATATAAATGGACTAATGCATTTTCTTAGCCTTTTAAGACGTACTTCTTTTACCTAGCATACACATTTGGAATCTATTATGCACTTTTGTACCTTGCAAATCCATTCTTCTTTAATTGATGAGTAGTATTCTATTATATGAATGTGTCACAGTTTATCTACTTATTTACTGAAAGAGATATTGGATGATCCAAAGTTTCTTTGCATTTTCTTCTTATACTTATTATTTACAAAAAATGTTCATAGGTTTCTGGGGAAAAATCAGTTCCTTCTTACATTGTAGCAGCTTAGACTCCTTCACCTGACCCAGGGTAATTCACTAAGCATCTTCAGAAATATATACTAGATACCATGTTCCATATATATATATATAGCTTATACAATATAATTTACAAAAGGTCAGTGAAAAATAAAGAATATGATATTTTTGAACTACTTAGATTTTACAAACACATTTATACGGTAAAATGAGACCAATACAGTTGCATTCCAAGGACTAAATAATTTCAGTAGTATTTCCCAATAAAAAATATTTCCACAAATGAAATCCATTTTGAAGTCTAAATATATCATGATATTTCTTATGTGACAAAGCCCACCTTACACTCCCACCCTCAAACAAATGCAAAGAAAATAACCAAAGAAAGAAAAATGTAGACGAACAAAGAATAGGTCAGACTTCTTTATTTGGTCTTCATCTAAATTCCTCTTAAGTTTTGACTGTTGTCTGAACTGCATTATCTGCAACCACAGATTTCAATACGCAAGTATTTTCCCTTGTAACGCATAGTGAAATAAAAATGTTGTTTGGCCCGTATTTCTTCCATTTTCTTGGCAGTTTTCAGCATCTGGTTTCTTCATACTGATCTCCCTATTCTGAGATTGTGCACATCATCTATTCTGAAATTATCCTCTATCACCTGATAACTACATGGTTCTCCAAAACAATCGTGTTAACCTGTAGGCTATTGGAAAGAAAGATAGAAAGGAAGAAGAAAAAAGAAGAAGAAAGGAAGGGAATAAGAATGGAGGAGGAAGACATTTCTTCTTCACTAGCTCTCTGCCGTTCACCTCCCTCTCAGTACGATTTCACTGAAGCCCTGATCATTTTAATTGAAATTTAAGTTGATTCTAATATTGGCTACATCTGCCATGAGTACAGTAATCACAAGCTGTGACCAAAATGATGGTTGCTGATCTGAGGGAGCATGCTTTCCACAGGGCAATTTGTACTGTCATTAAGGCCTGACTTCTTTACTAGCACCTTTGCTTGTACAAAGTCCATGTCTGGGGATCGGCATCTAAGAAGCAGAGTCTTATTTAGGACATTAGTTTGTTTTGTCTTTAGTTTGTTTAGAAGTTATGATTATGGTACCAAAGCTGGGACCCAGATATAGAAGAGTAAAGGTAGTAGCACAGAGTATGCTTTGAAAAATACCCCAGTATATGGTGGGACAGCTGCTTAGGAATTTATGATTAAACTCTCAAAGGTTAAGAATTTTATGTTCCATATTGATGAACAGTTGAGTTGTACCCACACCTTGGTTTTTGTAAATAATGTGACTGTGGACATGGGAATGCAAATATCTCTTTAAAATTCAGATTTCAATTAATGTGTATATTAATTAAATTTCCAAACTGGGATTTCTCCATCATATAGTATTACCATTTCTAGTGTTTGGAGGAATTGATATAGTTTTCTATTCTTACTAGGTAAAGTTAAAAAAAAATTCTAGGAAGATTCTTAATTTCTATGCATTTGTTAGATTTGATTTTCTTTTTTTCACACATTGACTTCATTGCTGAGAATTTTAAATACAACCTTGTTTATGGTGTCTGAGACATGAGAGGTCAAAAAAGTAAAGGGGCCCCACGTATCCCAGATATGTTAGTGGGATAGTGGGTAACCCCAAGGTATCTCTCTCTCTCTCTCTCTCTCTCTCTCTCTCTCTCTCTCTCTCTTAAAATAAATAACCCAGACTTAGGTATTCTGTTAAAGTAACAAAACCAGACTAAGACAGGCATGCTTGTAATCCCAGTACTTATTGAAGGCAAGAAGATCAGAAATTCAAGGCCAACCTTGGCTACATATCGAGTTGAAGGCCAGCTTGGGTTACATGGGAACTTTTCTCAAAAAAACAAATACCCAGAGCTGGAGAGATGGTTCAGTAGTTAAGAGCACTGGCTGCTCTTCCAGAAGACCTGGGTTCAGTTCCCAGCACCCACATGGTGGCTAACAACTATCCTTAATTCCAGTTCCAGGGGATCCAATGCCCTGCTCTGGTCTCCATAGGTTTGCATGCCACACAGGCAGAACACCCATACACATAAAATAAAAATAAATAAATTAATTAAAAAAAAAAACCTGGGCTGGAGAAATGTCTCAGTGATTAAGAGCTCTGGTTGCTCCTGCAGAGGACTCAGGTTTGGTTCCCAGCACCCACATGTTGGTTCACAACTGTCCCTGACTTCAGTTCCAGGGGACCCGATGCCCCCTTCTGGCCTCCACAGGCATTACACACAGGTGCACTTACATACATGCAGGCAAAACACTGATACACACAAAAAAGAGGGGACTGGAGAGATGGCTCAGTGCTTAAGAGCACTGATTGGTCTTGCAGAGGACCTGGGTTTGATTCCTAGCACCTACATGGCAGCTAACAACCATTTGTAACTTCAGTTCTGGGGGATCCAATGCCCTCTTCTGACCTCCTCGGGTATTGCAGGACACAGGTGCACTTACCCACATGCAGGCATAACACTTATACACATAAAATAAAAATAATAAATCACACACACACACACACATATAAAATGAAAACAGCTGACAGCTGAGCATGGTGGCAAATGCCTTTAATCCCAGTACTTGGGAGGCAGAGGCAGGCAGATCTCTGTGAGATAGAAGCCAGCCTGATCACCATAGTGAGTTCCAGGCCAGCTGTGGCTATAGGGAGACCCTGTCTTTAAAAAATTAAGGAA
>NW_008335836.1:929198-939775 GCF_000622305.1 Nannospalax galili | reverse complement strand
TCTCTCTCTCTCTCTCTCTCTCTCTCTCTCTCTCCCTTCCTCTACCCCTTCTTCAACAGACATTTCAAAATATCATAGAATGTGATTAAAGGAAGGAAATAATCAAGAGAAGGTTACACTCAAAATAGTGGTCACTTGAAGGCCTCTTGTGAGCCCTCAGTCCTTCCTCTTTATTGGCATGATCACAGTTTCGGTGAACATTATCCCTCAATGCACCCCTGTTCCTCTATCAAAAGTGATACTGTAAGGCAATTTGCATTTGCTTTCCGCTCAGTACTCATCTATGTTCCTCACAAGATGAGGCTACTTTGAGGTAATCTCAGCAGTCTCTGTTTCTACCTAGCATCCATACCCCACAGACTAGGACATTCATATTTTCTGTCAACTGTCTCCATTCAGCAGGGTTCAAATTCTGAATTCATATTTTCCCCAGAGTGTAAGTGAATTCTGTATGAAACATTGAGAAATCTGTTCCTCAAACTCCTAATTTTTAAAACTCCTAGTTTCTTAAACTATTTATACTTTGGCTCTTGATATTCAGTGTTCATTTGTCTTTCCATGAGGTACTAACGTCCATGGTATATTCTTTCTTCAACTGGTCTCCTAGTTTATGAAAATTTTCTTTCATTACTATAGTTTGAGATTTTATATATATTCTTGTGTTTAATTAAGTGTTAATATTTACCTTACTAATTACAGAGGAATGTAAAGTTATAGATTCAGTAAGCAATTTCAAAGACCTTTGAGTTTATAAAGCAAAATTATATACTTTTCCATATGCTCAAAACACTTTGAGGAACAAAGAAAAAAACTTTATATTTTAAAGATGGTTTTCTTCATCTCCAAATCAAATGATTAGAGAAAAGAAATCTGAGCTATTAAAAATTAGCTCTAGCTCTGTATGGTGGCATATGCCTTTAATCCCATCATACAGGAAGCAGAGGCAGGCTGATCTCTGTGAAGCAAGACCAGCTCGGTATACGTAGTGAGTTACAGGCCAGCTGAGGTTACAGGGAGAACTTTCCTCAACAACAACAACAACAACAACAAAATATTGACTCTTTTTAAAAAAATTTTAATTTCATTTTATTTATTTTTATTTTATGTGTATGATTGTTTTGGCTGCATGTATGTTAAGTACATCACATACCTGTGGAGGCCAGAAAAGGGTGTCGATCCCCTTAAACTGGAGTTATGGATGGTTGTTAGCAGCCATATGGGTGCTGGAAACTGAACCTAGGTCCTCTGTAAGAGCAACCAGGACTCTTAACCACTAAGCCATTTCTCCACATCCAAAATTAACTCCTTAAATTGCTAGGCAAACAATAAGGTCCCCTGCATTAGTTGGAAGTATCTTATAAAGCATCGGTTCTTTCCCACAGCTTCCCTATTTATAATTTTATGACAGTGACTTTTACTCTTGACTCCATGTTATGTAAATATAATTATTCCTTTAAATGTAAAATTCAGACTTTAGTGCACTTTTCTCTGCAAGAGGAGGCGAGTAATTCCCTGGCGAATCTGCTTGGTTTTTGCACTGTAAATAATGGGGTTCATCACAGGAGGTGCCAGCAGGTACACATTGGCCATAAGAACATGGACCAGTGGAGAGGCATGCTTGGCAAAGCGGTGAGTCATAGACACACTGACCATGGGGACATAAAGGACCAGAACAGCCAACATGTGGGACAGACAGTTGTTGAGGGCCCGGAGTCGCTCAGTCCAACTGGCTGTGCTCAAGATACTTTTCAGGATGAGCCCATAGGAAAGCACAATGAGCAGAGGGTCTAACACAATGATGAGCAGGACCAGAGCAAATCCATACCAGCTGTTGACCCGGATGTCAGCACAGACCAGGCGAATCATGTCCTGGTGAAGGCAATAGGAGTGAGAGAGAAGGTGGGAGTGACAGAAGGGCAGGCGCTTGAGCAGGAAAAGGGAAGGGAGCACAGCCAAGACACAGCGGCAAATGATGGTCAACCCAATTCTAGCGATGACTTCATTGGTGAGGATGGAGGCATAGTGGAGGGGGCGGCAGATGGCCACATAGCGGTCAAAGGACATGGCCAACAGAACAGATGATTCCATAAAGGAGAATCCATGGAGGAAGAATAATTGGGCAAAGCAGGCTTCAAAGCTGATTTCCCGAATGTTGAACCAGAGGAGCTGCATGACTGTGGGCAATGTGGTAAGGGTGAGACCCAGGTCAGTGAGGGCCAGCATGGACAGGAAGAAGTACATGGGCTGGTGGAGAGATGGATCTGTGCGGATGACAGTGAGGATGGTGGTATTTCCCATGATGGAGATGGTGTAGAGACAGAAGAAGGGGATGGAAATCCAGAGGTGGGTGGCCTCAAATCCAGGGATGCCAGTGAGGATGAAGTAGAAAGGATGGTGAGTGGTGTTAGTTACTTCTGACATACTTGATGAATGCAAAATACAGAATCTTCATTCCACGTTAAGAATGGTATCAGCAGGTCTTGAAGCAATGGAGTAGGAAGTGACCCGGAAGCCTTTTAATTGAAGTTTGGCTATCTTATAATGCCAGATGATAAAATGCAAACTGCCAAGGGAGAAAAACAGTCAATGGTCCAACCCAGTCCTAAAGCCTAATAACCATAATGACTGGCATGGCAAACTACCTTTATTGGTACAGTAGCGGCACTGTTATCTGGGGGGCAATAAACAGCTACCTAATTATACCTGAAGCCCCCCTTGGTGGGAATGAACTCATGGGTGGTACTGGAAACTCAGTCAAGTACACATAGCAAAAGAGGATGTGGATCCTGGAGAAAGCCTATCTCTTTCATATCTCTAGACAAATGAAATTTCTTACTATATGCTAGGTAATGGCCCTTATATTTACAGACAAGCATACCATACGCCACTCATCAAAGAAGCTTCTTTTTGCAACAGATGGAGGCTGCTGCAGAATTACACAATGATCAGACACAGAGAATATACATCTGAGAGATGCCCAGTACTAGGTGACACATCTACAGTTGAACCTCTACAACTAAGGCTCATGAACATATCCAGACAAGGGGTAGAGAGAAAACTAATGCACCCTTCAACTCTCACCAGTAAAGCTTCCTTGTACAGCAGAGTGTGATGCATATGGAAAGCCACAACTGGCCAAGTTTTGAAGTATAAGAGACTGTGGAGTGTGTATCCCTGGATAGGTTGCCTATATTGAACCTCACCTACCCACAGCTCAGGGACCATTGTGGAAGAGGAGGCAGAAAGATTGTAACAGCCAGGCCTTGTTCATGAACATAGGGAAGCAGAGGGCTTCAGGCCACTGGAAGCTTACACATGTGAACTTGTGTGAATGGTGGCATTGAGCACAGGGCCCATGCCAACTGAACTGAACAAGGGCCCAGAGGGGAGGAGAGATATGGGTGGTAGGGCAGCCCTAGACTGAGAGCTGTTGGAGGCTGGTTGCTGCTAGGTGGGGGAGAGTATGCCTTACACATGATCTCTGGATGGACTAACTGGACTCCAGTCCAGGAATTTGCACTGAAGGGCATCTGGGTGTAAATTCTTGACTGGATAGAACTTATCATGCATAGTGGAGTGCAACGGGTCTGGAGGGGGTACGGGGGAGGCATGGATGGGGGAGGTGGCCTCAATTTGATTGAGAACTGTTGTATGAGAATACAGAAGCTCAATAAAAATTTAAACAAGAATGGTATCAGTATGGTACTGTAAGGGAGTCATTGTTCATTTAATCAGGATAGATGTGTTTCAGATCATTCCAGGTGTCCAAACTTGATCTATACTGTTGGGTTTTGGTTTTGCCAGTAAGTGGCATTACTCCATGGTCTCTGCTTCAGTTCCTGTCAGGATCACGCTTGAGTTCCTGCCTTGGCATCTGAGGATCTAGGACTTAATGTGGCAATTTATACCGAAGTTAGGGTGTGGAAGGAAGAAAGGAAGGAAAGTAGAAAGCTTAAGAAAATTTTATGAGGTAATGTAAAATTTAGCAGTTAGGAACATATGGAAGAAGAAGCAAAGGGGTTTGCAAAGGACTTTTCAGAGAAAAGAAAAAAAAGCAAAATCAAGAGCGAACAACTAAGAAATGTACAGTTCAATGATTGTTAGATATCCAACAAACAGACACTGAAAGGCACCTATTCAGTTCAAGGACTTGAAGGACACCCATGAATTTCCAGAAAAGACGTTTGAGTAGAGCAATGGGAATAGACGCCAAGTTAAATTGGTTTGAGGGTTGAATTTATCGAAACTATTAGAGTTTTGGTAGGTCATGTGTTCTCAAGGGGGAAATATATTGTCTCCTAGGGGATGAGTACATTGTTTCATTCTTGAAATCTAATAATGACTGAGTGAGTATTCGTTTTTAGAATTTTCTGAGAATGAAAGCTATGAATGCGTTCGTCAGGAACTAAACAGTACTTGACTTCTTAGAATTCATATACTGCTTTAGTCATGCCCCCTAAAATATCCACAAATGTGAAAGCAAAAATCCTGGGAAAAATTGCTTAAGAATTCAAACAGCATCAACAGCATAAAATTGTGGGAAATAGGAAAAAGTAAATACATAATAGAATTATTTAAATTAGGAAAATGAAAAGAGCTTAAAATATTCATAAATGATTTTCTGTAATCAGTATAATTTGAAACCTAGAAAATCTGCTCAATAAAAAGAAATATAGTTAAATATTTAGAAATAAAACATAAGAAGGCCAAAATTGTAAAGAAATTAGAGACCAGTGAGAATTACCAACAGACCACTAAATAATGAGAATTAGGATGTCAATAAACCATAAATTAAAAGATAAGAGGCCATGTCTAAGATTTGTAAGCTCTGTAGTACTGAATATTCATGATATTCTTTAATAGATCTGAGTATTCAATAACTTAGCAAATATTCCAAATAATAAACATGCTAATCAGAGAGGTGTTTGGTCATTTTTAAAATTTTAAAGGAAAGAAAATTTGAGAGAAGGTATGTCAGTGCCCACCCATCCAGGGAATGAGCATAGCGTGATTGCTCCGTGAGGCTGTCTAGCTTGATGCTGTCAGATAGTTAATTGTTAACTTATTCCTATGCACTCTTGACTAGAGTTTGGGTTCCTGCATCTTTTGCTTTTTCTGTAGATACATATGATTCTTTTACATGTGTGATAATTTCATCTGATTTTATATTTCATTTTGTTTCAGTTGGTTAGTTTAAATGTTAACAGGGAAACATATTTGATTTTGAAAGATTCATGATAATGAGCTAACAGAGCAGAGACCCTGACCAGAATAAAAAATGCTAAACGTGAAGGGCCACATGGGGAGAATTCCTGAAAAACAAGGGGACAGGCTTACGGTATGATTTCCAAGTACTTCACAAACATACAAACACAAGATAACTATTGTGAGATGGTGGCGATGTTCACTCCCTTCCCTGTGGGGACCAGTCTTCTGCCTATATGTCAATACATTGTTTTCCTCAAGTGTCACAATAACTTATCCAGGTGTCCTCACAAATAAAATGTTTCAGGATGATGTGGTTGAACTGAACTCAGACCGTCTGTATAGCAAGCCTATCCCTAGGGATGGCAGTGTGCAGGGTAGGAGTGACGTTTACAGAGAGCACTCTGCCCAAGAATTTTAACACAACTAACAACTGCAAGGTTCTTTCTAGAATTTTCAATAAAGAAGGACATTTAATGCTGACAGAAGTAATTTTTTTTTCTGTGAAGAGCCAGGAGGTCTTTTGTTTATTCAGCTAAAATAAATTTTCTTGAATGTGTTCACAAAAAAGCTAATTAGTCCTGAAGGCTTATATATAATTCTCTGTGGATTTAGAAGGTGAAAATTTTTCTTATATTTCCAGTTACTATAAAATAATGAATTTCATTATGACATTCTCATATACATAGAATCATACTTTGCTTTTATCCAGCCCTCCTTTATGGCCCTTCCTCATCCTCCTCCCTTCCTGATTCCCTCTCCCTAAAGTTTCCATATACACTCTGCAAGAGAGAAAATGTGACAGTTCTTTACTTCCACCACCATTACCTTCTCTTGATCCTCTATTTCCATGTCATGTACATATGTACATGTGCACACACACACACGTACAAGGACACATATTTAAATCTAGATTCTGCATGTGAGAGAAGGAATGATTTGGAAAGTCAAGAAGTCTGCTAGCTGTTCTGCTGGAGTAGAAATCCAAAAGGATGGAGAAAAAGTTGAGATAAGAGACAAGATATGTTGGGACTGCTCAGTGAGTGGTATCTTCTGTGGCCCTCTGAACGTGGGGCTAGTTGCATGTGTGGTGGAACAAAGGCAGCTAGGTGGTGAGAATGAGGACTCTGGAGAGAGAGTGGAGCCTTCAGGAAGTTTGAAGCAGGAAAGAGACATCATCACCTTTTCTGTGATGATTACTGTGAGCAAGAGGAGCTCCCTTCCCCCATCCACAAACTAGCATAGTATTAGGAGACAGCAAACTTTCTGAACATGAGTAATGTATTTGTGTGTGTGTTTACAAGTACGTGAACACGTGTAAGTAACCACACACGTGTGTGGGAGGTGTAAGGATTCAGGACATACCTAAAAATCTATGGATATTTGTTCAGAAAGAAACAAAGACAGACAGGTGCAAGGAAGGACTGGGAGCAGAAGAAACCAGTCTTAGTATAGGGAAAAACTTGACAAAGCTCTTACTCTGCTGCAGGTAGTGATTTACAGTCTCCCCAGTCACTTTGCTGTTAGGTTAATTTCGTAGGTAACCCCACCAGGTAGGAATGATGAAGCCTGCACTCCTGTGGGGGTGTTTACTTAGATCCCCATGCCTTTTCTAGCCCTTCTTTATCTCTATGACTCATCTGTGTGTGCCAAATTCTGGATTAAGAAACTAGAAAATACTGAGGAAATTATTTCTTTACCATCAGATTAACCTCAACTCTCAAGCCTCTCTCCAATTCACTCTGACTTCTGTTCACTCTTTTCACCTATTTTTAAGTTTCCCTTAAGCCCAACTCATCCCAAGACATTTGATAAAGCTTTTGCAAGGCAGAAAGGATGATGGAAATAGGAACAGGAATACCACCCAGCAAAGGCCAACTTCCAGGGTAAGATTCTGATGATACTTAACGCCATGCACAAGTTCCACGGAGCAGGGAGGAAGGGCACCTGGACTGCTCCTAGCATTCAGTGGGCATATGTGATAAATCTCTGCTCTTGGTTTTCTACCTGCCACATCTCCCTCCAGCTCTGTCTTCCCTCAGCACATCTCTTAGTGGGTCTGCTTAAATTCCCATCTCTGTCACGTCCGCCCTTCTCTCTTGGTGCTGCCCATCTCTGGAACAGGCCAGTCTCACCTGAATGCTCTGTGTTCTTTCAGTGCTGGTTGGCTTCCATTATCTGTCCTGTGGTTGAATGTGGTTTCTGTGGTTTTTATGTTCTTGAAAATCCAGGCTCTAATATAGGAGGCCAATGGGGAGATTTCTCTAGGACCTTATAGGGATATGAAAATTGTGCTCTCAGACTTCTGGTCCCAAGGGATTTGTCTCTGCATGGCAGGCAAGCCTTCTTGAAATTAGTGCAGAAGAGCTCCTATTTAAGGACGGATTACCATGGACCTCAGTGGCAGAAGGTAAATATTAAGGGTAGGAGGTCTATTTTCAGACCTGTGTTTCCCAAGGAAGGATTGTACGCATTTCGTAAGAGAAATGTTATTATCTGGGATCTGAAATTTATTCTCAGCTTACTGAAAAGGATTGTAAAAAATTCTAGTTTAAATTTCAGATGCTAAAATTATTTATGTAAATTTATATTCTACTGATTTCTAAAAGCAAGATTAGGGCAGAGATAAAATATTTTGAAATTATTATAGAATGTGAAATCGGGAGATGTGGAGGGTAGGGGGCCTTGGGTACCTAGCTTGGGACTTGAAGCCTGGTGTCAAGGACATCTAGGAGGTGGTTTTGAGCACACTGTCATGCTGTACCTTGGTGTACCTCTCTTGGCAGGGGCTGGCTGGGCTTTCAGGTGGCCACTGAGCTGCACACCGATGCCCGATATGCCATCATCATCATCCAGGTAACAAGTTGGGTGCAGGAAAGTAACGAACTTGGCAATAAAAAAGAAAATGACTGAAGGGCCCAAATGATGGTACTGGCAACTCTCAGCAAAATGTTGCTCCTGATAAGATGATGTCTCATCTCTGACTTCCCCTGACAGGAAGGAAAATGTGAAAGCCACAGTTACCAAATGAGCCAACCAGAACCTTGGTCATTAAAACAACAACAAAACACGTGATCCATCTGTCTACTTGAGCCCCAGGGAAAAGTGATTTTCTAGATTTTTGTTGTCCCTCTAGCTAGGAAGTCAAGCCAGCAAGTCACTGTTGCCTCTGTTCATTGGACAGAAGCCAAAATGTTCTATGTCAAACACAAGTATAATCTCATGGGTGGAGCAATGGAGACAGAATAATAGAACCAGCATATTTGAGGCTGGAACTGTGAGACTGTCTCTCATGAGCTTGGTGCTGTGGTCTCCTCACATCAGCCTGGAACTGTGGTTGTCTCCGGTGAGTCTGGAGCTGTGTTCCCATTTCATGAGATGGAACTGTATCTAACTCCTGTGAGCCAGAGCTGCGCTTGACTCCCTTGGGCCAGAGCTGCAGTCCCACCCTGTGAGCCTGGGATTGTGGTTGCCTCCTATGAACCTGAAGCTGTGGTTCTATTCCGTGAACCTGTACCTGAGATCCCCTCCCAAGAGTCAGTGTACATCTGTCATGTACATCTAAAGTGGTGGTCCCCTCCCAAAGCCGGGAGAGGCGGTCCTGTCCCAACAGTCAGAGTTGTGATACCCTCCTGTGAACTGGAGCAGTGGTCCCCTCCCAAGGACTGGAGCAGTAATCCCTCCTCATGAGCCAGAACTGTGATCCCGTCTTGTGAGCTGGAGCTGTGGTCCTCTCCTGTGAACCATAGCTGAGATCCCTCCTGTGAACTAGAGTTGTGGTCCCCTCCCTTGAGGTGAAGCTGTAGTTGCCCCTACTCCATCCCTATCTTCCACCCCCACATCCATCCCCAACCCCAACCCTGACTCCCACCTGCCCCCACTTCCATCCCCACCTCCATCTCCCCAACTCTGTGAGCAGGACAGAGGTTTAGGAGGCGGGGCTTTGCTGAAGGAAATGTATCCCAGGGACTGACTTTGACAGTTCATGGCCTCATCCCACATTCGGTTTTGCACTTTCTGCTACCTGTGCCTGCTTGGAGGTGTGAGCTCTCAGCTTTCTGCTCCAGACCCCTTTGCTGCCATGCCTACCCACCATGACTGACCCTAAGTCAAGTAAAGTCTTCCTTCTGTAAGTTGCCTCAGTCATGGTGTTTTATCACTGTAACAGAAGCACGACTAATATTGCTTTTACTTTTCAAAAATTTATTATTTATTTTATTCTACGTGTGTGTGTGTGTGTGTGTGTGTGTGTATTGCCTGCATGTAAGTAAGTGCACCCATGTCGGCAATGCCCGTGGAGGACTGAAGAAGCTGTCAGATCGCCTGGGACTGGAGTTACGGACAGTTGTTAGATGCCATGTGGGTGCTGGGATTCGAACCCGGGTCTTCTGCAAGAACAACCAGTATTCTTAACTGCTGAGCCATCTCTCCAGCCCCACCGTTACTTTTTAAAGTGATTTTGGAAGAAAGACACATGATTTTATGTTATGCAGAAATTCTATTACATTTAAAATTCAGTGTCCATAGATAAAGTTTTATGTGACTGCAGATACGTTTATTATGGTCATAAATTGTACATTGTCCGCTACTACTTTCATATTGTAGTGGCAGAATTGAGTAGTTGTAAAGGAACTTCATGGCCATAGAGCCTAAATTAATTTCTCTCTGGTTCTTAGAAGAAAAATGCACTGATCTTTACCAAGTGGGAAACAGACATAGAGATAAGCCACTTGCAAAGAGAGTAAGAAATAAAAATATAAAAAAAAGGAAGGAAAGAAGGAAAGAGTGGGAGAGAAAGGAAGAAAGAGAGAGAAGGGTGGTACAAATAATCATTAACTCAAGATTTCACAGTTTGTAAGCACAATCAGGAGCTGAAGTTTGGTATCTGTGAGTTTTGTCTTCTAATTAACACTGACTCCCAGTTTAGACTGTCTTTAGAGCATTCTGATATATTATTCAGTCACACTGTACTCTACATGAAATAATAAATTTATATTCAGAAAAAAAATCCAGTAACTATTGTAATAAAAGTAAGAGATGGCTTTTTATTCATCATCTTAACAAAATCCAAGAATAATGAAAGATACTGGCTGGCAAATGAATGGGAAACTTCTTTGGATGATGATAACACGATGTTATCAAAATTACAAGTGCAAAAAATTCTTTATTAGCAATTCTGCATTTAGAAGCTGAGTTTTTAAATGCATTTATACATGTGTGAGTTGACATATATGTATTTTTTTTACTATAATACTATTGATAAGACTACAAATACAGAAACAGATATTCATGAACTGCAAACCCATAAACAAATTCTGGTAAGTACAATATACCAAATTCAACAAATGAAGTATATAGATGTAAAAATAAGT
>NW_008335836.1:919521-928941 GCF_000622305.1 Nannospalax galili | reverse complement strand
CAAAAAAAAAAAAATAATAAGTAAAATAATAAATAAATGTCAAAGCTTATACATGATAGGCCTTAGCATATATTTCAGCAGACATAAAATCTTATTAGAGGAATGGGGGATATGGATGGGGAGGGTTATAAAAATGATTAAGATGTTTTGTATGAAACGTGCAAAAATTCAATAAAAACAAACATTGAAAAAAAGCTTATCATATACAGGCTATGTGATCTCAAAGATATACATACATATTAAAAATTAAGTAGAGGACAGCACATACAGTTTTCAACGGAAAACAGCACAGAAGGGAAATTGGTCTTCCCTCTCATAGACCTCTCTAGGAAATAAGTGATGCATGTGGTACAGACTTTACTTCTTTCACAGGGAGGCTGATTCTCTGCTTGGTTATGAAAGCACTTTGAAGAGTGTCACCTAGGGGAAAATGCTTGAGTTTCTTGCAGTTCCCTCCTTCCCTCCTTCCCTCCTTCCGTCCCTCTCCCTCTCCCCTCCCTCCCCTTTCCCTCCTCCTCCCTCCCTCCCTCCCTCTCTTCCTTCCTTCCTTTCTTTCTTTCTGCACAGGCCTGGTCTTAAACTTGCTGCTGAGGATCACCTTGAGCTTCTTTCTCCTGCCCCCACCTCCCAAACACTGGCATTATAGATACACATTACCACATCCTGTTTTATGAGGTTCTAGGGATCCAACCCAGGGCTTCCTGCAAGCTAACAACCGAGGTACATCCCTTGCCATTGTGTGACTTTACTTAGCCTGTATTTCTCCCCAGGGCGCTGCAATTAGCAGCTTTTAAAATGTTCATTGTATAATTTTCTTTTTTTATATATCGTTGAAGGCCCAACGTGCACATAATTTGTTCTGTATGCATGAATATTTTCCTAAAAGGAAGTATAATAAACTAAAGTGCCTTTTGACATTTGGGGTAATAAGCCAAAAATACTGAAATACAGACTAAAAGTAAATATTTTTGACATTCATATACACATGAAATCTCCAAGATTTCAACATTCTTAGACATTGGAGTACCCATATTACAGGACCTGAATTTTCACTATGCAAACTTCAGAAATGTGGGTTTTGAAGACTTCCATTTTACGGTAATTTGTTTGACAACCTGACACCATCATCTCCTCTCTTCCTCTTCAGCTGTGGACTGACTTTCTCCAGATTCTCTGAAGGTATCTCCTCTTCTTTTCTTGTCCCAGGAAGTTACCTCCTTCTCATTTGTCTGGCTATCTATGGGAAGGTCCTTCCTGTCCGTTAACCTGCTTGATTTCTCCCTATTGTTCTAAGTCATTGTTTTCCTTACGCCGCCCATCACTGGGTATGAGTCTAGGCTGTACTTTCAGACATCTATAAATTCCCAGGTCAGAATCTGTACAAATGTGGTAAGTGGGAAATTGGAGGTCAGGTCGCAGAAGAAACTTGTCACTCATCACTGTCACTCATCACTGTCCGTCACTCATCACTGTCCGTACAAAGTGTAAACAAACATTTCAAATGCTTCAACTCCATTCTCAAAGGTCTTATTTGTTTGTGTTTACCTATATATTGGGTACTAAAAGATATTTTAAAAAATTGATTCCAAACTTTGTTCCAGGCAGTTCAAAGTTTCAGAGCAATGGGGAATATTGGAATAAAAAGAAATTCTTCCTCAGCTCCACAAGTGGAAGAGCCCTGTCTCTTGCCATCAGAGTATTTGTGGTCTAGAATTGTGCTCAGTATATTTTAGATTACTGAATTTTAATAGGATCAAGGTGCTTGAGTTCTTGCTCAATTGGCGTACGTGAAATCACAATAGTTTTGAATCTGCTCAGCTAGATTCCAATGGTAGCTTTAGCATCTATACATTGGAGGAAGATTCTTGCTAAGTAGAAATGACAGGTTTTTGTTTGGAGAATAAAAATCTTCTTAATGCTAACTCAGGCTTATTGTGAGGAATCACTAAAATAATTACTATAAATTTATACCTCAAAAATCTTCCTTTCCATGAAAATAAGATTATAAACTCTTCATATTATTCCAAGCATCTGAAGAGCAATATCCAATGAAAGAGAACTCATCAATGTATATAAAGCTCCTGGAAAAATTTCTGTGTCTGGGTAGAAGAACTTTAGAAGTTCGTAAAATGAGCAAGCTTTATAATTTTAAGGGACCCTGATTTGGGGCCTTGGTGCAGTTGGCTAAATGACACATCAGATCCTTTATGGGGAACTTCCTCTGAGCCACCTGGAGTTCAAGGACCTTTCACCTAGTGTGGAATTGAGGGATTCCGGAGCTTGTAACTCCATTTTCTTGCTCCTCAGCATCGGGAGAGCAATAGATTCTCAGGCAGCTCTCAGATCTATGTTTCATTTTCATGATGAATGCAGTGGTTTTAAAAAAAAACTTTCTTGACTTTCTGTTCCAGATTTGCAAAACATGCATATCACATAACTTGCTATAGGATATTATTGATGCTGTGTATAGACTGATCACACATAATCCACGTCTACTTGATTTCCACTCCAGCTCATTACCAGAACATGCCACTTTCCAGTTAGATACTGTTTCTTCTAAGATTTATTTTTATTTTAATTATGTGTACGTGTGTGTGTGAGTGCAGGTTCCCACAGAGGCTAGAAGAGTCAAATACCCCTTGAGCTGGAGTTGCAGGTGGTTCTGAGCTACCTAAGGCAGGTGTGGGGAACCAAACTGGTGTTCTTGCAATAAATCCTCTTAACTACTGAGCTATCTCTCCAGCTCCTAGACACAGGGTTTTAAGCTTATGTCTATTACATAACTGAGCTGGGATGCCCTGTGTTATAGAAACTGACTAAATAACCCCTACTTTATGCTTTAACATTACACTAAGCTCTGAGCCTCTTCTCTGACAGCATTTGGACTATAGCACGGTGGATCTCCTTGGTCTTAATGCTATAGACAATGGGGTTGACGACAGGGGGGAAGAAGAGATAGGCATTGGCCATCATGGTTTGCAGCAGAGGAGATACATGGTGTCCAAAGCGATGTACCATAGACAAGCCAATCATGGGTACGTAGTAAGCAAGCACAGCACAGACATGTGAGCCACATGTGTTGAGTGCCTTTTTGCGCCCCTCTCCAACGGCAATGCCCAGTACAGTGTGGAGTATAAGCCCATAGGAAACCACAATGAGCAGTGAATCCAGTCCAAAAGTGGAGGTAACAATGAACAGCCCATAGATATTGTTGATAGAAATGTCACCACAAGGTAGATGGATAAGGTTGGGATGGAGACAGTAGGAATGAGAGAGGGCATTATGGCCACAGAAGGGCAGTCTCCGCAACAGTATAGGCAATGGGGCCATGAGCACAATGCTTTTCAACCCAATGACTGTTCCTGTGCTGAAGATACGGGGCAGTGTCAGGATAGTGGTATAATGTAGTGGGCTGTAGATGGCCACAAAGCGGTCCACAGACATGGCCAGCAACACAGCTGACTCCATAATGGAGAAAGAGTGGATGCAAAACATCTGGAGAAGGCATGCTTCGAAAGTAATCTCAGAAATATCAAAAAGGAACATACCCAGCACTGTAGGCAGGGTGGAGACCGAGACGCCAACCTCAGCCAAGGCCAGCATAGCAAGAAAAAGATACATGGGCTGGTGGAGGGCAGCATCTGTTCTGATGACATGAAGAACTGTCCCATTCCCAAGGAAGATGATGATGTACATCAGGCAGAAGGGGATGGATATCCAGATGTGCTCTGACTCCAGCCCCGGGATGCCAACCAAAATGAATGTAGCAGGTAAGAGCCCCACAGAGTTATTGGAACTCTTCATGTTGAAATGTCATCCCACGGGGTCAATGCCACATCAAAAATTAGAAACAAACTAATGAGATTGCATTACGATGTGAAAAACAATAGAAATTATAGACAAGGAAGAAGAAAACAAATTTTGAGTCCTGTAATCAAATAGTTCATTTCTGAAAATTGACAGATGATCCCTATGCAGACCTTGTCACTGTGAAGGGGTTCCAGGCTCTCTCTCATGGGGAATTTGTAGACTGATCTATAAAAGTATGCACCTAAACCGCAGAGTACTTTAGCACAGCTACGAGGGAAAGGACTGTCTTGTTATTGTGTGGCCATGCCTAGCTGAGGAAAGCTACTGGGTAGACCAATATGCAAACTACTCTCAGCAGTAAGGCATAGATTAGTGTTTGGAATAGTGAATAGATGTTTCTGATAAGACAGAACAGCTTAAAGTATCTAGTGAATGGGTATGTGATTAACAGAGGATCAACGCAAGGCTGGGATCACAGCACTGAACGTTGGCAGAAGCAGCAACAGGAGGACTGAACCAGAAAAGCGACTGGACACCTGCTGAGCTCAGACTTTCCAAGGTTTGAAGACCTAGGAAGCAACTAGAAAGGCTGTGTGCAGACGACTGAGTGACTGAGGAGAAAGCAGGAACCCCGACTGGCCAATCTGTATCTGTACTTTACGGTTCATGAAAATACTGTGATGGTGATATCCACAGTCTCCTGACCGACAATCTTCAAAAGTTGCTTACCTTATTTATTGGGATGTCTTTCTGTCGCGGACACATCCCTACAGCAATGATGTGAAGAATCTAAACAGATCAAGAAATGTTTTGTTGGGCAGGAAACGTTATCAGCAGATGATAAAAACACCTGTTTAGAGTGAGTGGGGTGTTGTCTGGGAAGCACAGTAACAAGGGCATCTTGGACAGAGAAAATTCAAAGGACTTTTCAAAGTAGTTTTCAACTCACTTGCACACACACACACACACACACACACACACACACACACACACACCTGCTTACCTATTTACACATGTGC
Source organism: Nannospalax galili (assembly GCF_000622305.1). Taxonomy (NCBI): domain Eukaryota; kingdom Metazoa; phylum Chordata; class Mammalia; order Rodentia; family Spalacidae; genus Nannospalax; species Nannospalax galili. The sequence goes on along the minus strand of NW_008335836.1, from coordinate 924,112 downwards.
AAAGCTAGTTCTTACACTTGCTGAAAATCCCTTTTTACCTTCTCTGCTGTGAACCTTCAGCCACTGTTGAACTTCCTCAGCAACAGAGATGTCATTTTTCCCTTCTCCTTGCTATTAAGCTCCTCTCTGATGTATAGCCAATCAGCACTCTTCTCTGACAGTCCCTATGTGGGGTATAAGCAACATGGAGTCCTGGCCCTAATCAGGAAAGCTCTGCAACTTTCAATCAGAAAGCACAGAGAGCACATCTCTTGCTAATACTGAAATACAATCATTAAATATCATGAAGTCCTCATTCTAGAAATGGAAAGTTTAATAGACTGTGAAAGATACTTAGAAGGAAATTTCTATTCCTTTTAAAAGTTAAGGAAAGTTTTCCTTGCAGGGACTAGAGAGGTATCTCAGCACTTAAGAGCACTGGTTGCTCTTGCAGAGGACCTGGGTTCAATTCTTAATACCCACATGGTGGCTAACAACTATCTGTAACTCTAATAACCAGCTGCAACTCTAGTTCTAGGGGAATGTGACGCTCTCTTCTGACTTCTCTGGGCATTGCACAACATAAGTGTAATTTCATGCAGACAATACACTCATACAAAAAAAAAAATAGGCAAGGAAAACTTTCCTTGGGAGGTAACATTTCAGCTCAGACCTGAGGCCCACCAGAACGTTCCAGGTTAAATGGAGAAGTTGGGTGTATACTGCAGGCATGAAAACCTACTGTCCATGGGCTGCATGTCACTGAGGATAACCATACACATGAGCCAACACAAAATTGAAAACTCACAATATGACAAGATTATTATTATGGTTTTCTTTTGTGTGTGGATTTCACAGTTCTCAGGTGTGGACTTTGGGGATAACAATGCTGTGTCACAATGTCAAAAGGTTGGACATGCCCGGTAGGGCAAAAATTTACTGTCACACTAGGTATATAAGATAGTACTTTGTCAAACATTGAAATAAGATGTGGATAAAATGAAAACTATTGATACACTGGGATATTAAAATAATTTTAACTGCTTTTCTAATATTTCATGAAAAATTATAGGAAACAAAAGGAAAAGCCTTCATTGATGATCTGCACATCAGTTCCTGGTGCTTATCACTCTCTAATGAAGTTTAACTTGGCAGATATCAGATTAGGGAAAGGTCTTTGTGGTAAACTGTACTGAAAGTTAGGTGGAGAGGTTCAGGGACAAATCAAAGCTATCACACACATCAGGATGTGCTATGTCGGGGGACTTGGGAGATGTTTCTTGATTTATTATGCCTCTATGCTGCTTCCTCAACCCCTCCCTACACCCCTACAACCCCAACCTCAACTTTTAGTTACTTAAATGGACTAAGTATTAGTCTCCTTCTGGACTGAGCAGTTCTTCCTCCTGCCCTGCTTTGTTGAATCCTCCACCTCACTGCACCTGTATCTTGTCTGCCTTCAAGTAATTTGATTGTGAAGAGACCCATCTTGGCAGATGCTGGAAACAAATCTCCTTTTTGCTTCTCAGTCCTTGCTTGTTCTCTGTTGATGTTTTCTATCCTCTTCGCAATTTTGCATCTTTCTCACCCCTTCTCTCTACAGAGGCACGTGTTCCTGAAAGAGCTCTTAACACAGCCATTCTCCTGAGTTTAGAATGTGTTTCACAAGAAAATTCAAGTTGAGAGGCTATAAAGGAGATAATTTCACTTTTAAGATGAAAAATAAGCAGCATAGCATAGGATAATAACAGGAAAAGTCAGCAGAAAGCAGAGAATGTTGGCAATGAATCCCACACTGGAGATGGGCAGGTGGCAGGTGAGTCTATGTTCAATGAATCCCACACTGGAGATGGGCAGGTGGCAGGTGAGTCTATGTTCAATGAATCCCACACTGGAGATGGGCAGGTGGCAGGTGAGTCTATGTTCAATGAATCCCACACTGGAGATGGGCAGGTGGCAGGTGAGTCTATGCTCAGTGAATCCCACACTGGAGATGGGCAGGTAGCAGGTGAGTCTATGCTCAATGAATCCCACACTGGAGATGGGCAGGTGGCAGGTGAGTCTATGCTCAGTGCCTCTTCACTTGCTCTTGTGCATATTTGTTTCTTTATTGTTAAGGACAGCGATGGAACTGTCTACTTTAGAGAAGGGGTCTGAGTGCTTATGATGAGCTTGGAGAAACAAGTGTTGGTATTCATTCCCCACTCTCTCCTTTCTTAGGAATTCTCTTAGAAATCAGTGACTTTCCCTGATTATTATCCATGCTGTTCTTCCCTCATCGCTGCCTCACTGATATCCACAGCGTACCTGTGAGGCAATCAGGAAAACAAGCAGTTCCGAATGATTAGATGAACATTTAACAAGATCCAGGTATTGCATGAGGAACCCAAAATAACACAAAGGAAGAACTACTTCACCTGTGATTACCTGTCTCTGTCTTTAAGATTAAAAAATGCCTCCTTGCATTCTGCCTCATGTGTTCAAGACGGTAGGATGGGGACCACTGAGTAGGAAAAAATCTAGAGAAGTTCAAGCTGGGATGGAGGTGATTCTGTCCTAAGCTGCTTCAGGAGTCAGGGCGGGGAGATCAAGAGCCTGAGCACTCACCACATGCATCAGCGGGAACCAGGGAAATTCACCTCAGCAAGTCCCAGCCCCAGGACATCCTTAACTCCCTAGTGCTGTGGTTCAAAGATGTCTCCCTTCTTTAAAGCTGATCAGAAACTCTGGCAGTGAGGTAATAGGGACAGAGCCAGGTTCCCTGAAGAGCAGTTGTGCAAGTTATCAGGCCACTTGCTCAGATTCCCTTAGGGGAAGTGGGCTTGGATATGGAACGGGCATGGCAATATTCACCTAGCATGATAATTAAAGAACTCATATATGTAAATTGCCTAGGACATTTTACACCATTACAATTAAAAAAGAAAGCAAACACTTGGCAGATATTATGCTATCTCAAAATAGTCACATTGAAATTAAAGTTAGAATAAACATTGCAAATGACTGAGGAAGGCAGGGCGTGTTAGGGAGACCAGGAGAGGCTGCTCAAAATATACAACTTTATATTTAGGTAGGGAAAGCAAATTCTGGTGTTTTATTATAGCAGAGTAGGGTAACTATAGTTAACAATCATGTGTTGTATCTTTTTAAATAGACAGTAAAGAGGCTTTTGAATATCATTGCCACAAAGAAACGATAAACATTTAAAGTGATGTATATACTATGTTATCCTGATTTAATTACCCAATATGTGACTGTATTGAAAAGTATGTATAATTATTAGGTGTCAGTTAAATTATGATTTAAAGATATTTTGTCCTAGAAATATATTCTATTCATTTGTAAGATTTACTAAGATTATTTTGAAAGTATTCTTTTTTAAAACATTTATTGATTCGGGCCTGGAGAGATGGCTCAGGGGTTAAGAACACTGGCTGTTCTTGCAGAAGACCTGGACTTGAATCCTAGCACACACATGGCAGCTAACAACTATCCTAACTCCAGTTCCAGGGGATCCGACAGCCTCTTCTGTCCTCCACGACACAGGTGCACTTACCTACATGCAGGCAGTACACACATATACATAAAATAGAAATAATAAATAAATATTTATAGCTAAAAACAAATGTTATTTCCATGTACATATTTGATAAAATTATTAAATTGGCCGGGCGGCCAAAGGGATTCCCAGATAGTGACCCAGCACAGATCTGGGAAAATGAACAGCAGACCCCAATCTTATCCAAAGGAATATTGACAACTGATTACTGCTAATTATGAGGAACAGCTGACCCTCCTAAAACAAAGACCTCTAGAGAGGCTGACTAGATTCACCAGAAGGGCAAGTAGTGGGGAATGGCTGGGGGTGCCGACAACACAGCAGACAGTAGCAGGGATATCAGAGTATAAGGGCTCTAGTCGGGGGAGGGAGGCTATGGGAGGGTGCTATCTGGGAAGCGGGTGTAAAAAAAATAAATAAAAATTTCACCGTTTAAAAAATTTTTTTTAAGTTTTAAAAAAATTGATTCAAGAATTTCATACAATGCATTTCGATCATATTCTGACCTCCTCACCCACCTCCACTCTCATCTTTCCACCCCTCCAACCCCGACCCCACTTCCATGTCCTGTATTAGGAAATGAAAAACCCCTTCCATCTTATATAATATTTCTGAACTGGGTGCCAGAGAACTCATATCTCTGAGGTTTAGAATGTCATAAATTTTATACACATATGGGCCAAAGACATTGCCACTCTTTTTCCTTTGTATGTGGTTTTGGGTCCAAATATTCCCAGGTTTCATGAATGGAATTGTCACACTTGTTTTCTGTTTCTCTTACACACTGCTTAGGACTATCAAGTAGAGATTTCTGTCTTCCTCAGTGATCAGAAAGGCTTGGGTTTCCTCATCAAATCAATTATTCACAGCCTGAGTGCACATGGTGAGACTGATTCAGGGTCTCACTCAGCACGCTCACCCCACTGTGTTCTAAGGCGTTCTCCAAAAGGTTGATACCCCATAGAGTTTTACTGTGGGTAAAAGCAGAAGCTAGGTCCTCACAGCAGGCAGCAGTTAGCTCACAGGCCTCCAACCCAAGATACTCTTGACTGG
>NW_008335836.1:915630-918987 GCF_000622305.1 Nannospalax galili | reverse complement strand
CAGGAACAGATTCGGGTAACCCAAAATTCCATGCTCCAGCATGGAAGCAGTTTCATGACGGTTTTATAGTAACAGAACAAAGAGAAGTCCTAAATCAAAACACTTCAAATCCATAAACGGATACAGAAAAAGAGAAATCTCAGCTATATGCTCAGATGCTATCTGATGACACTGGGCCTCTTGGTTGGTGGATGTGTTTGTTAATACGTCTGCTAGTCACAGGATGTTAGGCCAGAAACAGAAGTGGGCAAGGTGTGGCTGTTTAGGGGCTAACAAGAGTCTGAACGTGGCGTTCCCTTATGATAACCCAAAATTCCATGCTCCAGCATGGAAGCAGTTTCATGACGGTTTTATAGTAACAGAACAAAGAGAAGTCCTAAATCAAAACACTTCAAATCCATAAACGGATACAGAAAAAGAGAAATCTCAGCTATATGCTCAGATGCTATCTGATGACACTGGGCCTCTTGGTTGGTGGATGTGTTTGTTAATACATCTGCTAGTCACAGGATGTTAGGTCAGAAACAGAAGTGGGCAAGGTGTGGCTATTTAGGGGCTAACAAGAGTCTGAACGTGGCGTTCCCTTATGTATCATAACAGAAACTTTGACTTGCCTTTCTTATATATTGCTGTTTGGAGGGGTGACTTACAAAGGCACAGATTCGTATAGGCTTTTCTCTTTCCATATTTGAAAGGCACGCTCCATCTGCCTCCCACCGGAAGTATCCAGCAGCTTTTCCTGTGCAGCTGCTTGCCAGGTTTGCTGTTCAGGTTCTCTGCTCCGCCTTGCCTGGCAGGGTTACTCGCTGGGTTGCCATTCACCTGTGTTCAATATGGTGGGGGATCCACCCCTTTGACCCAGTGCGCTCCAGTCGCCACATGCTCACCCTGCATCAACTCCAGCTTTTCAGAGGGACAGCTTTTCCTGTGCAGCTGCTTGCCAGGTTTGCTGTTCAGGTTCTCTGCTCTGCCTTGCCTGGCAGGGGCAGGGTTACTCGCTGGGTTGCCATTCACCTGTGTTCAATATGGTGGGTGATCCACCCCTTTGACCCAGTGCACTCCAGTCGCCCCATGCTCACCCTGCATGAACTCCAGCTTTTCAGAGGGGCTTCTGTGTTACAGAATTACTTGTCCTTTCATGCTTCTTTATGCAACATAACCTCCATGTTTGTGGTTAATCAGATTTATGAACTGAGGAAGGAGATTGGGATAACAGTCACGTCACTGTAAGTGTTCCTCTGTCATTATGAGGCCATCTGCAACACAACAGTGTGTCTGGAATGAGAAAACATCTTTTGTGGTCTGAGAAGGAAGCTGCACTAGCAGCTGCTAACTTCAAAAGCACAAAGCCAGAGATGTCTGTATTGTAGGCAAAAGTGACCGCAGGGTAGGGAGAGGCACTAGGCTGGTTTCTGGCAGGGGAGTATTTATCTTCCTTCCTCTGTGCCTATGAAGCACCAAACTCAATCTGGGAGAACCCAAGGACAATCAAGGAGTCCCTAGGACGGGTTCTTCTGTAGACAGGTGTCTTTGGTTACCTCCACCCATCTCTCCTTGCACAAGGTCAAGTGAAGCCAAAGAGCCATTACTTTATAGAGTGGGGTCCATATATGCAGTAGGAAAAGCCAGCCTGCTTACTGTAAGTTTTCCACTTTATGAAGAATCCGATTTCATCTATGACTTCAATCCATCCCTCCTTTGTCCACCAGAATGGTTCCAAACTTTATTCCAAATGCTGGATGTAGTGTTTTAAAAGGACTATTCATGAAAGCTCACAGTCTTCTAAATCGCTCATCTACTTTGAGTCTATGGTTACATGTATCTCAAACCTCTTGGTTTCCTGCACTCATTGTTTGCTTATTTCCACGTTGCCTTTAGTCAGATAATTCTTTTTTTCTCTGCCGGCCACTCTTTGAGTCAAGATATTGGCCACATAAAGTAATTTCCTGCACAATCCCACTTAGAATGCAAGTCCAGGCTCATGAGACCTTCCTACCCAACAGAGAATACATGGGACATTTCTTCCACATGTCCTCCAACAATCAGACTTTCTCCAAAAATTACTGTCACTTCATGATGCGATCAGGAAATGTGCTCATTTTTCTTTCCTTTCCAAAGACATGAAGGCGCACATTTAGCATTCAGAGACTGACCTGAAAAATTTGTTTCATATCCTTCAACAGGGGATGGGGGCTCAGATTGGTGTGTCTAGAGTCTTGTAATATTGCCTCTATCATATTTATGCATATATATATGAAACAGCTTCATGATTTTCTTCTTTGAATTGTATGATATTAGATCTATTGTCCAATCAATAGTATTTAACAGTCATACAGAAACAAAAGAAAAGCACTCATAATTTACACTTCTTTATTCTCCCAAATGATCTTTAGATACATCTTACAGTAAAATAACCTATTTTTAATGTTTAATAAAATAATAAAATATTCGTGCACACTTTTATTCAGATGAATGCACTAAGGAACCCTGAGCAGAGTTTTGTAAGTACACAGACAAATCTGATCTGGTCTTGCTTTTCTGAAGCTCACATTTAGTAAAGAAGATAGACGACAGACTGTTCAATTGAATTTGTGAAACAGTATGACTAGCGCACACTAGGCAAGGAGAGGTGGTTTCTGGACTGGGGACAGGGAGGGGATTATGCGGGCAACAAAGAGCAGTCCTTAGCTGCATTCCTACTGCTGTGAATAATGTGGGGACCTAGTGAACATGAGCTGAAATAAATGAAGGTGAATGGGTGGGGTCATGGACTACCACATGTCAGAATGAGTCATCCAAAGGCTTTAACCATAAATGTATTCGGTTCTATTGCAAAAGTATCTAAGTCCGTTCCTAAAAGTATCAGTGCAATACAGTTTGTCTATTTATAAATGTTAGTGGTTTCAATACATGCAATATTGTATTGTTTGGAAATATGCCAAGAGGGAGCTAAGGCTTGGCTACCATCACCAAGATTAAAGCCACTAAGAGATACTTGTATCTAAAAACTACTGCCTTTAAATTCAGAATAAAGTAGAAAACAATTTTAGTCTCCATCAATTTCAGAATTTTGTGCGGGTTTATTTGGTCGTGGGTATGTATGAGACAGATCATTCTCAAAGCAGACTGAATGGGCTGGTAATCTGTAGAGTTGTGTGGCAGGTACACATGACATGGATGGTAACTCACTTAAGAAAAATGGTTCTGAGAGGTGGAGAGGACCTGAAGCTAGCCTGAATATGTTTATCCTTGGGATGAATTCATCCCCTGGTGGCTCCGCCAGAGAACTACAGCATGTGTACTGGCCCATTTCAGTTCTCAGTTCTGGAAGAAGCCCAGTTAAGTACAATCTCTCCC
>NW_008335836.1:903627-915612 GCF_000622305.1 Nannospalax galili | reverse complement strand
CTCTCTCCGTTTTCACTCCCTCTCTCCCTTTCTCCAAACTTAAAAGCAATAATTCTTAGATACAAGTATCTCTTAGTGGCTTTAATCTTGGTGGCAGTAACCAAGCCTTAGCGCCCCTCCTGACCTGGCATAAGCAGAATGAAATGAAATTCTCACTTGGGGGTCTAAATATCTTCAGTCTCTTGGCCTGTCTTTGGGGCTCTCTGACATGTGAAATGACTACAAGGTCAACTTACTCTTTGCCTTGTCCAAGGCCCATGTCTGATGAACTCCATGTTGTGGTGCAGGACTTAATGTGGGTCCTCGAGGCTGGAATGTTCGTACAGGAACTTACCTTATCCTTCCCCCTGTGTCTCATAGAAAGTTTAGAATATTACTAGAGCAATGGTCTCCAAATCTTCCACTGCAAGGCTTTCAGAAAGCTCCTCCTTCTTTCAATCTCATCTCTCTGCAGTCATTTTGAAGAGGAACCAATTTCCACCCTTATGCCAGTATTATCCATGGTCTACCAAGCTCAAAGAACTCTAATACCTGTCTCACTGAAGCAGGTATAATGTTTCCTGAATATTTTTTCCTAGACCATTCTATTATATGGTAAAGAAATCATATTAGGGGTGATGTTACTTTTCTAACGACTGGTTGATTTATCACTCAATCCGCGGCTGCAAGTCAGCCATGCACACAGAGCACCTCACTGTACATACACTGCATTAGATATAATCAGGGGAGAAAAGTTTGCTTTTGTTGATAGAAAGCAGATGTGCAAGGCAGGTTGAAGAGGTGATACTAAGAGTTTAGAAAGCCTTTTCAACATGATTTAGGAATAATGATTAAAACAAAGCATTTGTATTAGATGTTAGAAGAACAGAAAATAATTGAGCATCTTAATGTTATTCCAGTGTTAGGTGAACAAAGTCATGGGATGTAGGGGCAGAGAATCCTATGTAGCATAAGTTGGGCATAGAAACTTTAGAACTTGAAAACTGTCAAGATTTGTATTAAAAGATGAGCAAAGCTCTCCAGATGTGGCAGGAAGTAGTCTCCTGAGACTGAGTAAGCATAACTTTAAGCTCTTTGATATCCCAGGTCTTGTCAAAGGATTGTTCGGGAACATGCAGAGTGCAGAGAGAGACCCCTGTGCACTTAACCTCTGATTTTTTCAATTCTTTTGCAGTAATGTATTTTGGGTCCAACCAGAGACATTTACTTCTAAGATCTTTGTGAGCACTCTGTCATCTTGCCTTCTTCTAAGTCATTTTACCTTATTCCTGTTTTTTCTCATCAAACATGTATTATAAGTCGAACTATAATCAAGGAGGTAACACTAGTTTATCAGGTTCTATAAATGAAATTCATTTATAAGGCTTTGCAAGGGAAGAGGTTTCTGTCCTCCTCTCTCCCCACAAATGAGATTTCAGCATCAGGACCGGACTGGGATCAGCAAGGCAAACATCCAAAGAGCAGAGTTTAAGGAATCACCTACTTTCAAGTAATACAAGAACAAGATTGTCAATTAAGGACTCCGAAAGTGAGTCTCTCCTTAAACTTCCATTGTATTAAGGAAAATTGTATTAAGGAACAAAGAATCTTGCTGTAGGCTACTTTAGGAACTACCTAGTACTGATTACAAGTCAGGCATGAAGGATACACAGTCATTAAGAAATGGTTTCAGAGTCAATGGTGATGGCAGACACGTACAACCCTAGCACTCAGGAGGCTGAGAGAGAACGTTTGCAAGTGCCAGACCAGCCTGGGTTTTGCAGGAGTTTTCAGGCTGCCCTGGGCTGTGTAGTGAAAGTACATCTTAGGAATAAAACCAAAAAGAATGTAATATTCTTGAGGGCTCACACACTCCTGGGAGAGACATCGGTGTGCAGTAGGACAGATAACAGAACTGTGTGAATGCTTCCATAGATATAAGAAACTAACCAGACATAAGAGATTAGCAAGACTTCTCAGATGATTAATCCAAGGAAATTAATATATGATATAATAGTGAATTAACCACCAAGGAAGGGAGAGAGTTGATGGAGAGGTGGTCACTCATGAGTATGATAAACTCATATTGTTGTGAGCTGTCAGGAAGGAACAGAAGTGCAGAAGTCTTTCTAACATAATTTCAGATGTCTGAGTTGTATCCCAGCCATGTCACATCCTCTTCCAGTAGGTTATTTAACCTCTCACAAACTTTATTCTCCTCAGTGAAATGTTTGTAATAATAGACGACTAGGGCAACTCTTGAGATTGAATGTGGTACAAGAGTGATAAGTCCTGAAAAATATTAACATGGTTATTTAAATCTTAAAGTGGCAGAAAGTATTCTGAAGCAGGATGTCTTAGGGACATGAGAAGGGGAAGGAAATGCATCACTTTGGGATCCAGCTAGAGCCCTTGCCAGTGGAGGAGCAGGAATCCAGCACAATTAACAACTGCTCAAGACTTTTCTCCCTTCCCAGCCCTAAACCCACAATTTTCAAGGAATCTCAACAGAAATTTATTTACAAAGGTATGCACTAAACTTCTTGTGCAACTAGAGTGGTTTTACCTTATTAGATTACAGTTCCTTCAAAGACAATTCCAGAGTCACCTCACATATCTCTTATCAAAATATAGAAAGCTAAAGAATGGTTCTTAGCCATCTATTTAGATGTGAGGTAGAATCAAGATGACATAGACGGCTAGGCTATTATTGTCATTAATTGTTTATTCGTTCCTGAGGAAGTCTTACCTTCCTTGACTCTGCCCTTGGGAAGCACATTCTCTGACTTTGGTGTGTCTCCCTTTACTCTAAGTGTTTCCCTTTCTCCTAGCTCTCATGCTTAATTTGTATTAAAATATCTTTAGTAAAGTTACCAACTCTGCTACACAGACCTGGGTAGTCCTGAATTTCTTTTCAGAGTTTCTTTTCAGAGTTTGGCCTGGGTCAAGGCCCCTGAATATCTAGAGAGCTCTTCATGCTATGGAGGGTGGCATTATGGAGCTGCGATCCTGTCCTCCAACTGCTGACGATTCCACACATACTTTCTTAGGAAACCTCAAGATGTGGTAGAGCTGTAATGGCATCTTGGTTTCTCATCTGCAGCAGTGAAGTCTGAAGACAGAGTTTATCTGTCTATGCCATATTGAGCTTTATGCAAAGTAGTGAGTGGAATTTTTTTTCAGTGAGGCTTTGCCCCAGTTTGGCACTGGAGGGAGGGGCTTGTCTTATCTCTTGATGACCATGGACTGGGCTGTTGCTGTTTCTAGGTAGGTAGTTACACTATTGTCTAACCAGGTTTTGTTTCATTTTTCTACTCTTAAGGCTTAACTTCTAGGCCAATCTCAAAATAACAAATTATTGATTATTGAGTACTTCCTTTTATCCAGAGCTATATGGCTCTGGTCTTTCCAACTGGCCTCTGCCAAGAGCTGTACATTGACCTCCCTAGCTTATCACATGGTGACAACTGTCACTGCAGACATCTGGCCAAGTTTCTCATGTTTGGGAGTGTGCCTGACATTGTAATACAAGAAATTACCATATTAAATCTAGAGCATAAACCTCTATCTTCATTGAAACCTAAGAGCTTAATAGATTCACACATACACCAAGAAACATGAACATAAATTTTATTTTTAAAAATTTTTTTTAAATTGAGCTTTTGTACATTTCATACAACAGTTCTTAATCAAATTTAATACCCCTTCCTCTCCATACATGTGAAATCCTATCCAGTCAAGCATTTGTACTCATTGAAACCTAAGAGCTTAATAGATTCACACATACACCAAGAAACATGAACATAAATTTTATTTTTAAAAAATTTTTTTAAATTGAGCTTTTGTATATTTCATACAACAGTTCTTAATCAAATTTAATACCCCTTCCCCCACTGGACCTCATGTAGTCTCCATACATGTGAAATCCTATCCAGTCAAGCATTTGTACCCACATGTCCTTTGATGCAAATCCATCCACTGGAGTCTAGCCAGCCTACCCAGAAATAGCAAGTAAGGTTTATTCTCCTTCACCCAGTAGTAACCAGTCTCCTACAGTTCCAAGACCCTAGTCTGGCCCAATGCCCATTTCCCTTGCTCCACCTTGGGATATTGTCTGATTGAGTTGGGATGAATCCTGTTCTGGGTGCCACCACTGCAGCAAGTTCACATCTACAAGCTTTCAGGGGCCTGAAAGGCTCTGCTTCCCTATGAGCAACTCTGGCTCTTACAGCTTCTTCCACAATGGTCCCTGAGCTGTGGGTGGGTGAGGTATAATATAGGAGTCCTGTCTAGGGACACACACTCTGCAGTCTCTTATTCTTTAAAACGTGGCCAGTTGTGGCCTTCTGCGTTCGTCACAATCTGTTGTGTAAGGAAGCTTCACTGGTGAGAGTTGACAGATGCACTAGTGTTCTCTCTATCTCCCATTTCACTGTGTTCCATGTCTTTGGTGTAGAGGTTCAACTTTAGATGTGCCACCTAGGACTGCACATCTCTCAGATGTGTATTCTTTGTGTCTCACCAGTTGTGGAATTATGCAATAGCCTCCATCTGCTGTGAAAAAGGAGTTTCTTTGATGAGTGGTATACAGTATACTCTTCTGCATAGAGATACGACAGAGATAGGGTTTTCTCTAGGATCTATGTCCTCCCCAGCCATGTGTTTATAGTGCCACCTGTGAGTTCACCCCAATGAGAGGGCTTTAAGTCCAATTAGATAATTGTTGATTGCTCCCTAAATGACAGTGCCACTACTGCACCAGTAGGGGTAGTTTGCTTGCCAGTCATTACGATTATTAGGCTTTAGGGCTGGGTTGGACTATCGATTGATTTTCTCCCTTTGCAGCTTGCATAGTATCCTCTAGAGCTATGAGAACTAAACTTCAGGTAGAAGGTTTCCAGGTCAGTTCCTAGTCCATTGCTCCAAGCCCCGTGTCTGAAGTATATCCCATCTTCAGCAGTAGGGTCTTCCAGTTCTGGGAGATAACCAAGAGTTCTGGAAATAGCCTGTGTTATTTTGGGAGTCTCTTGGACTACTCTGAGAAACCACACAAAGGGAGGTCTCTCCAGTCTGGCACTGTGTTCCTTGCCAAACAGCCCCCAGCCCATATATAACACTAATATGTAGTATGTGCAGTATATATATGCAGTAATGTGCAGACACATTATGTGGTGTATGCATTTCTCAGGAGGCTTCAGAGGCAAAACATTTCCCTCTGGGTTCTCTAGCCCACCAAGATCCATTCATCTCTAATCTACCCTCCGTCTGACCTCCCTCCTCCCACTCCAGCCCAAATGCCCCCATTATCCTAACCTTCCACCAAGTATCAACCTCCCACCATCCCCTCCTCTCCTGAGTCACTCCTTCCTCACCATGGCACCCTTATCCTTCCCTCCCAGTCAGACACTCCCATCCCACTTTTCCCATCTCCGCCAGTAACATCTGTTCTCTGCTATCCCCCTTTCTGGTTTGTATTGGTCAGGGTTATCCAAAGAAACAGAACCGGTAGAATAAATATATATGTACAGAGATTTATCAGCTTAGCTCACATGATAGCATCCGAGTAGTCCAACAATGGCTGTACCACAACAGAGAGGCTGAGAATCCGTAGTCGCTCAGTCCACAAGGTTGGATGTCTCAGTAGTCCCAATCTGGTGCTGAAGGTCTGACAAATTCCAAAATATCAGCTAGTCTTCAGTCTACAGCAGCAAGATGAACCCACCAGCGAGAGAGAAGGCAAGCAGCAAGAAGCCAGGCATTCTCCTCTGCCGTGGCCTTTTATACGGGCTGCCACCAGAAGGTAACACTCACATCTAGAGTGTGTCTTCTGGCTTTAGATGATCCAATCAAGAAGATCTCTTTCATTTCAGTTAATCCCAGATCCAGTCAAGTTGACACCCAGGAGTAGCCATCACAAGGTTCTTTTTCCTTAACCTCTGAGTTTCTTTCCATTTTCCTGGATCCTGCCACTGCGTCAGGATATATACTCACATATAAGTAATTGGCACCATGATCCGAAATGAAGGAGAACATACGTCACTTGATTTTGAGTTTGTGTTACTTCACTTAGTATAACAGTCTCTAGTTCTATCCATTTACCTGCAAGTTTCATAATTTCATCTTTTCTTACTGCTGGGTAGAACTCCATTATGTAAATGTACCACATTTTCATTATCCACTTGTCAGTTGAGGGACACTTCGGTTGTTTCCGTTTCTTAGCTATCGTGAAGAAAGAAGCAGTGAGCATGTACATACAGGTATCTCTACAGTACGATGGGTCCTTTGGGTATATGCCAAGGAGAGTTATAACCAGATCATACAGTAGGTTCATTTTTAGTGTTTTGGGGATTCTCCACACTGCTTTCCATGGAGGCTGCACGAGTTTGCCATCCCACCAGCAGGGAATGAGCGCTCCCCTTTCTCCGCATCCTCGCCAGCATTTCGTGTCTGTTGTTCTCTTGAGTTTAGTCAGTCTGAGGGCGGGTAGGACAGAATCTTAAAAGGTGTTTTTATCTGAATTTCTCCAGTTACTAAGGATATTGAGTACTTTGAAAGGTTTCTCTTAGTCATTTTTATTTCTTCATTTGAGAACTCTGTTCCGGTGTATAACCCATTTTTAGTGGGTCATTCTTTGTATCTTTGTTTTTGAGAACTTTCTATACTCTGGATATTAATTCTCTGTCGGATGCACAGCAGGTAAAGATTTCTTCCAACTCAGTGGGTTTTGTATTCACTTCCTTAGTTGTTTCTTTTGCTGTACAGAAGCAAAATGAGGTCCCACTTGTTGACTGTTGACCTTAATGCTTGAGAAATTGATGTCTGATTTAAAAACTCTTTTCCCACACCTATATCTTGGAGGGTACTACCGGTGTTTTCTTCTAGCAGTTTCTTAGTTTCAGGTTTTATCTTGATGTCTTTGATCCATTTGGAGTTGACTTTTGTACAAGATGAAACATAAGGGTCCAGTTTCATTCTTCTACAGGTGGAGATCCAGTTTTGCCAGCACGATTTGTTGAAGATGCTCTTTCCTCCATTGTGTGTTCTTGACACACTTGTCAAATATCAGATGGCTGAAACTGCATGTACCCATGGTTGGGTCTTCTATTATGATCCATTGAACTATGTGTCTATTTTTTTTGTGCCAGTACCATGCCATTTTTATGACTATGGCTCTGTCTTATAATCTGAAATCTAGAATGGTGATTCCTCAGCATTGTTTTTTTTTTTTTTTTTTTTTTTTTTTTTTTTTTTTTTGCCCAAGATTGCTTTGGCTATACACAATCTTTTGTTATTCCATATGAATTTTAGAATAACTTTTTCTATCTCTGTGAAGAATGTCATGGGTATTTTAATTAGCATTGCATTGAAATTATAGATTGCTTTTAGTAAGATGGTCATTCTCACAATATTACTTCTACTAATTTATGAGAGTGGTTGGTCTTTCCATCTCCTAGTTTCTTCTTCAATCTCGTTCTTTAAATATTATGTTTACATTGTAGAGATCTTTCATGTCTTTGGTTAGGTTTATTCCTAAATGTTTTAAGTTTTTGAAGTTATTGTGAATGAGACAGGTCTTCCTTGAATGCTTTTTATGACTGCTTGATATTGGTGTATGGAAAGGCTACTGATTTTTGTAAGTTAATTTTGTTACCTGCCACTTTACTGAAAGTATTGATCATTTCTAACAGTTTTCTGGTGGGAATTTTGGAATCTCTTATGTATAATATCATATCATCTGTAAATAGTGATAATTTGATCTCTTCTAATTAGTACTCCTTTAATTTCCTTCTCTTGTCTTATTGCTCTTGCAAGAGTGTCAAGCACTATATTGAAAAGGAATGGAGACAGTGGATAGCCCTGTCTGGTTCCTGATTTTAATGAGAATTCTTTTTTTCTCCATTTAGAATGATGGAGAATTCTATTCCCCCATAGAATGCTATGGGTGTGTTGTATATAGAGCTAATTATGTTGAGGTATGTTCATTCCAAACCAATTCCTACTAAGAGTTTTAACAAGAATGCATACTGATTTTTGTCAAGCCCTTTTCTGCATCTATTCAGATGACCATATTGTTTTTGTCGTTAAGTCCATTTATATATTTTATTATGTTTATTGATTTTATCACATATCCCTGATTGAACCATCCCTGCATCTCTGGAATATGATCATGGTGGATGATCTTTTTGATGTGTGTCTGTATGTGGTTTGTAAGTATTTTGCTGAGTATCTTTGCATCTATGTTCATTAAGGATATGGGTCTAAAGCTTTTTTTTTACTTGTATCTTTCCCTGATTTTGGTATTAGAGTGATACTGGCTTCATAGAATGAGTTTGGGAGTTCTCCCTCTGTTTCTATCTTTTTGAATACTTTAAGAACTATTGGCTGTAGATTTTCTTTTAATGTCTAGTTGAATTCTGCTGTGAATTCATCTGGGCCTGGGCCTTTATTTAGTTTGTAGGTTTTGCATTACTGTTTCAACTTTCTGATTTGTTATGGGTCCCTTTAAGTTGTTTAGTTCTTCTTGGTTTAACTTTGGTTGTGTCCATAATTTTAGAAATTCATCCACTTTTTAAGATTTTCAAGTTTAGTGGAGTATAGATTTTTAAAGCATTCCCTTACAATGTTCTGGAACTTTGGTGTCTGTTGTGATGTTTCCTCGTTTTTCTCTGATTTGGTTAATTTTGATTTACTCTTTTTTCCTTTGGTTAACTGGGGTAAGAGCCCGTTTCTCTTGTTTAACTTTTCAAGAACAAGCCCATTGTTTTTCTTTTGTTGTTGTTTTGTATTGTTTTATTTTATTTCCATTTCATTAATTTCTGCTCTGATTTTTGTTATTTCTTCTCATCTACTAAATTTGGTTTGTTCTCGTTTTCCAAAGTCTTGAGTTGTATTGTCAAGTCATTTATATGTGCTCTTTCTGATGTTTTAATGCAGGCACTAAAAGCTACAAACTGCCCTCTTAGGACTACTTTCAAAGTGTGCCAGAGGTTTTTATGTGTTTATTCTCATTTTAATTTCATTCCAGGGCTTCCATTTCTTTATTAATTTCTTGTTCTTTGTTCCATTCCTCATTCGGGAGTGTGTTATTTACATGAATCTATAAATGCTATTACATTGTGGTCCGATAGAATGCATGGAATTATTTCAATTTTTTTGGTCTTTTTGAGACAGGGTCTCCCTCAGTCCCAGCTGACCTGGAACTCACTATGTAGACCAGGCTGACCTTGACTCACAGAGATCCACCTGCCTCTGCCTCCCAAGTGCTGGCATCAAAGGTGTGCACCACCACACCTGGCTATTTTAATTTTTGTATTTGTTGAGATTTATTTTTTGTCCCATAATGTGGTCAATTTTAGAAAATCTTGCATGGTCTGCTGATAGAATGTGTACTCTTTGGTGCTTGTGTGGAATATTCTGTAGATGTCAGGTCCATTTCATGTAAGATGTCATTTCAGATGTTTCTTTCTTTATTCTTTGTCCAGTTGATTTGTCTGTTGAAGATAGTGGGATATTGAGAACACCTACATTACTGAATTGGGGTTAATCTCTGTTTTATATCTTATAGTAATATTTTTTATGAAATTCGATGTACCAGAGATTGTTGCATATATGTTCATGATTGTAATACATTCTTGATTGATTATTTCTTTGATTAGATTGAAGTGACCTTCTTTATGTCTCTGATTAGTTTTAATTTGACATCTACTTTGTCAGATATTAGAAATGCAACACCCGCTTTTTCTTTAAAGCCATTTGCTTGGAATATTTTTTTTTCCATCCTATAACCCTAACGTAGTGTCTATCCTTGAAGATGAGACGAGTTTCTTGAAGACAACAAAAAGTTGGGTTTTCTTTCTTAATTCATTCTGCTAGCTTGTATCTTTTGATGGGGAAGTTGAGGCCATTGATATTTAGTATTATTATTGAAAGATGTATATTGGATATCATCATTTTAACTGCTTGTGTTTGTGGCCCTATTTTGTGTTTCTGTTATACCTTTGTTTTCTTTATGCAACCTCTTGGGTATACTCCTTCCTACCTTTGGTTCTTTGAATTGCTTTGTGTATTCCCTGTGGGGCTGGTTTGGTGGATATGAATTCTTTCAGGATATTTGTGTGCATGGAAAAATGTTCTGTTCCCCTTCACCTATGACAGGTAGTTTTGCTGGATAAAATATTCAGGGTTGGTATCCATGGTTGTTTATAACTGGGAATAGTTTGATACAGGCTCTTTTGGCTTTCATAGTTTGTCTTGAAAAGTCAGCTGCAATTCTGATGAGTTTTTCTTTATATGTAACTTGTTTTTCTCTAGGAGTTTTCAGTACCCTCTCTTTAAATTGATGTTCTGTGTACTTTTTGAATCTGTATAGATAAGTCTTTCCCTAGTTTAGGGAAGTTCTCTTCTAAAATTCTGTTGAAGATCTGGTCAGTGCCATTGGTCTGAGATTCCTCCTCTTCTTATATGCCTATGATATATAGAATTGGCCTTTTCATGCTGTCCCACATATCATGCTTTTTCCATTCCTGTGCTTTTCAAAAATTTTGCATACTCTTTGCTTAAGGAATACAGATTTCCAATTTTGTCATTCAGGTTTGATAGTCCATTTTCTGATTCATTGATTCTGCTTGTGAGACTTTCTTCTGTTGTTTCCAATTGATATTATTGAGTTTTCAATTCCGTGTTCATTTTGGTCTGGGTTTTATTCAGTATTTCTATCTCTTATGTGAATTCACTTTTCAAGTCCTGAATTGTTTTGAATATTTCATATTTGTATTTTCTTGAGCTTCCAACCCAGATTGATGCCTATCCTCTTTAAGTTCTTTGAGATTTTAGTCTGTGATTTCTTTAAGTTGTTTGATCATATTTATGATTGCTCTTTTTAATTTCTTTGTCCTGTGGTTCCTCAGGGTGATTCTCATTGCAGTGCACTTCTGTAGGACTAATGATTTTTTTATGGGTGGTGCATACTCTCTTGTTTTTTCATGTTATTTATGTTTTGTTTTGTTTTTGAATTTTTATACATATCCATCTGTGTAGCCCTGTTAAGATCAAAGACATTTTTTTTTAACTTTTACAAAAACTTTATTGAGAATTTCATACATGTATATAAGGTGTTTTGATCAAATCCATGCCCACTCGTTCCCCTCCCACATTCCCCCCTCTGAAGAGGTAACTCTAAAATCTTTTAAGGATTAAATACAAGCTCCCAAATACTTTTGACATTTTTGGCCTTTGGAACAGAGTGTGTTGCTAACAGGCCCATGGACATTTTGACTTTTAGCCCAGAAATTGGCTACATTTCTTTCAGGTCTTTTTACCCTAACTGCCTAGCCAATTCCCACCTCCTATTCTTATCATGCCATCTTCTGAAGGGGTTACCCAAATTGCCAATAGGGAATAGGGATGCAGACCTCTCTGGCTTCTTCCATGCTGCACAGGGGCACAGGGTGAGTCAACTGGAGTACTCCTTCAGTGGGTCTCTCTAAAAGACTCCCAAATTGCATAACTCTTTTCTTTAAGGGGAAAAGAAAGTCCTTGAATCATGAATAGGAGATGTGAAGGAGAAGTAAAGGCAAGAGTAATTAGCATTGCAAGTTCTAGACAGGGAATTAGAAAAAGATCAGAACAGGGCAATTTTCAAATGTTCATATGAGAGTCCACTGGAGTTTCTTGACAAGGGCTTCCTAAAGCATCCCTCTGTTGGGTTCTTCCTCATCTCTTTTTGTCTTTCAAGGCTGGACTAGTTGGCTGGGAATAGTGGCTGGGTACTCAGGTGAGGGTCCAGTGACCCTGCTTGGCACTCCTTTAATGAATGAGCACAACCGTCAACCAGCCCAATTGTGATTATGTTTAATGATCAGGATCAGCCAAAGTTGTGATGATGGTAGTTATTTCATGCAGAAGGGACTGCTGTATAACATCATCTTATTAAAAGGACCTAGAATTTAAAAGATTTGGTGCTAGGAGCCACATATGAGGAAGAATATAAGTCATTTGTTTTTCTGA
>NW_008335836.1:878893-903078 GCF_000622305.1 Nannospalax galili | reverse complement strand
TGTCGCTGGTGAAGATTTTCTCCCATTCTGTGGGTTTTCTCTTCATTTTTTTGATTCTTTCTTTTGGTGTACAGAAGATTTTTAGTTTAATAAAGCCGTACTTATTGATTTCTGACCTTAATTCCTGAGCACCTTCTGTCTGATTTAGAAAATCCTTTCCTACACCTATATCTTGTAAATTCCTGCCAATATTTTCTTCTAATAGTTTCAAGGTTTCCAGTTTCACATTGAGGTCTTTGTTCCATTTGGAGTTGACATTTGTGCAAGGTGAAAGATAAAGATCTAGTTTCATTCTTCTACAAGTGGAGATCCAGTTTTGCCAGCACCATTTGTTGAAGATGCTGTTTTTCCTCCATTGTGTGTTCTTGGCACCTTTGTCAAATATCAGGTGGCTGAAATTGGGTGTACTCAGGTTTGGATCTTCAATGACATTCCATTGATCTATGTGTCTGTTTTTTGCACCAGTACCATGCTTTTTTTATGACTATGTCTCTGTAGTATACTTTGAGATCTGGTATAGTAATCCTCCCAGCGTTGCTCTTTGTGCTCAGGGTTCCTTTGGCTATCTGGGGTCTTTTGTGCCTCCTTATGAATTTAAGGATGGATTTTTGTAATTCTGTGAAGTATGTCTTGGGGATTTTTATTGGGATTGCATTGAATCTATATATTGCTTTTGGTAGGATGGGCATTTTAACAATATTATTTCTTCCAATCCATGAATATGGGAGGTCTGCCACTTGGGCATATGGATGTTCTGTGTTGGTTATGTGTACAGTAGGAACTCTCCATCTTTGTATGTATGTATGTATGTATCTATCTATCTATCTATCTATCTATCTATCTATCTACCTATCTTCTATCTACCTATCTTCTATCTATATATCTATATCGATAGTCTCCACTAGACCTGATACACTCATCATTTTTTCATTACGAGCTTCAGTTAATAATGTATGTGCTTTTCCAAAGCCATGTATAGATTATCTGATCTACAGATACAATAAATTCCTTATCTTCATTCCATTGAATAGATAGATAGATAGGTAGGTAGATAGATGAGAGAAAGAGAGAACAATATGATTAAGAAGATGCCATGAAATTCAGAGGTAGTAGGGGGGATGTGGGAGGGGCTGAAAGGGGAGAGAATGGATGAAAATAATGTAAATATAGTACTAATATGAAATTCTCAAAAAACTGAATAATTAAAAATATAAGAATAAGCTGGGCTTGGTGGTGCACACCTTTAATCCCAGCACTTGGGAGGCAGAGGCAAGTGGATCTCTGTGAGGTCAAGGCCAGCCTGGTCTACATAGTGAGTTCCAGGACAGCTGGGGCTACAGGGAGACCCTGTCTCATGAAGACCAATATACATATGAATAGAGGAAACTTTACATTTTCCTTCCTTTTCCTTCTTCTTTCTAATCTCATGTCTCCAGTCCCTGCCTGTTTTAAATTCTTTGCTCTTATCTCTACTGTTCTGACTTATGTCTGCTTTGATCAGCAGTTAGATAAAACAACAGTCCTGTCTATTCTGATGTCTTCTCCAGAATACCTGATACAATCATCAGTTTCTTCTTACCAGCCTCCATTAACAATGTGTGTGTGTGTGTGTGTGTGTGTGTGTGTTTCCAAAGCCATATATAGATGATCTGATCTATAGACACAATCAATTCCTTATCTAATTCCAATGAATATTGTTTCCCAATGGTTTCCTGTCCAAAGTAACTAACAGTGTTTTCACATTTGTAGTATCCTCTACTGATAAAAATGGTGACCACCTTTCTTACCTAACCCACCTCAAAAGCATAAGCCATTATCATTCCCTATCAGAAGTTCCTTCCTAAGGTCCAATTCAGTCTCTTCTCTTTTTTTATCCTGAAAGTCCTGAGGATTTGGGTCTTTGGAATAGTAGTTCTCAAGTTCTCTTCCTACATCTTTGAGGTTTATCCATGACAACAGGGCAGTGATTAATCTAAGCATCAAATAGGAGTAGGATAGGAAGGTGAGGAGGATGACCTTTTTGTCCCACCTTTCATAGAAAACTCCCAGGACCTTGTCACTCATTATTTGCAGTCAAGTTATTGCAGATAAAAGGATCCGTGCACACATCACAATGCTCCATCTGGAAAATTGTCTTGCCTTTCACTCCTTGATCTTCCTCTTGAGATTTTCTGCAGGGGCCATGATGGACCCAGAGCGCTGCTGTGTGTCACATGTCACAGAACATAGCTCCACAAAGAGAATCTGAAATTGTCTGATTTTTTCTCTTAGGCA
This sequence comes from Nannospalax galili, assembly GCF_000622305.1. NCBI lineage: Eukaryota > Metazoa > Chordata > Mammalia > Rodentia > Spalacidae > Nannospalax > Nannospalax galili. Next base: position 900,804 of record NW_008335836.1, on the reverse strand, counting down.
TTTGCTCCACTCTACCTCTTCAATAAAGGAAGGACAAAAGGAAGAAAGAAACAGCCTGGTATTCAACATGTATATCAACCTATAGATCTTATAAAAGTACTATTATTGAAATATCTTTAGTATTTAGGATAGGCTTCAGAATCACCATAGATACAGGGCACATAAAGAAATGCTTCCTTTGATATAATATAAATACCCCTGAGTTCATTCAAAAGGGGAAAACTCTCTGTCTCTATCTCTCTCTGTCTCTGTCTCTGTTTCTGTCTCTCTCTTTAATGCAGGATTTCATGTTTTCCAGGATGGCCCAAAATTTGCTATGTAAAAGATGATTTTAAACTTCCGACCCTCCTTCCTCCACCTCCCAAGTGCTGGAATTGCAGATGTGTACAACCACATGTAGTTTATGCCAGGCAGAAACTCTAACAATTGATCTACTTTCCAACCCTGATATTTTTGGAGTTAATAGATGACATTACAGTTTAGGTTATCCATACCTTGATAAATACTATAAAAGAAAAATAAAAGAGTTGTAGACAGAAGAAACATAAGACTCAAACAGAGATTTGGCTCACTTCAAATTTCATCCATTAATCAAAATTAAATTTTAATTAAAAATAATCTGTCTGGTAAGTTCTATAATACAGTAGTTAGACATGTTATCCTGTCCTGTCTAAAGAACATGCTCTAGAAGATATGAAAGGAGAAGTTTTGCATAAAATTCAATCATATAGTCAAATTGCATAAACAAAACATAAAATAAGAAACAGTGTATTCACAGACTGATCAGATAAAAATTATTTACTAGCTTGGAGACATCTGTAATACATGATTTCTTTTTTATCTAAGTTTCTAATAAATTCTGGACATTCTGAAAATATTACCCTTTTTGTGACAAAGAGTAGATATGGCCAATTTGGATAATTTTGAAGGCCATAATGACAGAGCCAAGAGATGGAATGCAACTGTATTCAGAAGGGCTAGTTGCCATATACGGCTCTAACATTTTATATACTATAGTCTGTGTAAGAATTTCTTCTGGTCAGTTTAAAGCTTGTCCTTTGAGTCATAGTTTCTGGTTCTTTAGGGGGCAATAAAGGCAGAAGCATTCCCCTTTCACACCGTTCAATCACTAGAATCAACTTTGAAAAAAAGTTGTTGTGAGAAAAGAGCATTTCTCCTTCAGACATAACCATCACATCCGTCTTTCCCTTCTTCCTCATCCCAGAAAATGACCAGCCATGCCTGACTCTGGAACTGTACTCTGTATACCAGGAACTTGCATCCAGTATTATCTAAGATTTTATCCAAACAGGACTTTCAATACCACTTTAATACATGAAAATACTTAGCTCTATTCAGCAATGCCTGGAGACACCCATATCAAAATATGGTTATCTGTATTATATTTCTATTTAAAACATTATTGTTGGTGCTACTTGATAAACGTTTATCAGAATTGTAACTGAATAGACTTTCTATGGTCATGTTTTCCCTGGAGTAACCTTATTGAATTGAGGACTGGATCGGGCTTATTTCACTCAAAGAAATGTTCAAGAAACAGCCACCAACTCCATAGTGAGAAACAGTATTAAATGCCTTGATTCTAGGCATAGGAGAGCCAGTGCACGAGGCCACATGGAAAAAAAAAATCAGCTTTGACAAAAACATGTGACCTATGCTGCACTCTCAAAAGTCATGTATGTACGTACATGTCAGGTGTCAAAAGCTCACCAAAGTGTGAGATATCTAAGGAAACAGTTAATATCAAAGTGGGGTTCTTGAGCTAGTGCTTAGTATTGTGTTCATAGTACACCATAGAAAATCAGCAATAGATAGCAGTGAAATAGTAGAGGCATTAGATGATTCGTATTGAGATGTCTTTGCTTGATTGTCCTGCCTACAGCATCTTGTCCAAGGTCCAGAAGTTGTTCCCCAGAGCAGTCAATCATGTTTTAGAACAAGGCAGGGAGAATAAATGAATTATACCACTCTGAATCTGTTTAGTTTTAATGCTATAGATGACAGGATTCATAAAAGGGGGGAAAAGGAAGTAGATGTAGCTCATTGTGATGTGGACCACATGAGGAACATGCTTCCCACACCTGTGAATAAATGTCAGACCAATGACAGTGACATAGAAGACCAGGATACAACAGATATGGGAGATGCATGTGTTGAGGGCCTTGGCCCGTTCATCTGTAGAAGCAATGCCCATCACAGTCTTCAGAATCAAAATGTAGGAGAAAAAGATGATGAGGAAATCTAACAGGACCATTGCAAACACAACCACAACTGGATAGAGACGATTGAAGGTGATGTCAGCACAGGCTAGCTTGATGACACCTTGGTGTAGACAGAATGCATGGGAGAGAACATGGGATCGACAATAGGGAAACCAGTGCAGGCGAATGATAATTGACATGATTGACAGACCAGCCCTTGTCAATACCCCCACTCCAATCTTCCTTACCCGGATGTCAGTAAGGATGGTTGTGTATCTTAGTGGGTTGCGAATGGCAATGAAGCGGTCATAGGCCATGGTGAGCAAAACTCCTGACTCCACAATAGAGAGAGTGTGGATAAAGTAGGCCTGAGAGAAGCAGGCCCCATGGCCGATCTCCCTGTGATTTAGCCACAGAACACCAAGCACTGTGGGCATGGTGGTCAATGTCACACCAAGATCTGTGGCTGCCAACATAGCTAAGAAATAGTACATGGGCTCATGGAGGGTATGGTCATCCTTAATGAGGAACAGAAGAGTGCCATTGCCAAGCAGGATGGCCATGTAGGCCACTAATAGTGGGATGGAGATCCAGTGATGTGCCCTATCCAGGCTTGGAAACCCACTAAGCAGGAATACAGCAGTGGAGCTGTTGAGACACACATTGTTAGCATTGCAAAGGGGAAAATATCCCCATCGGGCAAGGTGATAGAATCTAGTTCTTCAGCAGTTGATCTTTGAGGATACTACCTGCTCTGTGTTCCTGATTTTAACCAACAGCAGGGGTTATAAACTAGTCCTTCATTGGAGATTCCTAGGTAAGAGAAAATAGAATATGTGAAGAGTAACTGTATATTATTCAGAGCTTACCATGTGCAAGATTATGGTCTACATGGAGATCAGGCTATTGGTGAAGAGGAGATCTTGTTGAAGTCTTTGGAAATACTATAATCCAAACAAAATGAGGGAAGAAATCACCGTAGTTCCATAGTGCTCTGATAGTGTTGGTACTCACAGGGCATTTTTCATGAAACTCCTTCTCTTGACTGTTAGCACGGAGACTAGACCTAACAGTCTCCTAGAATAAATTAAGCCTCGAAGAGCAAAAACATTCTAAACCTCGTTTGGCAATCAGTTATGGATATCTAATTGCAAAATAATATAAAGAAGATGGTTAGTGTATACACAAAAATAAAGCTGACAGTTAATTTTAGGTTAATATTAATATGTCAATAAGGAATATGTAGTTCATTTTGGAGCAGCTACAAAGTTACAGAAGACTTAATTATAGGTATGTGTGTTCAAAATAAGTAAACCTCAAAATTTTGAGCATGGTAATACTCTAGCTTCTGACATACTTAAAATCACCTCAGAATTTCATATACAGAAAATATAAATTAAGATACAAAAATAAGCCAAATAAAGGAAACTACAGTACTATTTGGTAACACACCAGACAAAAGACTGTTGCTTAAGCATCACCTATTTCAGGAAGCAAAATAGTAATTGATTATTTAGGCACGCTAATATGAATTATGTTTTAAAAGCTATGGAGTCTGATAGAATTTAATAAGACTGCAAAGCCTTTGTGACTCTGCATTCAAAGGTATCATCAGAGTTTGTCACACCTAGGAATTGAGTATCTGGCTTCAACCAGAGATGTGTCCACCTTCTTTTATGATTGGTGTGGACTATACACCTCACATGCTGTGTGTATTACTCATCTGACCTATTTCTTTTTCCCAGAAAAAAATGACTCTAAGATCACTGTGTTTTACTCTTCAGAAGAACTTGGGAGCTCCACCTAAGATTTGATGTCAATGTTTATAAAGAGGTCTGTCTAATGATTTCTGTCTTCCTCATGTTTTTGACAGTAGGCATAAGGATAGAACAGAGATCTGTCAAATGATCCATTTTTCTTATGAAACCTATGGGAGAAAATGTAAGACAATGAGGGTCAGTTTGACTTTAAGCAAGTGTATTACACTGACATTGAATTGAGCAGCAGATGATGTGCCTGGCAAGAAAAAGAAAAGTTGAAATTGAGGTTTTATGAGTGGGATCTTCTGACACTGCTGAAGATGACATTGACCTGTAGCATTCAGACTGGGAGAAGTTGGGGAAAAGCAAACTTTCCACAGGTAAGAAATGGAGAAATAGCTAACTCCTTCCTGTCAAGGAAAAACTCAGGAATATTTTGCTTATGATACACAGCATAGGTGCATTTTCATACATGTAGGCACTCATATACATAAAATAAATTAAAAGAAAAGAGAAACAGAAACGAATTTCTCATCTTACAAAGGTACTGCCTTGTTTTGTAGTGATGATGCTTAAATTCTCTTGCAGCCTTCCAATGCACCATAATAAGGGACTTACAAAAGCACTTGGTAATTATTTCCTGTTATGACAAGTTAAGCATACAATAGCTGAATAAACGAGAAAGGAAAAAGAGAAAAGAAGCTACAGAGGCAGGACTGAGGAGGGAAGAGATTGTCCAGAAACACATGCAGGGGATGAGGAGCTCAAGTTTTCCTCTCATTCGATGAGCTGCAGTATTGCATACAGTCACACTATTTTGTAGAACCCAATAATCTATGCCTGCTAGCTAATAAGCTCATACTACATATCAATACATGTGACATAGTAATCAAACATCAGAGTCTTTTTACCCACTGTGGATGATGCGGGCTGTACACGTAAGGCAGAGTCGTTACCGGTACGGTCCAGCTTGCTACCTTTCTTCTGCTTGTGTACTTACACACTGAGTAATTCTGCCCAATACCCAGAACCGCTTTCAGCAACACATGAGCTTAACTATGCGGAATGGAGATAGTTAAAAGTCCAAACTCATCCCTGTAGCCACTCAGCCTTTTCCAGGGTCACTGATTCAAAGCTGACTTGTTTTGTTGATGAGAAGCTAATACCTAAAGTTTCAAACTCTGCCACATAAACAGAGGCGACTATACAGATCCCTCGAGATCTCACTCAGACTCTGGCACCTTTGTTTGGGCTCCTTTACCTCCTTTCTGACACTCTCTTCTCTATCACAAGCACTTCAGTTTCTCAGTTTTATATCTCCTGCTTGTGTTCCTTATCCTTTTTTGAACAGTTTAAATTTGTTCTTCATGCTCTGTTTTCTTTTAATCTCTCCGCTGCCCATATTTCCTTCTAAGTATCTGATAAATGGTACAGTGCCCAACATGTATCTTGTGTTCTTTTTCAGAATCAGTAACTGATTAGCTTTCCTACACATGCAAACTGTTCCCTTACCATTCTTGTTTCAAGCAGCTTATCAAATCAATGACCCACCCTATCTGGTAGCTGATTCACTCTGAATGGGGAGCTGTGTATCCCTGGAACCTGGAAAGGTGCAGAGCATCATTATAAAGGACATGGAAAGAAAAAGTGTACTGTGGTTTCAATTGAGGAGGCATTGAATGCCTATATGTTACTCTGAATTTTTCCAGGTGCTGAAGGCACACAGGTATGTGAATAACTGATCTGATTGCAAAATAACGCAGCTCCATCCAAGTTTAATTTTCTGATATGGCTTATTTGTCCTATGAGCTTATAGTTACCTTTTTGTTACTTTGTTTTGTTTTATTCTGTGTTGTTGAGACCCAGTCACACTATTGCTATGTAACTGCATCTGGTCTTCATTTCTTGATCTTTCTCCCTGGACCTCCCAAGTGTGTGCTGGGATTTCAGTACACACTATCATTTCTGACTTCTGCTAGTGACTTCTCTAGAAACTTTTTGAACTTCTATTGATTTCTGAGGAAATATATCTGCTCAAGAAAAAATTCTGTCCTTTAAATTTACCTGGAATTCTTAAGAGGTAATTTTCATGAAGGAAATTGCAGGGTTGGAATGGAGGTCATAAAAATTAAAAGTTTAGAGAGCAGGACAAAAAAGGAGAAACAGGCAATACATTCATCAACCCCTGTTTTCTAGAACTGACACTTCTTCTTATGCATCCAAAGAGGCAATCCTTAAGGAATCCAGGCTGAAAAGGTGCTGCTGGGACTTTCACTCATCTGTTCTTGGCATATAATACTATTTCTTTTCTCCTGCTGAAATACCAGCGCCCTGTTCCCCATCTTGCTTTGTCCTGGTCTCTGCAGTAAGACTTCAGAGAGAAAATTCCTTACATACGCTGACTGATTCAAGATACTGTTCTTATATATTCTGTGGTGACACTGTCATGAGCTTCAGATCCTGAGCTTTGTGAAGGATTTGGTCACAACATCATTTTCTCAGAGACTGCACAAAAGCATGCCTAGTGGGAACATTTATTCAGAAGCATCCCCTGAGGGACCATTTGTTATCTGGGTCACTTATTGCCCCTCCTTCACGGTCTTCCTTGTCTTACTCATCTGTCCCTACCTGCTGTGTTTTTCTTTCTTGTATGTATTCTGAGCCTTGGGGACACGGGGTTTTCACTAGCAGTTTCCAAGATCTCTGTCTGTGTTCCAGCTTTGGCTTGAGTACTGTTCTTAGGTGGGTGATTTATCTCTATTAAGCTATAGAAAGAAAAAAGGACCAGTTAGGAATCTGGACTGCAACAGGTTTGGGGAGAGTTCATTCCCCAACTGTCTAAGAGAAACTTCAGTCTGTCTGTCTGAAATGAGAAATGTATGGAAAATAGAGAACAGGAATTGGTTTTATTGAAGAGTTCCTTTGTAATAATACCTTATGCAAAAATTTGTATTATTTTTTTAAGTGTATGAGTGTATTGCCTGCACGTGTGTACGTGCACCTGTGTCGTGCAATGCCCATGGGGTCAGAAGGTGGCATTGGATTTCCATGGAATCGTAGCTATGAACAAGTCGGTTGTTAGCTACCATTTGGGTACTGGGAATAGAATCTGGGTCTTCTGCAAGAACAGCCAGCGCTCTTAACTGCTGAGCCATCTCTGCAGCCCCGTTTGTATTGTTGTTAAGAAACCAAAACTTCTACATTCACAGATGGCCAAGCCATCTAACACATTCCTGTTACAGGTTGGTTGCTATATAAAAGATGCTAATGAGACAGTTGGAGACAGAATGTGTTTATTAAAGAAAATGTTTGTATTAATATAACTGAAACATATATTGTCAAAGTCTTGCCTAATCTATTGGGAGGCTCTGGAGCAAGTATTACCCAATGAAGCACATTAAAACCCACTGGGTTGAAATTGCAAGGCCTTTAAAACACCTCTTCACTTAGTTACCAGATGGTATCGTCTAGCCCCAGAGGTTAAAACATTAAGCACAGTGACACCGTACACCTGAGGGAGATCCTGTATGACCTGAGAGTTAGAGGCTGGATTCTGAGCACATTCCCAGGGTGGGAAAGGAAGTCTTTCCTTGATGAGAAATCTGGCCAGTACATTCTGATAACTGCAACATCTTGTTGGTATCATATTTAGGTGAATGTCATGGTACATGCCAGAATTTCAGTGCTTCCAGTCTGTAGCAGGAGACTCATGTTTTTAGGATCAGCCTGCAATATATAGTGAATTATTGTCCAGTCTGGGCTGAACTACGTACAGAGACCGTATCTCAAAACAACAACAACAAATCCTGTTGATATTGTGATTTTGGGAGCCATTGTTAAAGACCATTGTTATTCAAATGCCCAATCTAAGATTTCTCTTTCATAGACCCAGAAATGGTTAGAACATATTCAATAATATATGCAGTTTCACTGGTTTGCTATAACACAAGTCATTGCTAGGTTTCACAGGAACATTTACTTACAGAGCTTTATTATATTTATTTGTTATTACACTAACAAATAATCAAAACCCATTACCATAAGTATTTTATTAACTTTTATTGAGTTTTCTCTCTGACAATTTCATCCATGTATAAATTGCATTCTGATTAATATAAATCCCCAAGCTCCCTTCTGTCTCTATTAATCCCCTCTTCCCTGCAACATTCATAATATTTTGTGGTTGTTAATGTTTATTGAGACTCATTGAGTTTAATCACAGTCATCTGTGACCATGAGTTGAGAACTATCTACTGGATACTGATGGGCTCCTCAGTGTATTCACAACTGAAGACAGCAGTTGCCATTCCCCATAATCCTCAAATAGGGACAGGTTCATATAAACTTCCTCCTCAACCCATGATTTCTGTGCCCAATCTTGTATAGGTCCATTGTAGGCAGCTATAGATGTTGTGAGGTCATGACTGCACTGGCTGTGCCTTGCTCAGAAGACACCACTTCACATCGCTTCTCCCTCTCTTTTTGGTTCTTAGTTATTTCCACCCCATCTTCCACAATGTTCATCGAGCCTTGAAGGGGGTCCTGATTAGGGTGGAGCACTGAATTTTCACTTATGCTTACCACCTTGAGCAGCTGTGACATCTCTGCATTCACCACTGTTCACTGGAAAAAGAGACTTCCCTGAAATAGTTTGGGAGTGGAAGTTGTCTATGGTTTAAGCATAAATATTTAGAAGGCAGCTTTGCACATGACAGTTTAGTCAAACGGCAGTGTTGTTTGCCCTTAGGGCCTCAGACCTTCTTAGACATGTGTTTGCAATGCCCAGAGAGTCAAGAAGAGGGCATCAGATCCATTGGAACTGGAGCTAAGGAAAGGTATTAGTTGCTAAGTGGGTGCTGGGAACCAAACCTGGGTCATCTGCAAGAGAAGCCAGTGCTTTTAACTATGGACCAGCTCTGCAACCCCTGCCAGCCCACCAGTGGGTTCATCTTGCCTGGCAGGTTGGTATTGCATATTGTATGGTTCACATCTGAGTAAGACCTTTGATGTTTTTTCTACCCAGGAGCTTATATGACACCTACTAGAACCATGAAAGCCACTCAACAGCAGCAAGGAGAAAGCATCCAGTGTAGTTCCATCTAAATATCTCTACATCTTGCAACAAATGTGTGAGGTGTATTCAGCAATAGGGCCTTATCAACTAGTACTGGTGGGCACTGAGGAGCAATCACAAGAACTTGAATTATTTGGGGGGCTTCTGGGGCCTCCCTGACCAATAACTCATAAGGAGATATCCTATACCTGGAACTGAGGATTCTGTTTAGTGGCCTTTGGCTTTTAGGAACACAGTTATCCAGAGATCTAGAATATGACCCTCCCTTCTCTATTTTTAAACATATTATTTAATTGGTTTGCAAAGTAGTAAATTTCCATATGGTTTTTTCATTCCTCTTTAGTTTTGGTTAACCATTCCTTTCTCCCTGCTGATCTCCCCAATTTCCCAACACTCATCTCTGCTTAAAATTTCCACCCTCAGAAATCCCTTCTCTGCTTTCACATCACTTAAGTTATGCTGCCCACTCTCAAATGCCCCTTTCTTTCTACAGGTACTCCAAACTGAACACAGAAACCTAAAGGTTTACAGTTAGGAGTCACATATGATAGAGAACATGCTGTACTTATCTTTCTGAACCTGAGATACCCTACTTAGTGTAATTTTATCTTGTCTTGCTCATTTATCTGTAAATTTTGCAATTTCTTCTTTACAGCTGGATAAAATTCCCCATTGCAATTGTACCACATGTTCATATTTTCTTCATCAGTTGATGGACATCTAGGCTATCCTAGTTCACCTCTCTATTGCTGTGACAAAAGACTTTGACAAAAACCAACTTGAAGAGGAAGAGATTTATTTGGCTTATAGCACAGTCCATTATCAAGAAAGCCAAGACAGGAACTCAAGGTGGGAACCTGGAGCACAGACCACCAAGGAATGCTGGTTACTGACTTGCTGTGATGGTCTGTGTTCAGCCTGCTTTTTTTTTTTTTGAGACAGGGCCTCCCTGTAGCCCCAGCTGGCCTGGAACTCACTATGTAGACCAGGCTGGCCTGGAACTCACAGAGATCTGCTTGCCTTTGCCTCCCAAGTGCTGGGACTACAGGCATGGGCCACCATGCCCTGCTCAGCCTACTTTCTTATACAACACAGGACCATCTACCCTGGGGTGACACCACCTACAGTGAGCTAGACCCTCCCACATCACTCAGTAATCAAGAAAATGCCTCAAGGGCATGATCACAGGTCAATCCAATGTAGAAAGATCTTCAGTTGAGGTTCCCTCTAACCATGTATGCACAAAACACACCTCAACAAATACAAAAAATAGAAATAATTCCATGCCTTCTATCAGACCACATGCAGTAAATCTTATAATCAATAGCAAAAAAAGCTCTAGTAACTACATGAACTCATGGAGATTAAACAATACACTTCTGAATGATGAATGAGTAAAAAAATAAGAAATAAAAATATTCCTACGATTAAATGAAAATGATAATATAACACAACAAAACTTCTGAGACTCTTTAAAAGCAGCTCTAAACTGGAAGTTTATAGCTCTAAGTTGCTGCATTAAAAAATCAGAAAGAGCACACAAAATGACTTAACAGCACAATGCAAGACTCTGGAAAGGCAGGAACAAACCAATCCCAAACCTAGTACATTAGAAGAAATACAAAAATCAGAGCAGAAATTAGTGAAATAGAAATGAAAAAAAAAATACAAAGAATCAATAAATCTAAGAGATTTGAAAAGTTAAAGTTAAACAAGATAGACAGACCCTTAGCTCAGTTAACCAAAAAAAAAAAGAGTAAACTCAAATCAACAAAATCAGAGATGAAAGGAGAAACATTGCAGCAGACACTGAGAAATCCTGAACATTATAATGGAATACTTTAAGAATCCATGCTCCATTAACCTTGAAAATCTAAAAGAAATGGATGGATTTCTAAAGTCACGGGCACCACAAAAGTTAAACTAAGAGGAGATCAGCAGCTTAAATAGACCCATAACAAATAAGGAAATTGAAACAGCAATACAAAACCTCCCAACTAAAACAAGTCAAGACCCAGATGGGTTCACTACTAGAATTCTAGTAGACATTCAAAGAAGATCTACAACCAATACTTCCTAAATTATACAAAAAGATTGAAACAGAGGGACAACTCCTAAACTCCTTTAAATTTTTTTTGCATTTATTTGTATTTTATGCACACAAGTGTTATGCCTGTATGTGTATAAGTGCACCTGTGTCGTATAATGACTGTGAAGACAGAAGAGAGCATCAGCTCCCCTGGAACTGGAGTTAGAGACAGTTGTTAGCTACCATGTGTGTGCTGGGATTCAAACCTGAGGATCCAGTGCTCTTAACTGCTGAGCCATGTCTCTAGCACTCCAAAGTCCTTCTATAAATCTCATATCACTGTAATGTCAAAAAAAGACACAGCAAAAAATAAAGTGTGAGCTCATATCCTTAATGAACATAGACACAAGATTCTGAACAAAATACTTACAAACCACATACAACATATGTAAAAGATCATTCACCATGATCAAGTTGGCTTTATTCCAGAGATACAGGGATGGTTCAATATACATAAGGCAATAAATGTAATAAATAATATAAATGGACATAAAGACAAAAACCACATGGTCATCTCAATAGGTACAGAAAAGATCTTTGACAAAATCCAACATGGATTCTTGTTAAAAAGTCCTAGAGGAAATTGGACTGGAAGGAAAACACTTCAACATAACCAAATCTGTGTACAACAAACCAGCAGCCAACATTATTCCTAGTGGAGAAAAACTGGAAGCACTCACGTTAAAATCAGGAACTAGAGAGGGCTTTCCAGTGCCTCCACTCCTTTGCAATATAGTGCTTTTATCGAAGATAATCAACAGCTATCTAATTGGACTTAAAGCCCGCTCAATGTGAGGGAACTCATGGATGGCATTGCAAATATAGTCAAATAGGCTGGAGAGGTGATAGATCCTAGAGAAAACTCTATCTCTGTCATATCTAGACAAATGAAACTTCTTATTGTATGCTAAATATAGATTCTTATATTTTCAGACATATATTGTGCACCTCTCATCAAAGAAGATTCTTTTTTTGTCACAACAGATGGAGGTTATTACAGAGTTCTACAACTGGTCTCACACAGAAAATATATGTCTGAGAGATGCCCAGCTTAAGTGACACATACAGTAGAACCTTGTCACCTAAGACTCATGGGACATAGCGGAACAGAGGTAGAGAGAATACTAATATATTACTCTCACCAGCAAAGCTTCCTCACACAACAGAGTATGATGCACACAGAAGGCCACAACTGGCAAAGTTTTGGAGAACAAGAAATTGTAGAATGTGTTTCCCTGCATAGGACTCCTATATTAAATCTCATCCATCTAGGGCTCAGGGACCATTGTGGAAGAGAGGGCAGAAATATTGTAAGTGCCAGGATTTGTACATGAACATAGGGAAACAGAAACTTTCAGGACTCTGGAAACTTGCTCATGAACTTGCAACAATAGTGACAGCATGCACAAGACCCATGCCCACTCAATCAGACAAAAAAACAGCATAGAATGAGGGAAATGGGCAGCAGGTCCCAGCTCTATCCTAGGAAATATTGGTAACTGATTATTGCTAGGTGAGGAGAGTAGATCTTCTTTGATGTAGAGATTCTAGATAGGCTAATAGCCTCTGGAGGATGAACTTGTACGAAGGACATCTGGGTACAAATGCTTGACCAGAAAGGGTTTAACGTATTTGACAGAATGCATGAAATCTAGTGGCGGGGGGTCGGTGGGAGGCAGATGGGGGAGGGGGTCTAAATTTGATTAAGATGTATTATGTGAAATGTACAAAACCCAATAAAATATTTTAAAAAAATAATACGGTATGAAAATTACAAAAATTCAATAAATCAAAAAATTGTATTACAACTTAAAGAAATATAGTGTTATTGAGGTAGGGACTTAAAAATAAGAGTGTTTGTCTGAGTATGGTGTTGTAAGACTTTAATTCCAGCACTTGGGAGGCAGTCAGGGGAATCACTGTCAGATTGAGGCCAGCCTGGTCTACACAGGGAGTTCCAGGTCATCTGGGGCGGGACTGGGGAGATGAGAAGGCCCTTCAGCAAAGAGTGCTTGTTGCTCTTGCAGAGGTCCTGGGTTTGGTTCCCAGTGCCCACAGCTCACATTGTGTGTAACTCCAGTTCTAGGGAGTTCAATGTCCTCCTCTGGGCTCTGTGGCCACCAGTCATACATGTTGAACATATAAGCAGATGCAGGCAAAAACATATACACATAAAATAAAAATAAAACTAAGTCAAACTTCAAAGAATATCAGTTTATTAATAACAATATCATGAAGATGATGAAAGAAGTCTAAATTGCATATTAATTCTGCATTCCTAATAGATTGATGCACAGAATTATAAAGAGCTTCTTTAAACACACTTCAAAAAGACCAGTGACTCAATTAGAAAATGAATCAAGGGCCTGAACAGTTTCTTCACAGAAAACGTTGTCTAATACTATATGCATGAAAAGCTACACAATTTCTATCTGTGGTCAAGTAAATGCAATTTAAAACACAAGAACGTGTCCAACTGAGTGAGTGAAGTGGGAACAGGACAGTATCAAGTGTTGGTGACGATGTAGCACAACTGGAATTCCGTTCATCACCGAATAACTAAAAGTAGCATTCTGCACAAAGACGTTGAGCAACTTGAAGTAATGCTGAAGTTATGTACAGTTTACATCTCGAATCAGTAGAAAGAATTCAGTTTTGTGTGTTTACTAAAGGCATACATGGGATATTTACATGACCCTTATCAGTAATGGCCCCAAACCACATATCGCTCCAATATCTATCAACAGACAAATAGATGACACTTTGTTGCTTATTTTCATAATGAATATTATAGTCAATGAAAATGGATTACACATATGACTGTATTGCAACATCAAGGAACCTTAAAAAATGTTGAACAATGCAAACAAAACCACAGCAACAAATGTTTGTGTTATTCCACTTAAATTAGTAAAACAGGCAAATGTAATAGTTGGTTGCTGCCCTATAGGCAGTTAGCTGCTCTGGGTGTGGCAGTGGTGAGGGGGTGCCTAGGGGGTAATAGGAAGCATGAGTCATGTTCCACTGCAGAACACAGTGCTAGTTACAGATAGGTTCCACACCTGAAAATTCATTGAAGTACACATTTACAGCGTATTCACATTTCTGTACGTACAGTATACTTAAAAGGTGCATGGGGGGACTGAAGAGATAGCTCAGTGGTTAAGAGCACTGACTGCTCTTGCAAAAGACCCGGGTTCGATTCCCAGCACCCACATGGCCACTATGAACCATCCTTAACTCCAGCTGTAGGGGAATCCGATGCCCTCTTCTGACCTCCGTGGCATTTCACCACATGGGTACGCTCACATACAGGCAGGCAATACAGTCATACACATAAAATAAAAATAATAAATAAAATATTAATAAAAGATACATGGGAAAGCACACAAAAGCTGAGGCATAATATTAGTGTCTATGAATGTATTCAATGGCAAAGATTAAATTAGAAAAGATAGTTCAGTATTAATGAGTGTGTACAGAAGCACCAACAGATACGGCCTGTATTTGCTTACAGTGTAATTAAAATATGAAATCCGAAACTGAGAAATGAAAAGCAAGAATATAAATGAAATTGTGTTTACCAATCAGTGCAGATAATTATACCACATTATTAAGACATTCTGTTATAATTAGTGGTCTAACCCCAGCTTTAAAGTCTAATAACCACAAGAATGACTGGTACAGCAAACTTTAGAGGGACAGAAATGGCACTTTTATCTTGGGGATAATCAACAGCTATCTAATTGAACTTAAAGCCTGCTCAATGGGAGATAACACACGTGTGGCTCTACAAGCATAGCCAAATACACACTGCTGAAGAGGTCATAGAACTCAGAGAAAACCCTAAGGCTGTCACATCCCTAGACAGACATAATTTTTTAGTTCTGTTACAGGATATAGCCTTTTCCCCAAGCCCTCGTAGATAGCAACATTTATGCTATGACATAAAGGAAGCCATAATACATTACAAGGCTAACACTTTAATCATAATTCCTTGTGATTTTGCTTTTACTAATTTATGCTTAATAAACGCAATTGTTATTTATTTTTAAACGATAATGACAGAGAACATCACCATGTTTCTTTCCTGGCTTAGAGCTGAATGCTATCATTTTCAATATCGTATTTAACAATTCTGTTTAAAAGAAATTCTACAGTGTGGTAAATGTAATTTGAACTTTGACAAAGTTCCTATCCCCTTCATTTAATGAGTGAGTAATTTTAAATAAGTCATTTAATTTCTGAGCTTTGAGTGTAAAAATTGGAAACAATGTAGCCTGTGAATATTCTATCAGTATTTTTGTCTAAACATACTTATTCAATTTACTAATATTAATATTATCATTAACAAAAATGAATAATGGAGTGTTTGACAAGTGTTAATAATAACATAGTTAAGGAGAAAAATAACCAGAAGATGGCATAGTAACTATGCTATTCTGCCATGGGAAGAAATATGTAGCCAATTATATCACTGAGTTTTATAATGTGTTTGAAAATAATCACAACCCTTTCGCTCCCTTAATTACTGTGAGAACATTTTTCTACAAAACAGAACCTTCAGTGCATCGTCCTGTTTCCTATATCTTTCTGTCTTACTTCACAAACAGAGTTGGAACCTATGGGTTCATTTTACAGGCCTTCGACCCACTATCTTTTTAAAAAAATATTTTATTATTTTTATTTTTTATGTGTATGAGTGTATTGCCTGCATGTACATGAGAGCACCTGTGTCGTGCAATGCTGTGGAGGTCAGAAGAGGGCTTCGGATTCCCCTGGAACTGGAGTTAAGGACGGTTTGTGGCTGCCATGTGAGTGCTGGGAATTGAACCTGGGTCCTCTGAAGAGCAATCGGTGCTCTTAACCGCTGAACCATCTCTCCAGCCCTGACCCACTATCTTAACACTGCTCTCCCTTTTACGACCTCTTCCACGTTTGTCACTCTTCATGAATTGAAAAATACCATTTTCTTTTATTAAGTTTTAAATAGTTTTCAGTATTTGTGCTATGCACTAACATATACTAACTCATTTAAACTTTGAAATAATTCCTCAGCATGTTTACTCGTTCTCACAACAATCTTTTCAACAACTGTCACCCTCACCTTGCAGGTGAAGCTGAGCTGTAGAGCTCCGAACACAGTGCAGTTGGAGGTCTGTTTGCCTCAGAGCCCCCGTACAACGGGTTCTAGGAAATTGAAATACTTGCCAGTGGTACCTCATCATTGATCATCTAGACTCTTCTGTTCTTATACTTACCTATAACTGCAGAAAACTACCTAAGGAATGTCTCTACATGAATTCTAAAGACACACAGTACCCGAAATGAAAGTATTTCCCCCTTTTAAACAAGTATATCCCACAAAGCGGTACTCATTACAAACATAACAGATGATCTACTGAAATATTCCTGTGATCTCTATTCAGATGAACATAGCAGCTTTCCATTGACCAGAATCAGATACTCAGATGCCTTCTATCTATTATTGTTCATTAATCTACCATCTTCTATCACCTGGCTCTATGCTTTCTAAGTCACAGAATCTATGCTTGTCTGTCTAAACCGCGCTGCTAGCACCTGGTCGTAATCCAACCATCATGCCTCCTCATATGTTTACTGCATCCTAATATTCTTATTCCCTCTGCCTTTTCAAGTGTTCACACTACATTCAATTGATGTTAAATAACAATAGTCTGGTTGTGATCATGCCCCTCAGCCTTTGTTACACATTCGCAGTCATATCAAACCCTTCATATGATTTCTGATAATGCGTGGTCAGAATCTGAACTATCTCATACTCTTTACTATAGCAATAATATACCTTAGTATGGGTAGTACAGATTTATTCCTATTCAAGTTTGTCATATTTTGTCTCATCCCATGCTAGCATGGATGTTGATCCTATGTTTCTTTCTTTGTATTGAACTAGCATTTCCCGTGCTCCTAATTTTTCATTATTTAATTTACTGATCCTTTTCTGGAGATTTTCCCTAGATTTCAGTATACCAGTATTCCAGTATATATTCAGTGTACTCCTCTTAGTGCGCATGCACACACACAAGCACATCTACATACACACATATTATATACATATATATTCAGAAATGACACTGCTATATAAATTGATGCTAAATACTTTTTCCACCACCCAGTGAATGTGCAAGCCCTATTAATGAATAGAGCAACCCCATTACCCTGAACATGACACAGAATGGGAAAATATGTGAACATAAAGGGATCCTGTGAAAAATGTTAGATGGACTACATTCACATGGCTGTTAATAGAGCCAGTGAGGTTCTTATGCATCAGAACTCATTTTTTTCCAAGGAATCAGGGAAGACAAAATTTACTGGAATCATAAACTCCACGACCAAAAAAGGTACATGGGAGCCTAAGAGTCATTAGCATCCCTTGGGTCTTTGAGAAAGATAACAGGAAAAGCGCACACTTATATTCATTAGACCATGATGCTAACAATCTTGGGGCATCACCGGTGTCACCAGCTGTTTGAGTCTTCAGTTTGGCCTTGGAGAAAATGCCAAAAATTCCTGAGGGCTTTGGTAATGGGGCTGAAAGCAGAGGGAAGGAGATCCAGGTAAGACAAGACTCTGGAGAGATGAGATCTTTGTATATATCTTCTAACCTGGCATCTTCAAAAGTCTCAGAGCAGAAGGTGTCTGGACTGATCAGGAGTAGGTCCCAATGTAACAACAAAATTATGTTGTCTGTGAGTGGAGTGCCAGGGCCAGAAATCAGGAAAGACTCGTCTCTTATCTGCTGTGAGATGCAGTCAGAAGACTAGAGGCAGTTTCTAGATGCCTTCAGAGTGAGACACAGAATACATGGACTACCAGACTCTCCTTTTTTATTTCAGAAAGCATATCAATGAAGATTTGGAAGTTCAAGTGTATTGTATGACCCTTGCATGGACTTGAAGAGAATGATAAATACTTTTAGATTATATGTGACATCCTCTAACTATATCCCTTTTTCTCCATAGAGGGATCCTGGCTTTTGGGAGAATTCAACAAAACACCGCCATAAAATTGCAACATTAAACTAAGGAAAGTTTTCTTTTTAAAAAAGACTAAGTCTCTTTTATGAATGTAAAATATAAAAGAAATTCAAATTTAACTACAGCAAAAGTTTTACAAACAGACATCAGTGTAACGAAAGAAAATTAGTAAGTATCCATGTGTATATATTGATCATCTTTGTTTTGTAATGGTTAGAACATTGTAGAATATACACAACAGATTAGGGCATGATGCTATAAAAATGTGTTTGATGTACTTATGAAGTATCATTGAAAATGAATATTGTGGTTGAGGCAGTCATGAAATATTTCCATGCAGAGGGAGTGTAAGACAATATTAATAAAAAAGAAACTGGGCTTTGAGCTTCATGGTGGTTATATTATGTGGCCCAATGTCAGTGCTGCCCCTTCCTGCTGACTGGCTTCCCAGGTCTGGAGGCAGCACATCCCTGGATCTCCATCCCCTTCTTTGCCATCTACGTCTCTGTGCTTCTGGGCAATGGCATGCTCCTCTACCTCATCAAGGATGACCTCAACCTGCATGAACCCATGTACTATTTCCTTGCCATGATGGCTGGCACAGACCTCACGGTTACATTGACCACAATGGCCACTGTAATGGGGGTCTTGTGGGTAAATCACAGGGCGATACGGAGTGGGGCCTGCTTCTTACAGGCCTATATCATTCACTCCCTTTCCACTGTAGAATCAGGAGTCTTACTCGCCGTGCCATTTGCATACCTCTGTGGTACAGCTCTGTTCTTACCAATTCTAGAGTGATAAAGATAGGGCTTGGTGTAGTGTTGAGGGCCTTTTTATCTCTCATACCCCTGATCCTGCCTCTCTTTTGGTTCCCATATTGCGGTTCCCATGTTCTTTCCCACACCTTCTGCCTCCATCAAGAAGTCATGAAACTTGCCTGTGCTGACATCACCTTCAACTGCCTGTATCCAGTTGTTCTGGTTGCCTTAACTTTCTTCCTAGATGCTCTGATCATTGTCTTCTCCTATGTTCTCATTCTGAAGATCATTCTGGGCATCGCCTCTGGAGAGGAGCGAGGTATGGCCCTCAACACGTGTGTCTCTCACATTAGCTGTGTCCTGGTGTTCTACATCACTGTGATCGGTCTGACCCTCATCCACAGGTTTGGGAAGCATGCTCCACATGTGGTGCATATCACCATGAGCTACATCTACTTTCTTTTTCCTCCATTCATGAACCCCGTCATTTATAGCATCAATATCAAGCAGATTCAGAGAAGCATTGTTCACCTGTTTTCTGTGTATAAAATTGCATGAGCCAGTCATGGCTTCAAGATTCTGTTTCTCTAGCCTTCTTTGTAACTGAAAAAGACCTTAATGTTACAATAAGTTATGTTTTTATCAGCATTAGACTGTCATTATGGCATAGAGACTATATCTATCCACTCAATTAACAAGTAAATAGCTTTTATATAGATGTAAAAATTTACTATCTCTCTATCAAAGTATCTATCTCCAGAGGAGAGAAACTAGAGAAGTCAATCATCATTACATCTGGAGACAGAGAACATAGATAGGTACCCCATGAAGAGAACTGACAGACCAATTCAGATCACATGTCTATAAGTGAAGTACCATGTGAAGTCAAGTGTCGAGTAAGGTCAACCACCTTACTATTTGGTTGCCGTGTAAAGGTCAGTTCAATTATGTGGGCATAAGACAGTGGACCTCACTGTGTCTCAAAAGTATTTTAAAGTAGGGGTTTCTTTTGAGATGATTCAAAAGCCATGTATAAAGTTTTATTGTATATTCTTACTCAGTTCATTGATGGCTATCAGTTCATTTCATGAGTTGATTTCGTACTGCATTATCTGAAAATCTCCTAATGAAATAATTTATATAATAGTTTTTAAAAATTAATTTTAAAAATCTCTACGATGTGTTCCATAATGAAGACTTGAAGCCTCTTTATGCCCTTCCTGGTTTCTCTGATCCTCCACTTACCGCACAATATCTATAGTCACCATCTTCACCAGATGTATTAACAGTCCCCCAAAGCATCATGATTTCACATGGTGCTTGCCTTTGATCTGTTTTTATTTTTCTCTTTTTCTTTGTGTACTGGCTTATGTCTTGCACCTCTTTTGCTACTCTTTTAATTCTGCACTAGAGTTTCTCATTGTCTTTGAAATAATACTATTTTACTTTACAAATGGCATAACAAGAACCTTACATTAGATTATATCTGATTCGTTCTTCTCATTCTCTGAGATGTTCTTGAGCTATGCCTTACCTGTACATAGGTTGTACCCCGAATATTGTTTCAGGTATGCAAGTTTTAGGACAATTTTAAAAACCAAAAGTAACATCTATTTAAATTTTCTTTTCTTTGAGCATTTGGGAGATCTTTATTATTTTATTCGCAAGTTTCTCTCTAATTTTTAAAATAGGAACATTTTGAAATGCAATCTAATATTGTAGTTTTGTGCGGTCAATTTCATTTTTATTATTTTTAAATTTGCTGGGGCTGGAGAGATGGCTCAGCATTTAAGAGCACTGGTTGATCTTGCAGAAGGCCAAGGTTCAAGTCTCACCACCCACATGATGGCTAACAACCATCCTTGTAACTCCAGTTCCAGGGGATCTGATGCCCTCTTCTGACCTTGGTGGGCATTGCACAATATGGCTGAACTTACATACATGCAGGCACTCATACAAATACAATAAAAATAATAATAAATAAACAATTTTTTCGGTCTTTTGAGACAGGGTCTCCGTTTAGTCCCAGCTGTATACTGGAACTCACTATGTAGACCAGGCTGGCCTTGAACTCACAGAGATCCTCCTGCCTCTGCCTCCTCCCAAGTGCTGGGATTAAAGGCATGCACCACCACGCCTGGCAATAAATAAAATATTTTAAAAATTGTGTATAATTGTTCAGCGTTATGGGATACTATGTGGTATTTTGATACATGTACTGAATGCTTTGATTAATTTGGAGGAAGTAACATATTCCTCATCTTAAATGTTGAGCATTTACTTGTGTTAGGATTATTCAAAATCTTCTAATTGTGGGGAGCCGCCTGCCGTCCCTGCAGACGCCATTACAAGATGGCGCTCACATCTGGTTCATGCTGAGCAGTAAATAAGTCAGTACGCATGCCCGAAGTAATTTTCCACCTTCTAGTCTCTGCCTACCTCGTGGCGTGATATGGGCTGATGAGTTTGCGACCAATCAAGAGTAGCCACGTCCAAGACGGGCTTACTAACCTATATAAGGGCTGGGTTTCCGACATTCGGGGTCTTCACCCTGTAAGCTTATGCTCTCCCTCTCAAGATGCATTAAAGCTTTTCTGCAGAAGGATCCTGAGTGTGCCGCGTCGTTCTTGCTGGCGAGACGATAGCGCAGGACAACTGGTGCTGAGACCCGGGAATTCAACCAAACCATCGTCAGCACCATCGGAGACCCCTTGAGTTCAAGGAGGATTCAGAACTGCAGGTAAGGACGTTCAGAGAGGTATGTTTTTTCTGGACTTTGGCTTGAACCTGTTTCCGCTTTGGAAAGGTAGCTTTGAGGCCTTGGTTATCATTCTGGGAGCACTTATAGTTTTGTTGTATAAAACATGCCAGGCCATTGTGGCGGAAAGTCGAAATGTTCTTGAGGAAGTCCAGGATAGCATGTCAGAAACTGAACGCAGTGAGAGGTTAGGTGCACGAAAAAAGAAACGGGCCCCAAATAAGGAAA
>NW_008335836.1:876205-877558 GCF_000622305.1 Nannospalax galili | reverse complement strand
GACCATCTGCATGTTAGAGGGGGCAGGTTACACGACCATCTGCTGGTCAGAAGGGTTAGGTGATACGACCATCTTTATGACAGAAAAGGCAGGTAACACGACCATCTGCACATCAGAGGGGGCAGGAGATAAGACCATCTGCACGTCAGAGGTGTCAGGTGACAAGTCCATCCTTATGGCATGTGGGGAGCCGCCTGCTGTCCCTGCAGACGCCATTACAAGATGGCGCTCACATCCGGTTCATGCTGAGCAGTAAATAAGTCAGTACGCATGCCCGAAGTAATTTTCCACCTTCTAGTCTCTGCCTACCTCGTGGCGTGATATGGGCTGATGAGTTTGTGACCAATCAAGAGTTGCCACGTCCAAGACGGGCTTACTAACCTATATAAGGGCTGGGTTTCCGACATTCGGGGTCTTCGCCCTGTAAGCTTATGCTCTCCCTCTCAAGATGCATTAAAGCTTTTCTGCAGAAGGATCCTGAGTGTGCCGCGTCGTTCTTGCTGGCGAGACGATAGCGCGGGACATCTAATTATTTTACAATGTACAATAATCTTATTGTTTACAGTTGTCATCCTACTGTGGAATAGAACAATAGGTTTGTCCCATCATTTTGTACACAATCAGTAAGTTTTCTGCAAGCATAAACAAACCTCACTTTAGGCATTTTGCTGATCACATCTCTTGCTAATTTTCTCCATTTTAAACTGATTTGTAGAATTTAATTTTCTAGTGTCTCTCAAGCCTGAAACATGTCATAAATATATACTCAAATATCTGTCTTTCTCTTGCATAATTTAAAATATTAAAGCATGGCAGCACAAGTCTTCAATCCCAGAACTCAGGAGGCAGAGGCAGGCGGATCTGCCTGGGGTCCTTCCCAACCGTGCTGCTGTTTTAACTAGCTGGTCTTGTGCCGTTCTTTTCTTCAACTTCCACTATAAAGGGATTTAATTTGTTGAAGTTTTGATTTATGTTTTTATTTATTTATTTTTTATGTGTATGAGTGTGATGCTTATATGTATGTAAGTGCATCTGTGTCAGGCACTGCCTGCAGAGAGCAGAATCCCTGCAGAGACAAAATCCCCTGGAACAGGAGTTACACATAGTTGTTCGCTTCCATGTGGGTGCTGGGATTCGAACCCAGGTCTTCTGCAAGAGCATCTAATGCTGAGCCACCTCTCAAGTCCCTACATTTGGAAATGATTTGATACATGTGTATGACATATAATTAACCATCTAAACTTTTAAAAAAATATATCATTTAGTGACACTCATAATATTTGAGGTGCTGTGTAACAGTCACCACTATTTCTAAAACTCCTGAGTTAATTTCATTATCCCGAACAAGAACTC
>NW_008335836.1:768817-875833 GCF_000622305.1 Nannospalax galili | reverse complement strand
ACTGCATGTGGGTAAGTGCACCCATGTCGTGCAATGCCTGTGGAGGTCAGAAGAGGCTGTCGGATCCCCTGGAACTGGAGTTATAGACAGTTGTTAGCTGCCATGTGGGTGCTGGGATTTGAACCCGGGTCTTCTGCAAGAACAGTCTGTTCTTATCTGTTGAGCCATCTCTCTAGCCCCCAGAACTCAGTATTTTTAAACATCTCCTTAATCTACCTTCCTCACCAGACCCCGGTAGCTTCTAATATGCTTTTGGTCTTTAACGTTTTTCATATAAGTGCATTCGCACATTTGCCCTTTGTATGTGAGTTACCTTGGGATAGTCTTAAATGCTCATTTATGTTGTAGCACATCTCAAATATCAATTCTTTTGATGACTGAACAATATTCAATCATTAAAATAAATGTACATGGACCAGCAAGATGGCTCATTGTGTAAAGATGCTTGCTGTCAAACCAGACAACCTGAGTTCAATTCCTAGGACATACATATTGGATGTAAAGAAACAACTTCTGGGAGTTGTCCCCTGACTTCCATGTTTACACCTACACAAATACATAAATAAATATAATGTAATAAAATATATGTAAATACATGTGTGTATGTGTGAATGGCATTTCTGGTCATTTGGCAATTTTATGTTTATCTTTTTGAGAAACCTCCATAGTGTTTTCGCTAACTGATGTACCACTTTACAATGGAAAGTAGGCGTTCTGATCAAATGACGTTTTCACCAACACTTGTTTTCTGTTATGATTACAGTCAGCTTAGGAGACATGACATGGTATCTCACTGTGGCTTGAACTCATTTTTCTCCAGTGAGTGATGATACTGGACATCTTTTCATAAGCTTATTGGTTGTTTGTATGTTTTCTTTGGATAAATGTTCACTGAATAGTTTTAAAACTAATCTCTGCAGACCTTGTTTAGAACACCCCTCTGGTCTGAGTCTGGTAGCTCCTTCTGTTCCTAATTTACATTATATATACTCTCTTCTAATAAAGGCTTAACTCTCTGAGAGGAATTTTTAAAAAATATTTGTTAACTGGTTGCAGCCTTTTACCTCTATGCTTGGTTGCTACTTAAATAGACCTCTCTCATTACCCGTATTGTGGGTTATCTAATCTGCTTCCCAAGATGGCCCTTTGAAGGAAGGGAATGTTCAATCATGTTATTTGAATGCATTTTTAATTCATTAAAAATTCCGTGACAAGGCAACAAAAGGAGAAAAGATACAATCTTTTCAGAACTAAAAAAGTAAGGCTCTTATATAGATATGTCTGCAGGGTGAAAAAACTTGAACTGGTAATCTCTAATGACAAATATTTGTGGTAGCCTTTTGTATACAAACATATATATTAAGAAGATAGACCAATAAGGAGAGGAATAGAGTCTAATCTATGCATAAGCTAAAATATGGATTTGGGGGTAAGCTTTCTGTATGATCATTTGCTAAAACTTTCAGATTTAATTATCTAATTGAATGAGCTCTCCATCAGTTTCATAAAGAAACAGTGTTTAAGTTGTTGATGCTCAGTATGTACCAAGTTCTAAACTGGTTGTCCTCTAAAGGCAGTGTCTGCTTCCCATAAACTTCTCAGAAGGTCGATAACATTTGTTATATGAATTACTAGAAAATTCCATTCCAAATCATTTATACCTTGGTCTGCTGACCTTGGCGCAGCGGTTTATGGCGGGGGACATTCTGGTGTTTCAGGATGCATTTGCAGAACAACATAGGAATGCGTGGTTCCTATTGAAATCACGGTACATTTTGATAGTATATACCATCATATTTATTGGTAATACTGTTAATAGTCTAAGATTTGGTCACTTGATTAAACAGTCTAAAACGTGCTTTCTTTTCTATATTTATTATTTCTATATTTATTATTTCTATAACTTCAATGTTCACCTAAGTACAAAGAAATACATAACATGAAAAGGTCAAGAAGAGAAAGTTTCGTTAATGTGTCTTTTTCATTCTGAGTGTTGATAATTTTAAGGTGAGAGTTGTCAGTAACCTACTACAGAAATCGTATTCTCAGTTCTGACAGAAAGGCTGCTTAGAAAATGTGTGTGTTCTTGGGTATAGGATTATACCATGTTTTTGTAAGCTAGCAAAAATAAGTCACTTACACACACACACACACACACACACACACACACACACACCTTTGATCTACAAAGAATGCTAACTACCTGAACTAACACTCATAAACTTCATTTCAACTGTGGATGCTACCCAGCTGATACCATAGCAAAAGTCTGAATTTTATTACTTATAAAATACATAGAAGACAACAATACATGACTTCAGTCATTGATTAGAGTCTCACCACAGATCAATCACTAATTTAATGATTCAACGATCATCATTTACTATGCTGACATTTATTTAGCACCAACCATGCATCAAGTAATGTGCTAAGTACTGAAAACCTTTAAGAAGTTCTGTGGGTGGTCAGAGCAATGTGAATTAACTTTATAACAATGCTATTTAAAAAGTTAAAACTTCAAACTCTAATGGTGAAGCAAAGATTCTTCATTATCAATTGTATTTACTACTTATATGATCTAAAATAACATTATGGCAAAAATCTACGTTTAACTGGTGACAGTCTCCTGGGTGATACGTTGTGGTGTATAAGATTTCCTCTCTCTCTCTCTCTCTCTCTCTCTCTCTCTCTCTCTCTCTCAGTTAACTAACAACTATTTAAGTTAACTATTGCTTAACTATTTACGTTAACTAAGTATATGATCCAATGAGGACATTTTCATGATGGGACAGATATGACAATACCTGAATGGATGCATTCGACCAGGAAAAGCACTGTAGGCAATACATAAGGGTTTAGAATCCATATGATAGCGAGCTAAAAGACTAAGAAATGCTTATCTATAAACAAAGAAATCAACAGTGTTTATGCAGTGTTTTCATATAGGTGGAGAGAATGTACAAACGTACATTGGCTCTGGAGATCAGGTCTAGAAATAAAGTGTAGACTGGATATTTCAGGAAAGCAGATCTATCTTTCTGAACGTATTTGTAAATGAAAATGGATGGATGGATGTATTATGCACAGGGTAGTCAGGGCTTTTCAGTGAATGAAAAGCACAGAGAGGTATCTGGTGAACAATCATGAACCAGCAGTGGGAAGCCATGTCCGAGGGACAGAGTCTGAAACCTCATCTTCTAAGTAATTGTGGTATTGACTACAGTGTTTGTTAAAGAGTCGTACTTGATGGGGTCTTCAGGTTGTTATTACTCACAATATTATGGTATTTGTAGAGACTCAGGTCTGCTGGTGGAAGAATGAGTGAAGATAAAGGACTCCATCCTCTGATGGAGGAGAAGAGTGAGTTTAGTTCTTTAGCAGTACTTTTATATACTCAAAACTACAGTTACAAGCTTGGTGCTTGTGCCAGAATACATGAAAGAAAGCTTCACAAAGAACAAAACACATTCTACAGGTCTACATTTAAAGTTAATCAGTAGGCTACAAAGAATATATTAGAGTCCTATGCTATCTACAGATTTTAACAATTTCCAGGAAGGCTAATCAGCCGGTGATTATGTTCACTATTTAAACATCCTGCGTTTTGCAGTACCATGACTTAGCCTTATGATGGTTTTCTCTGATCTAGGACTAAGGCGGTGTTCTGCTGAGCCCAACATTCTTGTTTGCAAGAAATGTCTGGACATCATCCCTGACCTCTTCCTTGCTGTTGTCCTTCAGGTTTCAGAATTTAATGCATGAACATTTTGAAAATTGTAGAATAGGGTATTCTTCCCCCAAAGCCAGCATTTAGGGAGAAGTGGTCCATGTTTCCAACATCGTGATCTGTATAGGACAGTGAGGGCCACTCGGGTAATGCTTTACCTGATGCTAGAGGTGTAATTTGTCCTAAATGTTCTCCATCCAGAACGAGAATGAGTATCAGGGCACTAACCTCAGTGACCCAGATATTTCCCAGTTGGGGGGAGAAAAGAGAATTGTTTGGCATTGTCAAATGGTCTCTGAAGAACGAACTAGGAGGGCACTTTGGGAGTTGAATCTTTAATAAATAAGCCTGCATGAGGACTCTGAATATTCACCGAGGACATGACACCAAACGGCTACTCAGATAATATTCAGAAATCACAAAGAGAAAACTATCTCAGGTAAGGAAGTCAAGGGATTCAAGTACAGTGAATAAAATCAAGTCACCTACTCTTGCACAATCTCTTGAGTAAAAATTGAAAATTTAAAAATATCTTTTAGTTAAATGAGAACTTCAAGAAATAACATGTTATTTTCAAAGCTAAATATGGACAGTATAGTAACAGTGTTAGTTGAGAACAAAAGCTTAATATTTCAGTCAGAGAACCTAAGTTTGAATTTCTCTGTACCACATAGTATTCAACCTTAGGCAAATGGCAAGCCTCATCTAAAGGTTAATTTCCTTTCCTAGAGAATGCAAGTACTGTATTGTCTTTGCCTTCTTGTTTCCATTCACTTTTTACCTCACAATGTATACTATTAATATTGTCAAGTTCACCAAAGACATACCTGTCAAAAACAATGCACACTTTAAATTCTACCGTATTTGAAAATCCTGGTATTTTTTCACAGTGAGCCATGGTGCCATTTACTGCTATGAACTTTCTTTTCTGCTTAAAAAAACAAATGTGGATGACCTATGCTCTCTTACCACTTATTTCTTTGCAATTTTTCAGAATAATCCTTTTTTTCATCATAAAGTGAAATGTTTTCCAATGTTCCCAGTTTTTCTTTCCAGATTTCTCTCCTATCTTAATTAGCACGTGGAATAAGATTTAAGCTACTGCTTAAAAGCTGAGGTTTCAGATTGCTGTCCCTAGCCCATGGTTTCCCATTGCTAGTGGAGGTATGCACACTCACACATCTCCTCCAAATGAGCAGTTTCTTGGGGAATTGGCTGATGTTAAAGGAATCAGAAGTTACCGACCCCACAAAATGTCCACAGATTCTTTGGAACTAGACAGAAGGTTTTCCCCTTTCCTTAATGTAACTCGAGTGTGCTTTTAGTCATCTATTTTTAATTTTCTTCAACTTTGCTTCTTCTAATTATGTGGTTATTAAATAAATAATTAAATTTTTTTTACGTATTTTGTACATTTCATACAACAGTTCTCATTCAAATTTAGACCCCCCTCTGTCCATGCCTCCCCCCACCACTGGACCTCATGTATTCTGCCATACATGCTAAGTCCTATCCAGTCAAGCATTTGTATACACCCAGATGTCCTTCAGTTCTTTTTTTGTGCTGGTTTCTGGAGCAGTTCCACAGATTTGAGTAAGCACAAGTTTAAAAAACTCCGAATGATAGATTTGTGTTACTCTGAAAATCTGTTGACTTAGGGCTTACTGATTTCTTAGAATCAGGCCAAAGACAGCCTCCAGAAAGGGGTGAGGGGAGAGTTAGTGCCAACCTTCCCTCCATTCCTGAGGAGACTTGTTATGACATTATCATGAAATTCACCTACAGGTACAAATCAACTGAAAACTCTCTAAGCTGCTTCTTGCCACTTATTCTGACACTGTCAGATATGCCACAATTAAATTTTAGTGTAGTCCTAGTAAGGATCAATTATATTGAATAGACTATTCTTCTACTGAAGTCAATATAATATGTATTAATAAATTAAAATTATTCCAAAAGGAGTTACCATTTAGTTTTAATACTGAAATCCTCATTAGTACAAAGTAAAAAAATTCATAGAGTTGGCTTTGAAAGTGACATTATAATTTGAGCACGTTGGATCTTGTATCTCTGGTCTACTTTGAGGATTGCAGGCAGTCCAGATGAGTGGTTTACCTGTATGCTGTACAACAGACTGTGGCGTCTGTGCCTTCTCTGTCTCTCTTCTCTACTTGCTTTATTATATGGTAATGTGGGAGGTGAAGGGTTGGGATGTCAAGGGTTTTGGTTTGTGATGATACACATATCACTTGTGGACTATAGTAGATGTGCTGCCAAGTCAAATCCCAAACAGGACAGTCCCTGTCCAGTGGACCATGTCACTGCACACCTTTCAGTACCCACATCAAAAGAGTAGCTACTAATCCAGTTTCCAGACTGCCCATTTATTCATAGCCAGTGTCCTCTGGAAGTGCTGCTTCCAGAACTCCTTTACCTTTCTTGTGTCCATTTTGTCACTCATGGGTCATTTTTGGAGAGAGTACAATGTATCAAAGCCCTCAAGCATACATTTATTATTTGATTTTATAGAAAAGCTATAAAGATGGCTGCCACTCTAATCTTCCAGGGTTTTTCTTCAAAGTACTGTGAATACTATGTTAAAAGATTCTAGAGATGCACACACACACACACATACACAATTGAATTGAATTTCCAAGGAACACACTTCCCTAGTCATTGTTTGTAATTACTACGATAAATCTGGTTAAAAATTTATTGGTATCATGCAAACAAAAGTGACATTGATTTAATAAGTATGAGTTACAAATAAGTCATAATTGAGATCCTTATGAAATCCATTCTTCATTTTTAATGGAGAATTTGTATAGAATTTTAATGATTGTGGCATTTATGATTATCCCCTATAGCAATATAGTCACCATTTCTCTTTGTAGACCTTAACTTTTCCACCCATCTCTTGCTGTATGAAGTTTGTGCAGTCAGTTGTTGATTTATGACCATTACTATTTCCCTTCACATAAATATTTCTGAAAAATAAATTGATAACTGTCTATAAGTCTTATTGGATGACTCCACCTTTCCTGATTTTTTCCTCCACAAGTTCTCAATGTACATCTCTTTTTCCATTTTAAACTTTGTCTCCAGTGATGGAGGCCTCAGCTTTTTTGCAGGAATGAAAATTTGCTGAGCCCTAAATTCGTGAAATAATCCCAGGCTTCTGAAGTCTGTTCTCTGACTCCATCTACTTTCTCAGTTTTCTCTAAAGACTCAGGGTTTCTCTTCTTATCCATAGAACACTTGTTGTGGCAACATTGGAGCAATAACTCAACCATTTCACGTGCTGGACTTATTTATGTTGATTAAGTATTTTGTGGGTAGTTTTTGAGATATTTATTGGTTTCAAGAAAAAAACAGAAACTGAACTGGGTAGAAATACAGTAAAATGATACATGAGAAATAATTTGAGGAGTGATAAAATAGCGGGATTGAGAAATGGACCCAAAGGGGCACAGTTGATAATGCATCAAGCTTAGAACTATGTCATGATATGCAGGAATGAAAATTAAATGGTACTTAGTAAGCTATGTTCTCTACTGATTGCTATTGTTATTGCTACTGAAGGTCAAGGCCTGATGAAAAAAAAGGCTTGTAACTGAGTAAGTCTGACACAGCACATGAAACTTTGGCAGTCTGGAGATGAATGTACTACTGATGATGCGCTACAAGGAGGTGGTGGTAAGGAGAATAATACTTAAGTGGTCTTAGACGCTCAAACGCTCTTCTTCCGCTGCAAACCCCACGATGTGGTCCAACAACAGTGCTGCTCCTTTCTTGCTGACTGGCTTCCTGGGCTCAGAGGCAATTCACCACTGGATCTCCATCCCTTTTGTTGTCATTTACTTCTCCATCCTTTTAGGGAATGGCACACTTCTCTTCCTCATTTGGAATGACCACAGCCTTCACGAGCCCATGTATTACTTCCTGGCTGTGCTAGCAGGTACGGACCTTGGGATGACGCTAACCACCATGCCGACAGTGCTGAGTGTCCTGGTGCTGGACCACAGGGAGATTGCACATGGTGCCTGTTTCACTCAGTCCTACTTCATCCACTCACTGGCCATCGTAGAATCAGGAGTCTTGCTTGCCATGGCCTATGACCGTTTCATTGCCATCCGCACCCCTTTGAGGTATAACTCCATTCTTACTAATTCTAGAGTGATGAAGGTAGCGCTGGGCGTAGTGATGAGGGGCTTTGTGTCCATTGTGCCCCCGATCCTGCCTCTCTTTTGGTTCCCATATTGCCGTTCCCATGTTCTTTCCCACGCCTTCTGCCTCCATCAAGACGTCATGAAACTTGCCTGTGCTGACATCACCTTCAACCGCCTGTACCCAGTTGTTCTGGTTGCCTTAACTTTCTTCCTAGATGCTCTGATCATTGTCTTCTCCTATGTCCTCATTCTGAAGACAGTTACGGGCATCGCCTCTGGAGAGGAGCGAGCTAAGGCCCTCAACACGTGTGTCTCCCACATTAGTTGTGTCCTGGTGTTCTACATCACTGTGATCGGTCTGACCTTCATCCACAGGTTTGGGAAACACGCTCCACATGTGGTGCATATCACCATGAGCTACATCTACTTTCTCTTTCCTCCATTCATGAACCCCATCATTTATAGCATCAAGACCAAGCAGATTCAGAGAAGCATTGTTCGCCTATTGTCTGTGCACAGCAGGGCTTGAATCATAAACTTTTGAATTTATCATAATTTGGGGGTCTTCATTAGAAACAAATATTATTTCAAATAATGATTTAATGATTTCTTTAGAATGAGGCCAAATTTCCATTATTGCATACAGGAGCTGAATTGAGCAGGGGAATCTCTCTCTCTCTCTCTCTCTCTCTGAAACAAATCCAGGAAGTAATGAGCAGATGCATTCTTTTTCCTGCATTCAAAAGAAGAATGATCAATTTTTTTCAGAAATGCCAAGTGGATAGACATAGTCTTGTGAAAGTACAGTTCATTTACATAAAGATGTGCAGTTAGAGAGCTATTTTATTTCTTATAAAAATACATTAGAATAACATATCATCTTTCTATCTATGCATTTTAAGCCTAAGTGTATTGGTTATGATATTTGTCTACCACTAGGAGAGGATTTTGAATGAATTTAACATAAAAATGATAAAAGTTTTTAAAAAGCTTAATACAGAGTAAGTATAGACTTCTAAGAATCTTTCTCCCGAAGTTTCAATTTCCTTTCCAGGTTAGTGTATTTCATGACTAAAAGGAAAATGACACAAGTATCATCTCAACAGCAGTCAATAAATTTCCCACTGGTACTGGAAATCAGAATCAGGAAACATCCACCCTCCTCCTGCTGCTGCTGAGCAACGCTTTGCAGTTTATTCTTTATAGTTTCTGCTTTACCTCTTGATATTTGTCTTCTGAAAAGGCTGAGTACTAATTGTTTCCTTTTTCTCATACTTGTTTCTCACACACTAGAATTCAGAACTGTATTTCATGAAAATCTGCAGAAAATCTGGCAAAAATTAATGTCCTTTCTTAGGCAGTTTTCACTTCTTTGAAGTGTTTGTATTGTGAACCCTAGTTTTCTACCTACCCTTAATGTTAAGGGCAAAGGCAGCTTTATGACAGAAGTTGGAGACAGTCTCCTTAGAAGAGGAACTCTGAGCTGTGCTCGGTGTTCTTGGAGGACTGCTGTTTCTACCTCAGGGCTTCTAGTTAGACTTCCTTCTAATGTCTTGTCTTCTGACTGAACGCTTACACACAAAACTGAAAAAAGAATCACTCCATTCTAGGTTTTCTTTGACTTACTAAAAATATTTCAATACTGTTCTATCTAGGTAAATGAGAACTATAAAATTTTCAGTGATTTAATAAAAAAACACTTGTCTAAAACTAAAAACTAAATATGAGGATCTTCTCTAAATTAGGTATGCTATGTAAATGCAGGGCAACTCAAAACTAATAAATGCCTACGGAAGTATTCAGTCATGGTGAGTGTTCTTTGAGAGTTTAAAAAAATATTTCATTTATTATTTTTATTTCATCTGTATGAGTGTATTGCCTGCATCTATGCAAGTGCATCCGTGTTATGCAATGCCTGTGGCGGTCAGAAGAGGGCGTCAGGTCCACTGGAACTGGAGTTAGGATGATTGTTAGCCATCATGTGGGTTGTTCCACTTTGTTCCTTGAGACTTGGGTATATAGGCTCCATTGTAAATGTGTCACTTAGTGTTTGACCAGTTGTGGAGCTCTGTAATAGTCTCCGTCTATTGCAAAAGAAGCTTCTTTGATGAGTAGTGACTGGCATTCTTGTCTGTAAATATAAAGAGCCATATTTAGCACATAATAAGAAATTACACTTGTCTAGGGATGTGACAACCTTAGGGATTTCTCTAAGATCTATGACCTCTCCAGATATGTGTATTTGGCTATGTTTCTACTACCACATTAAGAGACCATCCCATTGAGTAGGCTTTAAGTCCAATTAGGTAGCTATTGATTGCCCTCAAGATAAAAGTAGTACTATTTCCCCCAATGTAGTTTGCTGTGTCAGTTATGGTTATTAGGCCTTAAAGCTGGAGATGGACCACTGATGGTCTCCCTCAGCAGCTTGCATGATGTCCTCCTAAACTATGAGAGCTAACCTTCAGGGAGGTGATTTCCAGGTCAGTTCCAGCTCCATTGCTCCAAGTCCTATGTCTGAAGTATGTCTTCGGCAACAGGGTTTTACTTTCAAGTTCTTGGAGGCAATCAAGGACTGTGGCAATAGCCTGTGTGATTTTGGGAATCTCTTGGACTAGACTGGCCAACAACTCAAAGGGACGTTTCTTCTGCCTGGCACTCTTTCTTCTTATAGAGCCTTCAGCTACACTTATGGACTCATGCAAAGATATTGTATGTGTAATTTTTCAGTAGGCTTTTGAACTGATACATTTCTTTCTGGTTTTTCACACTAGCTAAACATTATTTATCCTTTTTAATATTGTTGATAGTAGCACACACACAATGCTAAGGCCTGCAACAGATTCCACTATTTTCTGCCACTGTAAGTCCTTATCTTTTAAAGAATGCAATAAACCACAAAAATTATACTATATATATATACATATATATATAAACTTTGAGATTCTCTTAGCATAGTACTTTTAGGATTTATCATATTAGCTAAGTTTACTAATTGCTTATTTTTGCTTAATTAACC
Organism: Nannospalax galili; assembly: GCF_000622305.1. Classification (NCBI taxonomy): domain Eukaryota; kingdom Metazoa; phylum Chordata; class Mammalia; order Rodentia; family Spalacidae; genus Nannospalax; species Nannospalax galili. Next base: position 864,918 of record NW_008335836.1, on the reverse strand, counting down.
AGTAATTCATACATGAATGTAACTCCTTTTCTGTCATTTCCTAATTGTTTCCCTGAGACCTTTCTCTTGCCCAGAGCTGCTCCATATGCACATTTTTAATGCAAGATCTTTCTTTCTGGCTTTCTTACTCATGTACTTTATAGAAACCACTCAGGTCTTGGCAGACTTATGTCATCTTTATCATTCTTCATTCTTTAGTCTCTGTGTCATGAATATAGTCTTCTGACACCGCCCCTCTACCCAAAGTGCTCCTTTTATTGGCCTTCTGAAAGAGATTCTTGCATTTACTGGTCTTTGCTCCTTTAATAGTCCACCTTGGTTTCTCTGCATCAGCATCAAATGTTATCTTTGCTAAACAGCTGGATCCAAACGCACTGTTGAAACAGGAACAGGAAATGACACTTGAAAAATGAATTGGAGTTGGGCTTAGCATGGGCACTAACATGCTGTATTTAACATTCAGCTCTACAGAGAGAGGAGATATACACAGATGTTTTAAAGGTAAAACCAAATGTAGATTATATCCTCATGAATTCAGGACATAATAAAAGAGAAAGTTATTTTCAGGCATTATTGTTGCCAATTATTATTCTATCAGCTTATCAAGTTTATATTATCACAAGAATGCTCCAGGCTTCTTTTCATTATTATTAAAAGATTGACATGTATGTGGGTTACTTAACTAGTTTCAGTATTTGACCCCCTCCCAGAAAAAAATCATACAGTGCGAAACCTAAGTAGAATTATCCATATGATATGAAGCAAGCTTCTTTTTTTCTTGAGGTAGGTGGGTTGAAATTGATAGAATCTTTGGTCTATGCCTTGCACTTTAAATGGGTCTTTATATATTTTCTTGGCTCTACAATAAAATAGAGGGCTGCTAGAGTGCTGGTGTACACTAGAGCTGCTGGGAGCGGCTGAAGGAATGAGAGGGTTTTTTTAAAAAAAAAACCTTTTTATTTATTATTTTTATTTTATGCATATGAGTGAATTGCTTGCACAGAGGTAGGTGCACCCATATCATGCAATGCCCTTGGAGGTCAGAAGAGGGCATTGGATCCCCTGGAACTGGTTTTGCCGATGGTTGTTAGCTACCATGTGGGTGCTGGGAATTGAACCCAGGTCTTCTGCAAGATCAGCCAGTGCTCTTAACTGTGAGCCATCTCTCCAGCCCCGGGATTGAGAGATTTGGCCTGATCTAGGCTACATAGTGAGCTTGGAGCCAGCATGGGCTACATAGAGAGTCCTTATCTCAAAACGAAAATGAAACATAGATTTTTCCAGGCATTAAAATCCAAGAGCATATGAGGGTAGATGGCCCTTACAGAAAAGAGAAAATGTGGGCAAGGCTATTTTTTTCTCCTATTGTATATTTTTATTGAATTTTTTGTGGATTTCACATTATACATCTTAATCATATTTAGATACCCTTCCCTGTCCACACCCCCGTATAGTCCTCCCACAGGATTTCATGCATTCTGTTATATATGTTAAGGTCAAGCTTGTGTGCCCAAATGTTCCTCAGTGTGAGTTCATTCACTAGAGCCTGTTCACCCCTTAAGATCAACTCTCCCTCATTCAGAAGTGATCAGCTGCCAATAGTTCCTCAGCTAAGGTTGTGGCCTTCTGCTTATTCCTCCAGTTCTATGCTGGTTTTTGGGTGATTGAGGTTGTATGGGTCTTGTGCATGCTGTCACCACTGCTTGAGTAGCATGAGCAAGTTCCCAGAATCCTGGAAGACTCTGTTTCCTTATGAGCATGCACCACCCCATAGGATCTGGTTTTTGATGCCTGTCTAGCCTATTGGTTTAACATGCATGTAAAGGAGAAATATTTGCTTCACATCCACCCCTGAGTCAGCAAACATAGCTTCCCATGCTCCGATTTGCCTTGGGTCTTCTGCTTGGTACTGCTTGGTATTCCTTGGATATCACAGGTATTTTCTCTTCAAATGCCATTTGTGTCCTGATATTTTCCAGAGGAAACTAGCTTTTTCTTACCTTTTCAGATAGTCATATTTAATCCTTGACAAAATCAACTTACTCCATTGCTCCCACTGCTAACTTTCATGCCTTTGTTCCAAATCCCACATCAGGATAATTCAAAGATAGTTATGATAATCTCAATGCTGCTGAGAATATTCAAGCTGCAGCTTCAACTTAGGTTTCATCAGTGGACAAATGGACACAGAGTGTGGTGTGTGTGTGTGTGTATAATGGTATATCATCCTGTTATAAAATGGCGAAATTCCTGTCATCTATGTAAAACATGAATGGATTGGAGAATACATGTTAAGTTAAATAAATCATGCATAGAAAGAAAAATGACTTACCTCTTCACTTATATGTGAAGCAACATGATGTCATGGAAATAGAGAGCATATGGTATTTACCAGAGATTGGAAGTGAGATGGTGAAATTGATTGAGAAAAGATACAAGCAAGTACAGAGGTACCTTGGCATCAGAGGGACAAGTTGTGTTCTATAACATACTAGTAGTTAACTATGATTGATAGCAATTACTTGTCTAATTTATAATAGCTAGTTGAGACAATTCCAAATGTTTTTAACACAAAGAAGTGATTATGTCTAAGTGAAGTTTATGCCAATCACCCAGATCTGGTTATATCATGTGAAATGACAGACTGTAAATATTCATTAACATATCACCTCTGTACTCCATAAATATGTACAACCCTATGTCAATAAAATTTAAACAAACACATATGTATATGAACACATATATACATTATATATAATCAATATATACATTATAGAAAATTAATTTACATTATATATAATTAATATATACATTATATACAATTAATATACATTGTATACAATTAATATATACATTATTTTGAGGAAGTGTTGACTGTGTAGCCTTGAATTCCAACTTCTTCCTCAGCCTTCTGAGTTATAGGATTGCAGATATGCACCACTAGACCCAGACTTGACATATATTTTTATAAAGTTAAAAGTGTAAAAATAGTAGTAGTAATACTACGATTGCAATTGTTATGACTAATACTATGTTATGTACAAGGATCTATTGATATGTTAAGTTATTTAATAGTCACAGTATCTTTGTGAGTCTCGTACTATTGCAACACTTTGATCAATTAGGAAACTGAGTTACAGAGCTATGAAGTAGTCTCAAGATACTTGATCTAGCTACTGGGCTAGTACATGGCAGAAGGGAGAAGTCAATTCACAATATGTGCTCTTAACTATTATATATGAATAACTCATGGCAAAATGATTTTCAAAGTCTAAGTTATCCATTCTGAAACAGATGTTTTTGGAGTGAGGGAATCAATCTAGATTCTGGTAAATACGAAAGTTGATATTTTTTGACATGTCCTGTCTAATTTTTACTGCTTAATCATAATAAAGACATGACTCATTGTGCCTGTGAATTTACATACATATTTCTGAGGGTTTTTTAAAGGAGTTCAGGGTGTGTGATCTTGTTAGACATTGCGATTAGGATTGCAGGAACAAGACCCATTAAGCTATGTCCTCATCTACAATTACCAGAAGCTCTTGTGATTAAACTGATCATGTGTTAAAGTTTTGCTACATGGATGTTGGAAATAATGTGTTCTTGGACAAAGTAGAGTACGTTCTTCTCCTGTGAACGCCCTCTTTCTCTCTCCTTCCTTCCCCACTCCCTCTCTCTTCTTGTTATCTTTCTCTTCCTTCTCCCTTCCAAATGTCAGATGACCAAGTCAAAGACTAGACTCCTTAGAGAGGAGTACCCAGGAAAACCCCCAGACTGCCATTCTCAGGCTGTGCCTAAATTAACGAAGTGAATCCTGTTTCTGATCCTGCGTTTTCATTATAAGTGGCTTATTTCCTCCCACACTAATCCATTCTTGTTGTTCCCTTTTACATCATTTAAGTTCTCATTTCACAAGCTGAAATAAAATGATTTCTAGTCCCTGATCTCCAAAAGCAATAGCGACCGTCCTAGTCAGTTCACTCCTGTTTGTCCATTTCTCCAGGTTCACTTCTGCTAATCATCATTTATGCAAGGATTGCCAAGAACCATTGAGGACTTCTTTATTTTTTATGCCATTTGACATATTAATCATCAGTTATTTTTATATTGTTTTCAACAAAATAGCTATGTTTCAAATACAAATCAACTCTTTTTCTTTAAAAAATATTTAAAAGTGGAAGTTTTTCATGAGTAACTTGTGAAATAATTTGACATACATGCTACTCACATTTTCTATAAGGATGGTGAAACTTCCCAGTAAGGAGATATGTATATTTAGAAGCAGTGCTTCAAATGTTTTCACTGAAAAATTGTAAATTACAATACTACATAAATAACATTAAGCAATAAGCTTTTCAATATTTGTACACAATTGTTATTTCCTCTCTAAGAGAAGAAAAATAATTATTGCTACATTTTGTCCATCCTTCATATAAAATAATAAATAATGATTTCACATCTCTCTATGTGGGTCTCTCCCTCCCCTCGAGGGCCGTTGGCCACCGGTCCACAAGGACAAAGGGAACAGAAGAGAGGAACGGGGTCAGGATGGCCAGTGAGCATGACAGAAAAGACCTTCCATGGGGAGTCAGATCCAGTGATACAGCTCTGTTTATTCAGTGGGGGTCAGGGAACATATAGTGTGGAGGCAGCAGCCAAAGCTTCAGCTGATAGGTGCTCACAGTATTCCTTATTTACATGTGGTAAGGGGATCCTATCATCTGACTATAGGGCAATGCCTAATTTTCATATAGAAAAAACCTGGGGACAGATTTATCATCGCAGGTAACTATGCCAAAGGTGATGTTCCAAATAAGGTCAGGCATCTGTGCTTGGTGGCACTTTCCAGATAAGTCAGGCAGAGAGCAGGAGGCCCCTGCTGAGAAAGGGAGTCCTTCCATATAGCACTGAGGGCCTTAGAGCTATCCAGACATGGAGGACTGCAACCCTAGCAGCAGGGTCCCCCAACATCTCTATATATGCTTTTAAAATTTAATTCTTTTATATTTTTGAGAACTTTATACATGAATATTTACATCATCTATCTGTAACCCCTATTCATAAGGGTCAGGAAACATTGCAGAAGAGGAGACAGAAAGATTGTAAGAACCAGAACAAGGTACCTGTCGCCCACGATGTGTTCTATGCATGACAGGGAGAGTGCACCCAGGAATTCTCAACCACCAGACTCCCTAAGCAAGGCTTGCATGATGACATCAGCGGAATGCCAACATGAATGGGGGAACTTTCGTAAGGTCTCATGCCTAAGCACATGTGCATGAGAACTTTTTTTTTTTCATTCACAAAGTCATTCAGTCCTTTTTAAAGATATATTTTTATTTAAAGATATTTTTATTAATTATTTGAGAGTTTCATCCAACATGTTTTGATCATATTCACCCTCAGATTTACCCCTTAATTCCTCCCAGGTCTATCCCCTCCTCCCTACAAATTTGTGTCTCCTTTTTTTCTTTTTAAAGTAATCCATCAGTTTCTGTTGGTGTGGCCCATATTCTCATAGGAGTGGGGCCATCTAGTGGAGCATGGTAGACCTATCAGGAGCCACACCCTTAAAGAAAACCAACTCTTCCTTTCCAGGAAGCCATCAACTATCCATCGGTCCTCAGTTAAAAATGAGGGCCCATGAGCCTCTTCCAATTCCATGTTAAAATGTTGATTGACTTGAGCTTGTGAAGGTCACAGCTGCTGTGAGTTCAAGAGCGCACTGGTTCCATCATGTCCAAAAGTCAATATTTCACTCCAATCCTCCCCAACCTCTGGCTCTTATAATCTTTCCGCCTCCTCTTCCAAGATGGTCCCTGAGTTTTGGGGTGGTAGTATGATGCATATGACCCATTTGTGGCTGAACATTCCACTGACGTGTTGTTTTGGTGTTCTCTGGGACACTTCTGATCAACAACTTCAGGGCATTTTACAGCACTGGACAATTGATTTGGCAACCTTAGGATTCTGGAATGAGCTTATTTCCCTGTGCAGGGTAACTGCAATTAAATTCATTTACATACAAACATATGTGTGTGTGTGTGTGTGTGTGTGTGTGTGTGATGTGTGTATGTGTGTGTGTACAGTGTGTGTGTATATGTATGAAGCTTAGTAAATAAATCCATGATCTCATTCTTATATACCTGCAATAGTTTAAATATGTCCCAAATTTCAGAGTGGATTTAAGTCAGGAGGAGCTAGCCTCTGGTGTGCCTTTACCAGCCGTGCCCTTGCTGTCTGACTTCCAGAACCTTCTGCTTTCTTACCTGTGCTATGTCTAGCTGTGAGTCTTCTCTGCCTCTCACCACTGCTTTCCTGTGCGTCACCACCATACTGGAGAAAAGTGCGGCAGAGCCCTCCTTCGCCGAGTCTATGCTGTTCTGCATGTGAGCTCCACGTTCTTGGAATTTACCTTCACCAGCCTTCCCATAGATGAGGATCTTGTAGTTCAGTGCCTGACAGTTCAGCATCCGAGTTTCTCTTCAATTACCCACCTTTAGACCATCCACTATAGAATCCTCTTCTCTGGTGGCTGAGTCCTTGAACTACAATATGGATATTTACCTTTATTACCAGAGTAACTTCTGTTCACATGACAGACATTTGCTGGCAAGTCCTGCCTGTCCTTTCCCCTCTGTTGTTATTTTATTATTTTACTATTTTTATATTTTTTAACAAATTGCTTCTCTTTTCCTGCCCCTATGACCTCTTTTATTCTTCCTGTCTCCATCTGGTCAGGGTCCACTTAGTCTGAGCTTGTGTTTAATATCTGTTTTAGCCTCTACAAAAGCTTTTCATCACAACCTGCAGAAAAAAATGTAAATAAATATTTTCTATGCACTGAGCAGAGATGTCTTCATTTTATTAATGGAAAATGTCAATCAACTTCTGTCTTAGCTTCACCACTTCAGTACAACAAGCACGAGGAATCCTTCTCCAATTTAATATGCCACAGCCCGCTGTCTGTGCTCAGTGTGGTCTGAGTGGCCACTCCCCAAGGCTGAGACATTTACTGGTAATCACAACAAAACAATGGGTAAACTAGAGATCTTATTTCATTACTAGATTATAGTCACTGATTATGGGTATCTTAAACTACAGAGAAAGAGAATGAGGTGTTAAGATCTCTAGAGGGACGAAGGCAGCTGTGGAACTGATGGACCAAGATGAGCGAATCCTCAAGTGAGGGAAGAGTTGACAGCGCCTCTTACTGCAGGTGGTGGGAGCCAGAGCACTTGGTTGCTCTTCCTAACTTCTCTTTTTCCCATAGTATCCCAAGAAAACGTCAGTGATTCTTTACTCACATTCACAAAGCAAAGTTAGTAAAATATCACCTTGGATTTCAAAGATGTCACAGGCTTGCAATGTTCTTTTACATGTCAGTCTTTATTCTAAGAAAGCAGATAAGGGAATGTTTCTTCCAATTTAATGTGAAAGATTTGTTAAACTAATGATTGTGTTTTTGTTAGTCTCTCTTCTTCCCTCCCCTAGTTCTTATCTCTCACAAATATATCCTACAAGAATTATCATTGCATAATGGAGGCTGGCTTCCTCAAAGAGGAATGTCTCTGGGAAGATAAGGTTACATGTAACTTTTCATTTTTAGTTCATCTATATCATGATATTATTTTATAGTATAAATCAACTGATTTTTGACTCATATATTAACTATCCAATATTTGAACATTTCCTTAAACATTCCAGGTCATACATTACTCACTTGTAAAAGGGAAAGATACCTTCTGCATAATGTACTAATGAGGATTAATGAAAGGATACACCTAAAACTTCATCAGAAACTTACACACAATAGGTAGTGTTTAAATAATACTGAAGTAAAAATCTGAAGCATTTAATTTTGTGCTAAGGTGCTGTGAGAAATCCATTTTTTTGTACAATGTCACTAGATTTGTTTCAACACCAGAAGTCACATATTATTATCCTAATTTCATGCTGATGAATTCCAGAGTTCTAAATTGTACAATGTCACAAATTTGTTCAAAGCCTGAACTCAAACTGTGGGTTATCTAATTTCATATGCTATTCTCCTAAATGTGGCAACATTCTGCTAATTTTTTGAAATTACTATTCTCAGATTTGTTTGTGGGATGCTGCAACAAAGAGAATACAGGACTCCCCAAAGGATGTCACACTTAATTATGCTAAGCAGTTAAAAGAGACCTGCCTTCAGTTCTGTGTTCACTGGTGAGACTTTCAGCTTCCAGTGGATTGTTCAAACTCATGGTCATACAGACAACCATGGTTAGACTCAGTCACAAAACAGGAAGATATGACTTTGTGAAATGGTGTTATAGGGGAGGGGAGAAGGTTGATAGGGTTCATAGGGAGATAAGAGCAGATGGGGTGAGAGAGATTAGAATGCATTACATATGTTTATGGAATTGCTAAAGAAATTTAATTAGTAATTTAAAAAAAAGGCTGGCTTGCAGTACAGCAAAGTAACCACAGGGGGGCAGAAGTTATATTTGCCTTGGTTCCAACAAACCTACAACCCTAAGCAGGCTCTTACTACGCTATATTGTAAACATTTCACTCATATTTATGAATGAGTAGATAGACAAACGATAGATAACAGATAATAAATGGATGAAAGATTGCTAAAGGCAAACATTTTTTTTCAAAATTATCTCTTTAAAATGTTCCTGTTAGATATCTAAAATACCTTACTTTAAAGATTTATTTATGTATTTGCATACAGCATTTATGGATCTGTGTATTAAATTATTTGCTTGTTTTGTATGACTTTTCTACTGTGCAGACGTGGCTCTCCTGGAACTCAGCTATGTAAACCAGGCTGGCCTTAAACTCATAGAGCTCTTCCTGCCTCTGCCTCCTGAGTGGTGGGATTAATAATGTTCCCCACCATGCTCAACTCTAAAGATTTGTTGTTTTCTATGTGCATATATGTGCACCTGTGTGAATGTATAACACAGTGTTAATGTGGCTGCAGAAATCAGAACAGGGTGTCGGACCCCCTGGATCTGGACTTACAGGCAATTGTGAGTCATATAACATGTGTGCTGGGAACAGGTCCTCTGTAAGAGCAGCAAGCTCTCTTATCTACTGAATCACCTCTCCAGCCCATGACTTTACTTCACTGGTATCTATGTAAGATTCTGATGTTAGAACTATTCAATAAAGATGAAAACAATTTCTGACTCGTTATGCTTCACAGAGGGCTGAACTAAAAATTTTAGAGTGTGTTGATAGAGAATGTGCACTAACGTCTTTTTTTCCTACACCTGAGATCCCATCTTCTCAATCCTTAGGTCCCATTTAGAATAAAACAGACCTTGGAAGTTTGAACTTGGTCAACAGAGAAGTGCAGTATCCTCCTAAGCCAGGATCAACTTTTTCAGTCTTCTTGAACCCCGAAGATTAACTTCTTTGATTTAACTTCTTTGAGCCCGGATTTTGGGATCAGACACAGGATATGCTTGGTACTTTTTGCATAAGATCATTGTTTTGCTGGAGATGGAGTTTATGATCAGGCAGGGCACCATTGAGACCACTAGTTCTTTCCATCATTTTGACCTGGGGTCGGCTAAATAGCATCTACAAGCCTCTCACTAGGTTCTCTTTCCCAGTCTCGGCTGTTGGAAAGACCAAGTGCTTGTTGTTAGACAAGTAGGCATAGTTTCTCTTCCTTTCTGGTTATAAAAAATTAATTGCCATCTCCATCTAGTCCCTTTTCCAGTCACCGTTTTGGTACATATAAAAGATGTGTAGTCTATTCTGTGATATCATTCAGTTAGCATCAGGAATTAGTCACTAAAATACTGCAGTGCATTTCCTTGATTTTTATACGACATGTCGTTCAGAGGACTTTATATACATTTTCTTCTCATTATCCACAATCATTCGGTTAGTTTTACAATCGTTCTATTTTTTGGTAGAAAGCACAGGCTGAAAACTGATAGCTATACTTTTCTTGATTTGTAATGTATTTATTTTATTCATCAAATGTAATTTCACAGAGAGTAGCAATTAAATGTTGCTATGAATTTACACAAATACAACTAAGTTGTTAAGGAATTAAGTCTGCTGTCAACTTTAGGAAAAGGAGTAAAGCAGTACACATTTTTCCCTAGAGTAAGTAAGAAAGACAGGGTGAGTCTGAAGAAGAAATCTCTAAATATCTCCTTGACTAATAGGTAAAGGCAAGCATAATGAGGAAGAGAATTGTCTGACTGGTGTGTGGGAAAGATGAGATTTGAGACAGAATTGCACTCAGGGCAATGACCCTGCTGTTACGTTTATATAATGGGGTGGGGGGGATCCAGCGTGAATATGGACCACTCAGTGTTCTTCACAGTTAGAGATGGGAATAGCTACATCTTGAGTTTGCAGGTCGTCTCTAGCTCACTCAGCAGCCAGGTAGAATGAGGTGGCTTTCCCTTCCCCCGGGTGGGCTGAGTCCTTCCAAGTTACAGCGATGGGAGGGAGATCCTGCCAGACCTTTGATAGCGCTATCTGCAGGACCAGGGCCAGGTGACGGGGATCCAGAGTCTTCCCTCCCAGCTGTTGAGGGAGGCTTGCTTACTTATATATTTAAATTGCACATCTATTTTTAAAGAAATAACAGGAAGCCTGGCCAGCTGTAGTGGGGCCATGGAAACTATCTTGAATATTTTTTTTATTCCATCTGAGCCTTCTCTCATAATGAACTCGGTTAGGGGCAGGGACTCCATGCATGTGCATAGGCACTTTGGGTGCTAGCTGAGGAATTCTGTGTTAAATTTAATCATATTATGGAAGTCTCTACCCTTCTCTGACCCTCAGTTTCCCCTTCTGTAAATAAGAAGGCATAGATTATTCTAAATGGTACAAGTGGCAATTTTTTAACAGCTGTTGTATTAATTAAATGTGTGAACCCCCTTAATTCCTATAACAGGAAGGTCACGAAATTTCATACCCTCAACTGGCAAGATGCTCAAAGGTTTTCACATTTAGTGCAATTCTCTTCTTAATCCACTGGGTGCTAGATATATGGGCGATGTTTTCACAGGTAGAAGAAAGAGGGTGCCCCTTGCCTTTCTATCCACATATATCTTAAGGAAAGGACCTGCCCCTCTCCAAAGCCATCTCCAAAAGGTTATTTCAGGGATTCAAACCCTTTGCTTCATAGCAGCGTAGAACAGTAGGCAAGATTCCAGACTCTGTCACCAGGCTGCCTGAGTCTCTGAAGATACAGCACCTCTTGTTAGCTGTGTGACTTAAATACTTCATCTGTTAAATGGGTCTTATAACACAATAATTAAGACTATTGTACATATTGAAAGAATTAACAATACAGAGTTTACAACAGTGCTTTTAATATATGCCAAATGCCCTAGAAATGCAGGTTTGATGCTCCTGAAATTAAATGTAATCTTTCTAACTACAGCTAAAAACTATTTTGCTCTGCATTTTATCACATTTTGTTTTTAATATAGTCATAGTAAAGTTAACATTCAGTAAAGCCTTATTATGTACTAAATATTATAAGTGCTTTCCATAAATGATCCCATTGAATACTTTTCAATTGTCTGAAGAACATCTTATTAATATCCCAATTTCATAGAGTTAAGGAACTTGATTTTATTACCCAGGCATACTCATACACTTACACACATGGAAGCCTACGCTAACAAGTGGTAGAATTTAAATTCCACCCCCAGCAACTCTTCTTTCCTTTTTCAGTGAATATATGTATGTTTACTTTATGGCACTTACTGCAGAAGATGCTGGTATTCAAGGCACACACAGGCTATGTCTATTATTATTATTATCATTATTATTTTATGTGAGGTAGTCCACCATTCTCTCCAGGCAGCGTTCACTTTTATTTATTTTTATTTATTTTTATTTTTGGTCATTTTGAGACAGGGTTTCCCTGTAGCCCCATCTGACCTGGAACTTGCTAAGTAGACCAGGCTGGCCTTTAACTCACAAAGATCCACCTGCCTGTCTCTGCCTCAGGTCTTTTCAAGGAGTGCTGGGATTATAGATGTGCACCACAGCATCCAGCTTTTTGTGTGGGATCTCCGGATCAAACTCAGGTCATCAAGATTATGTGGCAAGTGCTTTTATACCACTGCACCATCTCACCAAATATTTTTAGCCTTTACAATTCTATTGTCCTGAGTTACTATAAAATTGTACTGCAAGCCTGGAGAGGTGCTCAGCAGGTAAGAACTTGCTGTTCTTCCAGAGAACCTGAATTTGGGTCCTCTAAGTTGGACAGTACACAACTTTTCTAACTCCAGATCCATGGGCTCTGACAACACTTCTGACCACAAACATAAATTAAAATTAAAATAGAAAATTAGACTGTATTCTTCTATACCTGCTCTAACACAATTGTCAGGGAAGACTAGACCAAGTAGAGAAGGAGTGCTGGTGATGGATGATTAAGTTCAGTTTACTAGCTGTCTTTGTGAATTTAAAGACTATGATGCTCTGGATCATTGTTTTGTCCAGTACTGGTTAAAGTGTCTGATTTTATGTTTACTGTATGGATGCTCCAATACAAGAAAAGTTATCTCCTAGGAAACTGAGTTATACTATGCAACCTAGGATTGAAGAATTTATATTCATGCAAAATTCTTTTGATATTAAATTGTCTCACAAAGTCAAGGGCTCAGTGGAAAGTCCATGAGCTATTCCTTACCCCCATAACATAAGGGAGATTTCACTCATGGCTTATGAAGCCCCAGACAGGCTGGTCTTGATGAACTCCCACATTCAAAGAGCTAGGAGAAGCTTCATGCCATTGCATTTCATCCCCTACTGGATCATATACAAAGTGGGAAATACAGGCCCAGGAATGGGGGAGCTAGCATCCATCACACTTGAAGGGATAAGTCAGATTATTAAATGAGTTGAATGGAGAAGCAGGACAAGAAGTAGCTCTGAACGAAGTGGAAACTACAATTCTTCCTCCATTTTCAGGGATCCAGCAGGTAAGAATTCAGGGATTTTTGAAGCCTGACCTAAACCCAGAGACCTTCTAGAATTGAAGGGGAAAGAGCCCCAGACGCCACCAGTCAATGTGATTCCCTCCTATAGCAGGTTTCTCACCAGAGATCCTCTTTTCCTTGGCCCATCTTGCCCCTCCACCCAGAAATCATTTCTCCACAGGACAGGGCCTTCTTCATTCAAGTGACAGGAGACCAGTCCTGATTCTTACTTTCTATACTGAGAGACCATGGGTCTAGGTACCCATATTCTTCCTTAGCTTTTTGCCTTTGACCTTGACCATCCCCCATGCTCTTTAACATTGCAGGTCCATGTTGTGAGAATGGTTTCTCTAAGAGCGACTTCACTTGTAAATGGTCCACTCTGAACTCCATCTTAATATCTGGAATCACTAGAAGAGAGTAATAGGATGAATCACATAGGCAAGAATGAATGTGAATAAAACGACAGAAGGCAAGTGAGTGGGGGAGAAAGGGATTAGCAGACACCTCTATAAATAGATTCCATTACTATTTTTGTAACACTGAGCTCCGAAGCATTAGCCTAGGGTCAAATGTCAGTGACAATGCCATCCCCAAGGCAATTCAAGCTACTTTTTGAGGGCTTTCGCTGCCCTGATGAAGAGGATTCAATGGATGGAGCGAAGAAGCACATGAACCTGGATGCAGATGGGAGAGGAAGCAATGGAGAAAAAATTACTGCAAATTTGGGAACACACGTCTCTCACAGTTTGGACTACAGAGAATTTTGACTCAGCAAACCTGAGAGCTACAAAGGGACTTTGAGAACTGGTGTGAAAGATGTGTCTATCAGAGGTGGCCAGAGAGGGCAGGGCTGGGGCAAGGTGCCAGTTATCAAGATCCAGGAGGGTTCCAGGCCTGTTAACTCAGATAGATGGCCAGCTTGGGTTTTCAGCTCTGGGTGGAGTCTGTGAGTCTCTGGAAAAATAGACCTGAACACCAAAGCAACAGGAAGAAGGTTAGGGAGAAAAAGCATGCAGTAGTTCATGATCAATCACATGAGACTCTCATTCTCCCAGCTTGGGAAAAGTCTATTGATTCTTGACTTTAAGCTCATTATTGATAAAATAGGGCCATAATTGTATATGTCCTGTGGGGTTATAATGGGTATCAAGGGAAGCACAAATTTTAGGATCAGTAGTCAACAAGACAGCACAGAAACTGGTCTCCTTCAGAGCAGCAAAGTTGTAGAAAATAGCACAAATCACTCTAAGAATTATAGTGACCATTGTGAAGCTTGATGATTAACTTAGCAATAACCTGGGTATTGTACAAAGGACCCATACCCTGACCTATTAGGACCATCTAACCAGGTGCTTATCTTAAGTCCACAAAGCAAGTTGAATACCTCTGGCAGCCATTTTGCAGACTAAGGACACCTCATTTACTCAGAGCCCAGAAACAGAATTCTAAAGCATGGAAGACTCAGGAATCTGAAAGGGACTCTTGAAGGGCACGGCATAATGAAGAGTCAGAAAACACATGAAGGATACTTGAGAAAGCATATCATCAGACTAGAGGAACATGAAAAGGGATGAGCAACTGAAATATGTCCATATGTCAAGTGCCCTTGTAGGTCTACGGTATTTAAATAATCTCATTCAGCCCTGAAATTCTGTGAGGCATGAGTTATTAAGCACACTGTAATTAGTGCTAACGATAACCACTACCTCCGAGAACTTCCAAGCCAGGATCAAATTTAAATCATTTTTATGAATTATCTTATGCTCCTACCACCACTTGGGAGCGAGTGGCTGCCTTCTTCACTGATGAGGAAGGAGCACAAGAATACCAGTGTCAGCGAGTAAATTTCTAGAGAGAGTGTGGAAAATAAGTAAATAAGTAGCCAATTTGTGAGTACAACCCAGGTGTACTGTGCTCTGCAGCCATCTACACTATGTTGCTTCTTGTTAAGTGTGGGGTATTGAGGATCAAAGAGGTGACAACATCTACCCAAGCTTAGAGAGATCCCAACAGCGAGGCAAGAATGAAAGCCATTCCTGCTCCTGAGGAAGAAGGTCCCTGCAAGAGCAATGCACGAGGGGAACATCTACTGCAGACTCAGGAGGGCAGAGACAGGGATTCCTGCTCCCTGATCCCTACTCCTCACTTCTACTTCATAGAGATTAGAGATCAAGTGACCCTAAATACACTTTGCCATGTTGTACTCCGCTTATGTGAAACTGTAGTCTCAGCGTGATGATTGTAATATCAAAATATTAATCGCCTGAAAAATAAAGATACTGTGTGTCTTACAGCATCAAATATCAGTCAAAATGTCATCCCCAATGTAAAAATAAGTAATTATATGCTTCTCCTTAGTATGAAAATTTGATTTCATATTTAATAAATTGTAAAACTACATCAAGTCAGTCAATATTCCAGCATGAAGTGGGAAGGGCTCATGTGCTCCTACCTATATCGGAAGAGCTATTGACAGTTGATGGCTTCTGGGAGAGGGACAATCAAGTTTCATTAAGGGTGTGGCCCCTGGTAAGTTAGCCATATTTCAGTCGATGGGTCCTCATCCATGAGTATATGGACAGCACAAAATGAGCTTGGTGGATTATTAAAACAACAACAACCACCAAAACAAAATGAGGATATGGAGTTGGGAAGGGGTGGGGAGCTGGGGGTGGATTTGGATGAGTTAGGGGGAAGAATGTGAGATGAATGTAATCAAAATATATTGTATGAAACTCTCAAAGAATTAATAAAAACATATTAAAATTATATGCATACAATCCCTCCAGAGTTCAAGCCGCACTGGTATATCATAGTCCCTTTACCACCTTATAGTAAAGTGTGAGAAAGAATTAACGAACTATTTGAAAACATATAGAATAAAAAGAGATGTATCTTGAATCATAGAGAATTTTACACATGATTAGTTATAGGTACATTTATGAGAAAACCGGGGGCATCAAGCTGTGAGTTGGTTAAAGAGACTGTAAGTATGTATTACACTCCAGAGCTCATTTTCCATCCTAACCACTGACTCTTCATTCACTGCAGTGACTTCCAGCCTCATTGTTTCCAAGGCATAGGGATCTGTCTGTCTAATGCATATGTGACATTTTACCTCATGTCAGGGCCTGAGGACCTTAAGCAAGAGAGGTTCCATGCTCTGCTGTTACAATTGAATACTCAAGAAGAATCTTGCCAGACCCTCTGTTTGCGGATCTGACAGCAGAATAGCCCCATGGTTTACAGTATAAACTTTTACCCCATGTATGCCTCATGTTCTCATCTGCAATGAGGATGAAGGGACTCAGTACCAATCCTGTAGCTGTCTGTCTTGTCCATCTCTCATTTGTTTGCTCAAAAGTCACCTGTTGCTGTGTCTCTACAGCAAACCTTAAGAGGCTTCACATTGGGAAGGAAAATACTTAATGGTCAGAGACAGCCTACTGAAAAGAGAACTTTTACAGGGACACAGAGTAAAGGAAATACGTGAACAGAAGCTCTGAGATTAAAAAGTAGATCAGAGGCTGCATCATGATGGCTCATAATCAAACATCTCTCATGAAGTTATTTTGGTAGAGCTAAATAGTGTGTTCATATAAAATGAATCTGCTTGAGACTGAAGTAATATTTCAAAAAAGTAACCTCAGTTGGGGACAAGCTATTCAACACTGAGCCTGTTGGGAACATTTCACATTCAAACCATAATACCCTCTCTCTCTATTTCATAGGAGAGAGTACTGTCGGCCTGAGAAGTAGATCTTTCAAGATCACACAACTACAAGGTTCTGGAACCAGACCAGGGAACCAAGGGTAATTCTGAAGTAAGTAAGAAACCAATCTTTCTTCTGGTCTGTGACTGGCTTAAAATATAACAGCCATTCAATATACATTTCTAGACTTCAACACATTTAAAACTATTGTGTCTACCTGTATCTTCTCTAAAGAGGCATGATATGAGGCATGTATATCTTTTAAATAAAAATAGATTTAATTTTGTAAACATTACAAAGAGATACCTCAAAGTAACTATATTTCTAGTTATTGTCTTAAAGTAACAAATGACCTTAATAATTACATATAACTTACGTTACTGTAACAGATAATACCTACTGAACATATTTATGTTTCTAGCTCTAAAAACAACAAATGAATTTAGTCCTTATTATCCTTTCGTCTAAGCTGCATTATCATTCATGTTTCGGAGTATGAAGAAGCTAAGCCACTTGCTCAAGTTCACACAGGAGGTGGGTGGTATTTCTGGGATCACGGGCCCCATGTCAATATTCACTTGAACACTGATGGCTTAGTTTAATCAGGAATGTGCTTGTATTCATTGCACACGTCCCCTGGCATCCTATTCTCTTACACGATCTGCTGTAACTGAGAAGGCCTTTGAATGGTCTGCTGTTGCAGACAAAGGAGAGCTTGTCCTGCTGAATGAGGAAGTTGCCTTGACTGTTCCTGCCCAGTACAAGCCACAGAGTCAGTGTGTCTTAGCCAGGTCCACACACCTTGCCCTGAATAGAGACAGAAGACAGGCTTGCTCAATAAGGAAAATCCATTTTCATCCCTCAAGGGCCAGCTTATATTCCTTAAATTGTATTAATATTTTATCCATTCCTTACTGTCTAAAAAGCATCTGCACCGAGAGGGACATATTTTCTTAGCTGTATGATCTCTATTAAGTATGGAAAATATTGTAATATATTATGATTAACTCTTAACTTTGACCAGGACTCCTGGCAGACAAGATACATGCCTCATCTATGCCTCAAGCACTAACATTAGTGTCAGTACACAGCAAGTGTTCCATAAACATCTTCTGAATGACTATCATGCTTTCTACAAACCACAACCCTTCTCTATTTCTTCTAGCCCCTTAATCTCTGATTTAAAGGAGCTCTAGTTTTTCCTTAGTCCATATTCTGTCTGTGGGTCCCAACTGCTTTATTTCTGCAGTCCAAACACAGAAGATGTTGGCTGAGTCAGTTCTCCATGCCCCCACTCCCACCCCAACGGGTGTGTACTTCTGGGCCAGCATCTGACCTGAGCACAGCAGTGCTGAGTCATGCTGAGTCATGTTGAGGCTTAGGGTGTGTGGCCAGATGTTTTCAGTCTGAAGTGATGACTGTTATCTGGGTCTCCAGCAGGAAGCCTGTAGGGAAGATGGCAAGGAAGGGAGAAGTTGATACCCTGACTAAACTCTGCCTCCACCAGCACCATGAAGAGGGAAGGACCTTAAAACACAATGTGAAATATCCTATAATATTTTGTTTCCTGATTAGAAATTATCTTGCATGGTCTTTATGAAATATCGCAGCACTGCCAGTTCTTGTAAATCAAATGCTCATCCTTCAGGTTTCCTTTTATGCCTAGAGTCAACAAAATCCAATTCTCTCTCTCTCTCTCTCTCTCTATCTCTCTCTCTCTCTGTGTATGTGCACAAGCGTGTGTGTATGAATTTTGTTCATAAGAGATATAAGTGTTAATCAAATGTCATTAAGAATGACAGAATCATTGGATCTATGTGAGGAAGTTCTTGGACAAGTTCTCATGTGCCCTGCATTCTGGGACAGGACCTCAGTTTAGACCATAGTCAGTGCTTTAAATGCTTGTTGGGTGGAATTCTATCCTCACATTATGTTGAACATAGAAGAGGTACCCATCAGGGATGTAGGGATGCCCCCAGAAGAAGAGGTGATGCTTCAGAGAGCAAATGGGCATTTAGAGGAAGAGAGGGGAGCAGCAAATCCTCCTTCCCTGATGCAGAGGCCATAGCCTTTGTACCAAGCCTTCACCACATAGGTGTATTTTCTCAGATTATTCTGGCATCCCACAGTTTTCGCTCCTGAAAGAAATGTGAAATTCCAGTTAAAAGGCCAAGGCTTCCTTAGAAGCCATTAGTCATCATCCAAGGATATTGCTTGATATTGTTTTGGCTAATGGACCGATAGGCAGACAAGTTCCAAAGATGGTTTCTAGTTTCCCTATCTACCTACCCATCCAGTAGAACTGCCCAGGCAAATCTCAGGCTAATGAGCAAAGGTACATATAAAATCAACAAGAAGATGCTTCTCATTCAGCCTTGAAATCCTTTAATGATAAAGAATCCCACCTGGAAATCAGCATGCATTACAGTGAGCATGAGAATATGGACAGAAATACACACATGTGCACAAGCATAAGTACAGAAACACACACATGAGCATAGGTACAGAAATGCATGCATGTATATGAGCATATGTACAGAAACACACACATGCATGAGTACACACACACACACACACACACACACACACACACAAACACACACCCCAGAATCCCATGTCTAGTCTGTCAGTAAATACCTTAAGAATGCATCCAGAGACTGAAAGCTTCCCATCCTCTCACCAAAGGATAGGTCTTCCCCCTACCACACCCCTACCATTTCTTTCTAACAGAGGCCAAGGAAATCTTTTAGAAGTGTCACAGATAGTTATAGTCATTTATCTTTTATTATTAGTGCTTACTAACTGTGCAGAATTATGGGCTCCACTGTAACATTTCCATACAAACAAATGGCAGACTTTGATCAGACCCACTCCTAACCGCCTGCCTCTGCCACCCCACTCTTCTCCTAACCTTCTTCCTCCTCCATTATAATCCTCCTTTTCATATACTTCCTCCCTTAGAGTCTACGTAGAAAAGATCTGAAACTTATCTTTATGAGTTTGGCTTATTTAAAATACTATTCTCTACTCCTATTTTTCTGAAAATGATGTAATTTTGTTCTCTTTATGACTGAATAATACATACCCTCAGGAGGCAGTACTTTGATGGGGTTATGAGTTCCAAAGTCATGTGCATATGTTTTATAGGCTGAAATTTTCTCTTAAAACTTATTCAGGGGGCTTCAGAGATGGCTTAATGGTCAAAAGCACTCACTGGATGCTCTTACAGAGGACTGGGGTGTGGTTCCAACAACCACATGATGGTTCACAACCCACTTTAACTATAGTTCCAGGGGATCCAACACCTTCTTCTGACCTCCGAGGGCATTACCTGACAAGGGTGCACTTATACACATGCAGGCAATATACTTGTATACATCAAATAAAAATAATAAATTAAAAAAAAATAAAAAGGGGCTGGAGAGTTGACATAGCAGTTAAGAGCACTGTCTGCTCTTGCAGAGGACCCAGGTTTGATTCCCAGCACCCACATGGTGGCTAATGACCATCAGTCACTCTAGTTTCAAGGGATCTGATACCTTCTTCTTACATCTGTGAGCATTGTATGACACGGGTGCACTTACATACATGCAGGCAATACACTTATACACACAAAATAAAAATAATAAATAAAGTAAAAAAACGTATTTAGACCAAATTAGATGAACAAAATGATTGAAAAGGAATTCAGGCTACTTATTTCTACACATTTGGTATTGATAAAAGGAATGTTCATGAAATATGAGTGATTGGTTCTTTACTTTTGCCAGTTAGGTAAAAGCAAAGGAAATGAACCGTGCCAGGGCAGGCATGGGGCAGTCACGCCACTGAGGTCAGCATTGTGCCAACAGCTCAGATGCAGTTTATTTATCCTCTCTCAGGGGCATGAGCTGTGGCCTAGAGATACCAGAACACCTTTCTTTTCTATGGCTCCACCTGGACCAGCTCACTAATTGCTAACATGTTTTTCACTATACTATCAGAATTCAATAAGAATACAGTGGACAGTTTCTGGATCAGTGCTCTTTGTAGCTATTCATCACATTTGGAGTCCTCTTTTTGATCATTCAGGTTGTTTTGTTTGATCTCTTTTTTTAAAAATTGTACATCTAATTTGAATTTTGTGAATTTATTTATTTCCTTGGTTCTCTAGGGTTTGTAAGTTGTATAATCCTGGAAGCCTTTGCATTTTGATAATAGTCACATATTTTTAACTATACATACATACGTATGAATATATAACACAATACCTATTTAACAGGCCTTCCAATGCCAGATCTCAAACACTAGCCCATATCTCACCCCTTCCTCTTATCTACTCATGAAGGAAGAAGGATGGAGACAGGGAAGGCAGTGGTCATTACACTCTGACTCTTACTGTCTCAGCAAGGCCCCAGCCTTGACTCAGCTCTGACTCTTATCTGTACCCACAGTCTCTGACCCCACCCAGCTGTCAACAGCCTAAGTCCTCAGTAGAAGGAAAACACCAGCTCTTCCAGCTTCTGTTTATTATAAAGAAAATGAAGTGCACCCCCAACTCCCTAAAGAAATGAACAAGAATAAAATGAAACAATAAGAAGAAAAAGGAGAAAATAGGAAGTGGAGGGGGCAGAAAACAGGTGCAGTGAAAGATTGGTGACCCAGGTTTGAGCAAGGCTTAAGTGCAGGAAAAGCTCTCATAGCATCCTGGTCTAGGAGCCTCAGAAAGAGTTGTTCCTTCCCTTCACAGACGCCTCAAGACTCAAGAAACTGGAGGTTGAGCTGACTGACCTTCAGAGGAGCTATTTTGGGCCTTGAGTTTGGGGAAAAGAACAGTCATTAAATATGTCCATGCTCAGTTACAATAAGCAAAGAATTTGACTTTGTCACAGTCCCCACTGGGGATGAATGTGCCAGTGGATGATGGGGCAAGGGTCTGATCATCATTGTGGTAACTTTCATTTAAGACCTGCTTATTTGACCAGTCCTCAGCTTTTTCCAGAGGGTTGCAAATTCATAATTCAGCAATTTTCCCAAGATATAGCTACAATATACAGTACTCAAAATGATGAAGAATCATGCCTGTGTAAGAAATAGTATGTTTTGTTTTCCTTCAAATAGAACCAAATCTAAGTATTTTTTTCACTTTATTACCTGGAAGTAGAGATGGACTCAGCATATAGTGAGAACTTCTCCAATAGTTATAGGTAGAGAAGTCTAAGCTCTATATCTAAGATTAGTCTTTGAACCAGCTCTATGCAAAATTTATTCAAATATTTAGCTAGCATAAATTTTAGAGGCATTATATTTGAATAAAATATGCAGGTATTACTTGGCTTAATTATTTGGTTGTGTGAGCTAAGGTAATACCTTTGACAGGAAAGAATATTAAGAACAAAAATACTATCAATTTGCTTTGCCTCTTGCCTATTTCAGATAATTTTTATGGGCTGTTCTTAGAATATGTTAAGCAATATTATTTAGCATAAAAAGGTAACTAAGGATTCCCTAAAATCTTAATCTTGATGATAGACAACTTTATTTACTATAGGACTCAAGTTCAAAAATGCCAAAGATACCAGGAATACAAAGCTACATTGTGAGGAAAATGAGGGTGTTTATGCCTTTTGTAGGCTCCCAGATTCAAGTTTTAAACTTCAATTTCCCTAGTTTAAGTGAATATAAAATAACGTCTGGCTATGGCTTTCTAATTCCTCTTCCCAGTAAACATTTCTCTTGGGTAATTAAAAGCTACACTAATCTCTACTGTGAGTATAGACCCATAGGTTGGTCAGAAAGGCAGGTATCTGTGCTTTGAGCTATGAAGAGAAGGAAGTCGTTCTGAGAATGACACACAGTTCTACTCCCAAATTCATCTACAGCCTCTGTGTGAAATGAATCCTGTGTCTAAAGTGCTTCTGACATTGCCTGTGGCCTGTTCTCATTATTTTTCATGGAAGGAAAGTTCAGAGGCTTCTGCAGTAAAGAATTTCTTGATGCTGATAATACACAAGGCACTCCTAGTTAATGCAACACCCAACAGAGACATCCTATCCCACTTATTTCTGTCATTGGATATAAATACAGATGCTCAATGGAAGAAGAACTTATAACCTCTTTAAGAAATATAAGACATTTTTGCTATTTATAAGCTTTGTACATACTTTTTCCTATTAAACAATCTATGACGGGGGCCTAGAAAGATGGCTCAGTGGTTAAGAGCACTTACTGTTCCTCCAGAGGACCCATGTTTGGTTTCCAGCACCTACATGGTGGCTAACAACTGTCTGTAACTCCAGTTCCAGGGACTCTAACCTCCTCTTCTGTCTTCTGTGGGCATTGCATGCATGTAGTGCGCTTACATACATGCAGACACAATAGTCACACACATTAAAAAAGTTAAAACTGCCCTTACAAGATATTTTATGGTAAAGAATAACCACTGAAGTGACTCTTCTCAGATAACACTATGAAAAACATGCACTGAATGGGCCAATCTACCATGAATGACCTATTGTATGTCATTTTCAATAACAACGACGCCTACCAATACTAAAATATCTGATTCCTTCTTTTTTATTTTTGGCAGCACTAAGGACCAAAACCCAGGATATTCCAGGAAACTCTGCAGTATGGAGCTGTATCCCAGGCCTTGATTTTCTTGAGATAGGGTCTTGCTATCTGTGATGGGTTGGTCTTGAACTGATTACCCTTTTGTTTCTGCTTCCCAAGGGCTAGGATTAGAGGCATACACTATCGCAACCAGAAATATTTGACTCCTTAAAGACCTATCATAAATGAGATAAAAATATTTAAGAAAATATTAGATCTTTCCTTGTTGAGAACAGGCAGCTAACACTTCTTAAAATCTTGCACAGCTGTGCATGGCTCATACCTATAATCCCAGCTTTGAGGCGACTGAGACATGTGGACTTCCATGAGTTCCAGGGAGCTCTGAGCTTAGGAGTGAGTCCTTGTCACACGTAAATAAATGAGAAAGCAAATAAATCTAGCATAAATTTTAGAAAAGTTCAACTGCTACAAGAAATCTTGAGAGGCAGGGTTTAAAAAGGTCTCTTTTCAAGTCTTTCTAAAATGACTTAAAATGTAGATTTTTTTCATTTTTTTACCTATAGAGACTCTAAATGAATATTCTTATGAATTATTTTTTATGGCTATTTAATCTTTCTGATCTATCCTAGATAGATTTTTTTCAAATGTTAGGCTTTTCATCAGAAATAAGGTAGCAACAGTCAGTCATGATTGGTCCATAGGATAAAGATGTAAATATTTTAAGGGTTGACATAGTTTGACTTGAGTCAGCAAGCATCTAAGCAAAGAGACTGACCTCAGTTCACCCAACTAGAATTCCAGTATTGAGTGTCAGATCTGCTGCCAGTCAATACCGTGTCTTGTTTAGAGCCATCACACAGTCTTTAGCAGCAGGGGAGCACAGGATGATCCAGCTGGATGGATGCCAGGTCTTGTCTCACAGGCTAGGAACAGAGGAAGAGATCCAAGTCCTGCTACTGGACAAAAAGCAGGAGGAGGATCACTTCATACACTGACTCCCAGAAAAAACTGGTGTCCACATTTGAGTGGGTGGAGGGTGGAACATTCTTAGAAGGCTTGATTCAGAGAGAGGCAACTTCCTTAAATTGATGGACTTTAGTGCCCTTGTCCTGATTCCATGGGCTTCGGCAGTTCTGATCTTGACACTCAGATTCTGAGTCAGTATAACCGGTAATTTTGTGTATTAAAACATAGTATTTAGTAGCTAACAATCTGTTAAAATAGTCTATATCACAAAAGATGATTTTATATCTATATTAGTTAGAATATATGCCCAAAAGATATTCTTGGGTAATAACAAAAAGAAAATATGGTAGGAATTCAATGATTTGCAATAATACTAATTTGGGGAAATATATTAAGTTAGCTACAATTATAGGAGAAAGAAAAGGGAAGTGTTCTCATGTGTCTGAAGTGTTTGTGCTATATGCCTAAGAATGGTCATAAAAACAAGGGAAGGTTATAGAGAAAAAACTCCCAGTAACTTTGGAATATGGGGACTTGAGAGTTCTAAACTACACCGCTAGCTGAAAAAGAGGTAGCAGCCCTCGGACACCAGAACACAAACCAAACCAAACAGTGCTGAACCGAACAAAACAAAACAAGACAAAATACTTTTGAAAGAGAATCTCTTAGATTTATCAGGAGCACAGAGCAACAGAAGACGTACAGGATAGGATTAGAAGATGAACTGGCCAGAAGCCAGAACTTGGCAGGGCAACAAGATTACAGAAAGGCAGGAAAACTTTTCTGGAAACAGGAAAGCAGGAATCTGGGCAGCTGTGCATCTTCTCCCCCAGGCATCAGTTCTTTCATCTTAACAGGTACATCATGTTTTTGACTTTGTTACTTTACTTTAAAATAGTGCACAATGATAATTGTATTACCAAGTGCAGATTAAGCAGGATTACATAAGGACATTCTTCACATACACAGATGGAATAAAATCATATAAACATATATTTCAAATTCCAGTTCTAACAGATAAAGAGCTACCAATTCATCGTAAGACAGCTATGAAAATCACGGACAAAGGAGACATCTGAATCTTTGGCCATAATATCAGGAGTTATCCACAAACTTTTCCTAACATGATTAGTGTTTCAATTCACCTGTTCCTCAGTTGGATCTCAAGATCTATTTTAAAATATTTTTAGCTCCTTCTCACAGATGACATATGGGTTGGACAAATAAGCAAGAAAAGGGCCCCAAGTGACATCCCCAAAGGACCCAAGTTTCTGTGTGGTCACAGAGAGATGGAGTGATGCCTCTCTGGAAGCCCAGAGGGTGATCTGGTTCGATTGTTCCTTCCTAGGGTATTACTCTCTGGTGCTGTATTTTGGAATGAGGCCTTAGTTCCATTACCCATCAGTTGTTGCTGTATTCAGCTACTAGAAGCAAACATGCTTAATCCTTGTCTCCCACGGTATTGGGGGAAAATCTACAAAGTTTAGTTATAATTCATGTTTCCCAAGAGAAGAACTTGATGTAATTCTGGGTCACCAGTGAGCACCCCTTTTCCTTTGACCTCATTCATATCACTGTAAGCATTCTTCATCTAAATGCTAAAACTTGCTTTGGAATGGAACTTTTTTCCTGTGTTAGGGTTAGCTCCTCTCTTAGAATATTACATAGGGACAGAAGAGAGTAAAGAGAAGAGGGTTCAAAAAAGTTCTGGTTATAAAGTCATCAGGTAAATCTCAATGGTAATATTTATCACCTCTACTAATTAATATGAAATAAAATGACTGTGACTAGTAATAATCAGACACATAGAGATTAAAGACACATGTGTAAACATCTAAGTGTTAGTAGCATTAAAAATGTAGGAAATAGTATATTTTTAAATGAAATGGAGATTTTCCATTTCAAGGTTAAGAACTCAATTTTATGTCTTACAGGGTTTATACTGAGTTCAATATTGTGTAACTGTATTACTTCAACTGTGAACATAAAAATTTACAGCCACTTTTGAAAGAGATTTATCCTTTCTCTGGAAATTGTTACTGAATGTGTTAAAGCTGTAATGAAATGCTTCTTCTAATCAAGTGGTTATTAAATTAAAAAAAAAAAGTTCTGGAAGAGGAGTTAAAAAAAGAAAGAAAGAAAAATGTCTCCACATCTAAAATGTATTATCACAAACCCAGTACACAAGTTTCACTGCTGACCCTCCCATGACCCAGCTCCACCCATGAGGGACACAGGTCAGGCTGACCAATGGCATGAAAGCACAATGCCAGACAAGGGGCCAGAATATCATCCACGAAGAATAAAAGGCCATGGCTTCCGGCAGCAGCACACTGCTTCTGACACCTCTGTGGTCTCCAGCAAGCTCTCAGATCTAGCATCATGGTGAACTTTACTCCTGAAGAGAAGAGTCTTGTCACCAGCCTATGGAGCAAGGTGAATGTTGAGGAAGCTGGAGGTGAAGCCTTGGGAAGGTAAGTGTTGGCCGCTGATGTTTAGGGGGAAGGGTGAATAGGACCATTGATAACTAGCCACAAAGGTCCTCAAGAATTTTGAGTTTTTCTGACTTTTCCAGCTGTGTTTTCTCATAGGCTCCTTGTTGTGTACCCATGGACCCAGAGATTCTTTGACAGCTTTGGCAACCTGTCTTCTGCTTCTGCCATTATGGGCAACCCCAGGGTGAAAGCCCATGGCAAGAAGGTGCTGACTTCCTTTGGAGAAGCCGTTAAGAACATGGACAACCTCAAGGCTACCTTTTCAAAGCTCAGTGAGCTGCACTGTGACAAGCTGCATGTGGATCCTGAGAACTTCAAGGTGAGTTCCTGACAAGGTCACATATTCATTTGCTTTTGACTTGGGGGCAACAATGGAAGCTGAGACTCATTTGTAAGGGCAACATAGACCTCAGAACTCATTGTTCAGAGCAGAGGCAGTAAATGGCTGTAAGAAGCCTAAATTAGTTTATAGGTACTTAGAAAAATTTGTCACAATAGAACTTTTACGTGGCTACCATAGAGAGTGATTTCAGGGAATAGCAGATTTGTGCAAGAAGAAATAGGATTTGAAAATGGGAAATACCTTACTTTCTGTAGGTTCTAGTGACGGACATTGAGGAAAAGATTTGGGAGACAATTCAAAGACAAAATTTCTTCACTAGTATGACAAATTATCAACAATATGTTAAATGAATATTGTGACAAATGGAGACTTGTTCGTACATTGCTAGAAATATGAGAACCTTTGCGGTACTGAAATCCCATCTTACAGATCTTAGCCAACTGTGGATGAGAAAAGGAGCAAGAAAGGTAAATAGAACATGGTAGAAAGAGGAAAATGTGTAACATCTCAGCCAGGACAATGCAAAAGGAAGTCACAATGCTGAAATTGAACCCCAGCTTATCAGAGATGATGAGGGACTAGGTAGTTTGATCTCAGAGGTATTAGAGAGTACCAGGTCAAAACTGTTTCATTTTTCCATGCATATTCTTATTTTCTTTGAATGTTTATTTAACATGCCTCTCTGTTATTTTGTCTTTCACCTAACAGCTCCTAGGCAATGTGCTGGTCGTCGTCCTGGCTAGTCACTTTGGCAAGGAATTTACCCCTGAGGTGCAGGCTGCCTGGCAGAAGCTGGTGGCTGGCGTGGCCAATGCTCTGTCCCACAAGTACCACTGAGGCCTTTTTCAGATGACCAGCTCTCCTGTGTGTCTCTTGCAACCTCCTTCTGCACATGAGTTCTGGCTTAGCCCCTGAGGGCACAGTTTCTGTTTAATAAAGTTCATTCTCTTCAGTAATCAAAAATTCTCACTTGTCTATTTTTCTGTTTTGTGGTAAAGAAAAATTGTTATGGGCTGAAGGGAGGGAAGAGACAGAGGAAGAAACCCGAGCTTCTATGAAAAGTATGTGGGGATTCACGAAGGAAGGTAGCTGTTATGTGATGCTTCTAGAGGCCCAAAGAGGATGAAATGTTGGAGTCGAATTCTCAAAGAGAAGAAAGGGCTAATTTCGGGGAGATGGATTTATATGGCAGTTAGCAAAAAGTTACTGTAAAGAAGAAAGAAAAGAATGGAAAGGGTCTCTCAAAGTAGGTTGGAATATGTGTCATTTCCATCAAGCAAAAGATTTAAAGAGATCTAAGGTCCAAGCTAGGATTACTGCTTTAATTTACTTGAACATACATTTTATTTCATTAAAAGGTTTATTTTATTTTTAAATATGCGTATGTGTTTGGGTCTGCATGTGGTTAAGTACAAGTGAGTGCAGGTGCACTGGGAAGCCAGAGGTGCAGGAGCCCCCTTAAGTTGAAGTTACATGTGACTCTGTGCCACTTGATGTGGGTGTTGGGAACTGAACTCAGGTACTCTGCAAGAGCAGAGAGCACTCTTAACTATTAGTCATCTCTCCAGCCCTGAATATACACTTTCAAGCAGCTAGTTTATCTGGTGTCTTCTGAGACTGATTTCAAGATAAACGGATGATTTGAGAGATGGCTGGGAGCATTTCAGGAGTTCTGGTGCTGCAATGAGAGTGGGCTGCAGGCTGCTTTTTATGGAGGATTTCATTGTCGCAATGAGTAAATAAGTCTAAGACATATACTCACTTTGCAGTATTTCCTAAAAGAATGCAATTAGCAATAAAATGAAGTGAGACTTAGGATGTAAGTAGAACCTTTCCTGGTCAGGTGGGGGATGTTGATTCCATATATGAAAAGTCTATTTTTCTATGTAAATATTTAAAAGGTAAATAATCTAAACCCAGGAGATAGAACCTGATGATTTATATGAAACTGACTCCCTTAAGACAAAAGGCAGTTAAAGCTGGAAAAAACCACACAGTATAGAAAATTGACTATAAATATGTAGGCTATCAGTATTATAGTAGAAATAATAAAAAAATAACCTGGGTCTGGTGGCACATACTTGCTACTGGGAAAGCTAAGGCTAAAGGGTTACAGATCCAAGGACTGCCTGGGCTGCAGTGAGTGCAAGGCAGCTTAGTCAGCTTAGTGAGATGCTGCCTCAAAATGAATGACAAGAATCTTGTGTTGAGGAGAAGAAAGGACTAATTTAGTGGAGATGGTATTATATGGCAATTGCCAAAAAGTTACTGTAAAAGGGAAACAAAAAAAATGCCAAGGGTTCCTTCACAGTAGGTTGGAATATGAGCCACTTCCATCAAGAAAAAGATTTAAAGGGATCTGGGGTCTAAGCTAGGATGTGTAGCACAATTTATAGAATGTAGAATTTCATAGACTTGAGTTACAGTACCAAAAAAGTAAATTTATTGGTAAACAATATGTATTTTAGGACAATTGTATGCAAACAAATTCAAATAAGCAGAAAGTACATCAAGGTGATATATTGTTTTAAATCTAAGAAAAGTAATTAGACATTCAACCAGTGATGATGACCAAAGGTAGAGGGAGAGAGACATAGTGTCAAGTTTTCTAGAGTGAATGAGAAGAAAAGAGGAGGTAGCAGAAGTTGAAATAACCCAACCTCAGAGAATATATAATCAGAAGAGACCATGCACTGGCCCTAGACCATTGTATGGGTGAATCATCCTGGACAGAGTCCAAAGGTGATAGGGAGCTTGCTGTTCAAATCTGGAGTCAAGTTCCTATATCTAGGATTGAAATAGTTAAATGGGCAGATGAGATGAACACAAACAACACAATGTAGGTTAGTAGGATGTATTGTTTCAGAGCAAGTATAGACCTATTGACATAGAACTCATCTTCTATGGTAGGGAATATAAGCTGTTGTAAGATTTTAATTCTTACAACATAATTTCTAAACACTATGTATTTTTATAATAGTATGCCAAGTATTCTACTCTAATTCTGTTGCTGTGATAAAATACTCTTACCAAAAGCAAGTTGTGGAAGAAAAGGCTTATTTCAGCTTTCACTTCTAATTCATAATCCATCATTGAAGGAAGTCAGAGCAGGAACTCAAAGTATGAACTTGGAGGCAGGAGAGGACAGCTGCTCATAGGCTCTCTTGGGATCATGCTCAGTTCACGTTCTTCTTTCTGAGCCTAGGGAGGGTGCCCGCATCGGACCCTCCTACATCAATTATGAGCCCCATGGAAAGTTTTATTGTCACACTATGTGTGATGGTTATTTTTTGATACCAGCTAGAGTTACCTGGGAAGAGGAAAACTTAATTCAAGATTTTCCAACATCATCTTAATCTGGGAGCATGTTGGTGTGGCACTTTCTCAATTTCTAGTTGACCTAGAAGAGCTCAACCCACTGTGAGTGCTGTCTGAACAGAGGAGTCTGGAGTTTATAAAAAGGTAGCTAAACAAGGTGGAGAAAGCTTGACAGTAAGAAGAGTTGATCTTCTTTAAAGGAGGGACTCTAGATAGGCTGACTAGGCTCCAGTGGATGAGCTTGTACCAAGACTTATCTGAGTACAAAAGCTTGACTCAATTGGCCTTAACATCTATGACAGAATGCATGAAATCCAGTGGGGACAGCGTTATCAGGGGTTGCAGATTGGGGAGGGGGGTCTAAATATGACTAAGATGTATTGTATGAAATACATAAAAAAATCAATGAAAAATATACATTAAAAATTCAAGGAAAACATATTTTGAAGTATGAAAGGATAATTAAAATAAAATCATAAGTTAAGTGCATGCATCACAAAAAGAAGTATTTCTCTATGCCTTTCTGCTTCAGTTCCTGCCTTTAGTTCCTGCCTTGATGTCTCCCTATGATGAACTGTAAACTATAAGTTAAATAAGCCTTTCTTCCTAAGTTGCTTTTGGTCGGTGTTCTTCCACAGCAACAGAAGGTAAGCCAGAACACACAAGGTTTATCATACATTCTTAGGACTGACAATAATTTTGACAGAGTTATTCAACAAACAGTTGTTGAGTGTATGCTTGGAAGTTCGTGGGATAACTTGTAATAAAACTGTCAATGAAGTTTCAAGCAATGTCAGAAACAATGATGTGGGAAAGTGAATGGAAGCACAGGTATAGACAGCAGTTAGAACATCTTTGGAAGAAACTGCCTCCAGAAAGTAAGAGTAAAGCAGAGGTTACACGGAATTCTGGATTACTATTTTGTTTTCTTGAAATGTGATAAAGATATTTTGCAGGACTATAGGATCACAAATATCATCAGTGCCTGAGGAGCAGCACGTGAGAGTCACTTGTAGAGGTCTTTGGAGGCTTAGACACTAGGTTCCAGTTACCCTCCAAGATCAGACCTTGTAAATTGAAGATAATAGAATATTTGATATTCTGAGAGATCTGTGCACAGTACACCATCTCATAAATGTCCTATCTTAAAGAGAATTTGTGGGTTCTCTTTCAGCCATTAAAATCTACTCCATGTGTCACTATGCTGAAAGAACTCAAAATGTTACAACTGTTTATAGAAAATCGCTACTGATATTAGAAATATCACAGTTGTTCATTTAGCTTTCCCTTCTATGAATAGATACAAGCTTTATAAGTCATTGTAATGACTCAAAGGTTTTCATCTGTGTTTCCTCCAATCTGAGAATCTAGGGAGTAAATTAATTTGGAGACAGATCTTCCAATGAATCAGTTGCCTGTAACTTCTTTATATGTATTTTTAAGTACTTATCAATTCTTGTGATAGTAGCACACAATGAAACCAGATTTCCAAAGTTTCAGGCATCGTGATCTAGCAAGTTCATGCTCAGGAAAAATGAAAAATTGTGGCATCTTCCTGCCATGCTCAATGTGACATGCCAGGAGCAGAAGTGAGCAGTTGTGTTCTAGCATGGATACTGCCCATGGACTATTACTCTGTGGAAATACCCCTTCTTCTTCAGAGCTATATTACAAACATGCAAAAAGCAAAGATACACCCTGGCTCACACAATGTGAAAGACCAGCCATTTACCTTCTCAGCACTTACTCTTTCATGAGCATAGAGAAGGCTGCACCCATACTAACTACCAGCCAGGTCACTTACGCAGTGGATATGCATGTTGTCTGGTGACCACAGAACATTGATATAGAAGCAAATACTATTGTTTAAACTATGTAGTTATGCCATATTTTAATGTATGGTAGAGGCAAAGATTCACACATATTTTATTCCACAGCAGTAATCTATTCCTATACAGAAACTGAAAGATAATCGTTCTGTTGAGAAGTAGGGAGTTCATGGCCTAAACCCACAGAGAATGCATTCAAAGGAGAGTATAGCACTTGTTTCTTGGAATTCCTTTCTTAATAAGGTTTCTATTTGTGCCACCTGAGACTGAGACCCCATTCTAATGACCCTAAAGACTCTTACTTTCCCTCAATTTTTATAAAAATAATTGTCTATGGTTCCTCTTTAATCTAAGGAAAGAGACCAAAAATAATGGAAAGTTTAACAACGAAATCCTAGCAAATCCATGGGCAGGATCCATGGAACCAAAGAAAAGGAAACAATGAGAGAAGAAACTACTTTAAAGGTAGGGTCTCCATGAAGGGCCTGCTTGACATTATCTCAATGGGAATGCTATCTGACCTTTACTCCACTGGACCCCACCCTGGCTTGTCCAGCCCCCTTGACCAATAGCCTCAGAGTATCAGGGAGGGGAGAAGGGGTGAGGAGGTCCCTGGCTAAGAATAAAAGGACATGTCTTCCAGCAGTTGAACACATTTGTTTCTAACTACCTGCAGCTATCAGCAAGCTCCTAGACCCGACACCATGGTTCATTTCACAGCACAGGAGAAGGCTGCTGTTGCACGTGTATGGGGAAAAGTGAACTTGGAAGAAATTGGAGGAGAAACTCTGGGAAGGTAGGTCCTGGGAGCAGGACAGGGAAGAGAGGGGGAAAACAGTTTGGTGGAAATATCCAGGCCTCTTTCAAGTGCTTGTGACAAACTGCTAATGGCCATCTCCTAGGCTCTTGACTGTCTACCCATGGACACAGAGGTTCTTTGACAAATTTGGAAACCTATCTTCAACTGCAGCTATCATGGGCAACCCCAGGGTGAAAGCCCATGGCAAGAAAGTGCTGACGTCCTTTGGAGACGCCATTAAGAACATGGACAACCTCAAGGAGGCCTTTGCTCATCTGAGTGAGCTGCACTGTGACAAGCTGCATGTGGATCCTGAAAATTTCAAGGTCAGTTCAAGATATACTCATGAATTCATTTGGGTTAGACTTGGGGCAATCATAGGAATTCAGACTGTGATTGGTAATGCCAACCCAGATCTCAGAATACCTAGATCCGGAACTGGTGATAGTAAATGGTGGAAGAAGCACAGAAAATTGTCAGGACAGAAAATTCAAGTGGTGGATATGTAATCCAGTTGGTGGCTTGCATTTTTAGCATGCATAGGCTTGGATCTTGATTCCTAGCATGGGAAATAAAGGAATAGAATTTTAGATTTGTTTATTGTAGTGCATGGTTTTAGAAATTAGAAGATCTTTGCAAGAATAAATGGAAATTGGAATTGGATGGGTTTTCTATGGGGAGAAATAGCTTCTTTGTATAAATCCTAATGGCTGATGCTTCAGGAAACAGATGAGGTGAATTTAAAAGCAGATTTTTCTAATCAATTTGATGAACTCTCAGAAAAAAATAATGTACTGCATTTCCATTGAGTATTGTCACAGCAAAGGTTTCTTTCTGCACTGGCTGGAGACGTACACTTCACAAGCAACCTTGTTGCACTGAAGTCCTGTGTTTATAGAAATTAGTCAAGTGGCAAATAGAAAGGGAGAAAGATCAGGGTGGAGGAATAAAGACGGAAGGCTAGAGGCGGGAGAATGTTCAACGCGAAGGACAGCAGCCACGACTATCAAACTGAATAAAGTTCATCAAAATGACTGAAAAGGAAGTTGGAGGTTGGAGTGATCAGGGAATGACGGTTTAAAATGCTCTTTTTCATGGAATTTTTTTTCTGAACATCCACATATTAACACCCTTTGTTATTTTGTCTTTCATCTAACAGCTCCTGGGAAACATGTTGGTGATTGTCATGTCTGCTCACTTTGGCAAGGAGTTCACTCCCGAGGTGCAGGCTGCCTGGCAGAAGCTGGTGGCTGGGGTGGCCAGTGCTCTGTCCCACAAATACCACTGAGCCCTCTTCCTAGCTGACCAGCACTCCTGTTTCCCCCTATGCTCTTCTGCACAGGAGTATTGAACTAGGTCTTGAAAGTAAGATTCTGTTTAATAAAGACCATTTTCTTCAGAAACTGAAAATTCATACTTTGTACTGTCTTTATTTTACTTTTATGATAAAGAAAAAATGGTTGATGGGTTCTTGGGAAAGGAAAGACAGGAAGAAAAAATAACTTTTCTGAAAAGTCTTTAGGGACTTAGGAAAACAGGTGTTATAGGAGGGTGCTGGAGGGCCAGGGAGGCTGAAAACTTGGGGAGAAAGTCTCATAGAGGGGAAGAAAGAGCTGGTGTAACTTAGTGGGAATAGTATGGCAGTAAGACAAACATTTCCTACATAGTGGACAGAGGAGGTTGGCCAGTGGTTACTGAGAAAGAAATGTGGGACATGCCAAATCACTTAAGAGAACTTTTTACATAGATCTAAAGTCTAAGGTAGAATAATTACTTTTAATTTATTTGAATATGCATTTTGAAATAATTAACTTCTACTGATTGCTTACACATGTAGTCACTGGAGAGTGATCTTTAGAGAAGTAGGAGAATTTGGATGATATCTAGGAACCATGCAGAAGACACGTCCATGGATCAAGTGCAGAGGGTTATTTTTTGAGGAGGTAGGGAGGTTAGTTTCATTCTGTCAATAGGAAGAAAAGCTAAGACATACAGTCACTGTGCTGTGTCTGTGCAGTATGTCCTAAATGCCCTAAAATGAAGTTCACATGAGGATTTAAGCAGTGGGAGCATGTGGAAATGATGAAGATTCATATACACAAAGTCTGTGTGAATATAAAAGGATCATAGTCTAAAACTCTTGTCAACTTGGTGACTGGAAGCTTACTCAAAGCAGAGATCAGGTAAACATATCAGGGCTTGAGGTCTTTAAACACTGAAAGTTAGAGTCCTGTATGTTAGAAAAATTATTGTACCACTCATTTTCTAGACTCCATACATTGGTCAAAATTTAGCTGGTTAAATATATTCAGATTTGTCTCTGTCTCTGCTATAAGGTGCTGAGAACAGTAATACCCATAGACTTAGTCTAGGGTCTTTCTGAACACTAAGACTTTCAATATGTCATGAATAGAATAAGCAGTATTTATTCATTGTGATCAAATTAATTTCACCAAGTTAGTGAGAACCATGTGCATTTAAACATTTTTTTTTTCTCTTTCTTGCCTCCAATATTCTGTCTCTGGACATCTGGGGGTGAAGGATCTTAATGACGGAGTAATGGGCAGAACATAGGTGTTCTACCTCTTTGAAGGGGAGATAGAGATCTAGGTATTCCCAACCAAATGCCCAAGACAGCAAATTTTAAAATATTTCATAATATACACACATATATGTGGGTGATTCAAGATTTTTAACGACTGATGAGTAATTCTTGGTCACATATCTCTCTATTAAACTATGTAACATTTACAAGGGATGATAAAGATTGAAATCAATACATTTAGATCATCATTGTGATTGTTAATTATTATTGTTTTATGTATTTGTGTGCATGTGTGTGAGGGCAGCGGTGTGTAGGTGTGAGTATGCCTGCATACATGCATGTGTGAGAAACAAAGGACAACCTTATCCGTCATTCCTCAGGTTCTGTCCTTCTGGTTGTTTTTTGAGATAGCATTTCTCATTGGTCTGGAACTCAATATATAGGCTAGATTGGCTGGCCAGCAGGCCTCAGGGATCTGAATGTCTCTGCCTTTCAAGCTCTGGGATCACAAGCAGACATTACCATTGCTGGCTCGTTCTCCCTCATATGTGGATCCCAGCACCAAATCCTCATATGTGAATATGCATCCTGAAACTGCAGGAACCAGTATAATGGAAAGGAACCAGAGAAGTAAAGGAAATAAGGAACCTGAGTGAGAAGACCAGCAGGAGACAGGTGTTACTAATGGAGAAACTGATCAAATAG
Organism: Nannospalax galili; assembly: GCF_000622305.1. Lineage (NCBI taxonomy): Eukaryota > Metazoa > Chordata > Mammalia > Rodentia > Spalacidae > Nannospalax > Nannospalax galili. The sequence goes on along the minus strand of NW_008335836.1, from coordinate 828,682 downwards.
GGGTATTTAAATGGGAGGGGGAAGAAGGGTTATACCAGAAACTTTGGGGATAAAGAGAAAGAAGGACCTCAAGAGAGCTGGGACCATAGTAGACTGGTATTATCAAGGGAGAAATGGGGAAAATGGGGACATTTTAAATGGGGAAGTCATGGTGCAAGAGTTAGACAGGGAAAGAAGGGAGAGATTAATAAAGCCTAGCTAGTTTAAAAAAAGAAGAAATCATATTAGGTCCAACAACCTAAAGATAAATTACACATAGCTAAAGGCTACATAAAAAGAAACAGTGCCAGACAGGAGAAACTTTCCTCTGAGTTTTTGGCCAGGGTAGTACAAGAGACTCACAAAATTACACAGGCTATTGCCATTGTCCTTGATTGCCTCCCAGAACTTGAAGGTAAAACCCTATTGCTGAAGACAGGACATACTTGAGACATAGGATTTAGAATATTGGAGCTGGAACTGACTTAGAAGCCATCTCCCCTGAAAGCTACCTCTCATATCTTTGGAAAGCACTATACGAGGTACTAAGAGAAAACACCAATCAACAGTCTGACACCAGCTTCAAGACTAAATAACCACATCAATGACCTGCACAGAATATGACATTGGTGCAGTAGTGACGCCTTTATCTTGGGGGCAATTAACAGCTACCTAATTTGACTAAAAGCCCACTCAGTGGGAGAAAACTCACATGTGGTACTGTAAACATACACATGGCTGGAGAGGTCATAGATCTTAGAGAAAAATCCCAAACCGTCACATCCCTAAACTAATGGAATTTCTTACTATGTGCTAAATATGTATCCTTATATTTACGGACAAATACCCCAGTCACCATGCATCAAAGAAGCTTCTTTTGCACCAGACAGAGACTATTACAGAGTACCACAACTGGTCACACACAGACATTGTGAATTGTCCAAGTCTAAGTGGCACATCTACAATGCAGCCTCTACACCTAAGGCTCACGGAATATTGAAAAAGGGGTAAAGAACACAACAATGATGACCTCAGTTCTCAAGCTCCCTCATGCAACAGAGGGCCAGGACACAAAAGGTTACAAATGGACCAAAGTATAGAGACTAAAAGTCTGCAGAATTCTGGTCCTTGGACAGGACTCCTATATTAATCTATACCCACTGAGGGCTCAGGGACTATTGTTGAAGAGGGGGAGGGTTCTAAGAGCCAGGGAGGAGGTGCATGACCATTTGGAAATATAGTCCTATAGGCTCCTGGGACCCTGCTCATATGAACCTACAGCAATGTTGTTAGCATGCACAGGACCCATGCGAACTCAAACAGACAAAACCCCAGCATAGAACTGGGGAAATGGACAGTAGATCCCAATCTTAGCTGAAGAAATCTTGGCAACTAATTACTGCTGTGTGAGGAAAAGCTGATCTTCCAAAAGCAAGAGACTGTGATAGGGTAACTAGCCCTCAGTAGATGAACTCGCACTGAGGGATGTCTGGGGACACTAACTGGACACAATAGGCCTTAATTAAAAATGACAGAATGTGTGAATTCCAGTGGTTGGGGAACTATGGGAGGGTGCCAGTGGGGAAGGGGTATAAAGATGAGCTATTCTGTATGAAATACACAAAAGTTCAATTAAAAAACAAAATTTCTTAAATAATATTTTTATTTGTTCTTTGGGAATTTACTATAATGCCTTTTGATCATATTCAAGCCTCCTCCTCTATCTTATCTCAGATTCACCCCCACCTTTCTACCTCCCTACCTACCTAAACCCCAATTTTTGTCCTCTTTTAAAATTTTTGTGAACTTTGTTCATAAGTGTGTATACTCAGATGTCCCTCACTGTGAGTTCACCCACTGGAACATGGTTAGCTTACGTATGTCAGTTCCTGAAGTAAGATCAACTGTCTTTCAAGCATCAGTGATCAGCTGCTGCCATCATTGTCCTAAGTTCCCAGAAGTCTGGAAGATTCTGTTTCCTTAAGATCATGCAACAACCCTTGGCTCTTTCAATCTACCCACCCCCTTTTCCACAATGGTCCCCGAGCTCTTGGTGGGGACCTATCTAGGGACACACACTCTGCAGTCTCCTATGCTCTACAATCTGACCAGGTGTGACATTCTGTGTTAATCAACCTCTGTTGCATGGTGAAGCTTCCCTGGTGAGAGCTGAGAGATACACTAGTATTCTGTCTAACTCCTGCTCCACTATGTTCTAGAGCACACATTATAAGGCCCAGGAGTGGTAAATCAGGGGCCGACGTATCAGCAAGCAGCTGCAGAGGTAACCTGAACACTGCTATGTGTAAGAAGAGACATCTGCGGTAGAGGTGATATCCTAGAGGGAGACTGCATATGTAAGGCAGAAATTGCAGGGAGAAAAAGATTTGAGGCTGAAACCCTCTGAATTGGCCTCCAATATAGCAGATAAATTGGTTAAAAGAGGGGGAAATGGAGATGTTAGCTTGACATTTCTCAAAGCTGAGATGTTAATGAGCCCTTTGTGGAACACCCAAACCTGGACTACCTGGGAGAAGTCAGGTACCAAAAAGGAAGAGAGCCAAAAAGAAGGTGACAGAAAATACTGGAAAATACTGCGTTGGCCTGTATAAGCTATTATATTAGATATATTATAGATATTTGGTCATATTAGTGGACATCTCCACGGATATTAGGGCCTCGAGGCTAGTAGAAGAGGGATAGGCACTACTGAGGGAACTAAGCACGAGGGAAACAATGTGTGATGCCCAGTTCATGGAGACAGATAACGGTGTGTTCACCAGAGATTTAAAGAAGGACTTGATTCAGCAGGGACCTGGAGATTTGTATGGAACTTTAGTGGCTCTTCTGAGTCCCTCTGTAGGGCAGGATCTTCATGAAGTACGAAAGGCTGGGGCAGATCTAAGGAGCTTAGATCAGCATGTAAAGTGTGTCTGTAAAATGGCAGAGCAATCTACAGGAGGCAGAAGAAAGACAAAGCAGAGACAGAGGTCCGTTTGGGTTACTGGAAGGCAAATGTGCCAAGATTTGTAAAGAGCCAAAGTTCCTAAGCAAGAAGTTGACAGCTTAATTCTACGTTAAGGAGTTTCTGGAAGGACTTTAAGGCATGAAGAACAATTCACAGAAGGCATGCATATTAAAACAATAAAGGCACAGAAGGTTGAGGTTGTCCCAGGAATGGGTAATGATTACCTCAGACTAAGCAAGGTATCCTTCCCTCTTCTGAAATGTTATGCTGGAGTGGAGAGAGTTTGACCAGGCAGGGCTTTGCCCTGCAGCCAGGTGCGGTTGATGGAGAGGCAGCAGCTGTGGCTACAGCCTCAGGGCTGACCCAGGGCCTATTGGACCCAGGGAACCATCAGGTGCAGCAGGCGAGAGCAGGACTTCATTCTCCCTTGGCCCTGGGTAAGATCAAGCAGCTAAGACAGCCACAGTGAGTTCATTAAGAATGGAGAAATGCAGGAGGCTCCATGAAGAGGAATTCAGAAGTAATGGCTCAGAGAAAATGACTAAGGATTGTGGAAAACTAGTGAGGTTAATGACTCCTGTCCATGGTATTTTACCCAACATGAATTTATTGATGAAATTAATAAAAGTGGAAACTTTCCACGCTGTATTGGACTTAAGTTTGGTTTAGTATCTTCTTAGTTTTGAACTTCTGCAATCATCTGACACTTGCCCAGAACAGAAGACAACTTTCAAAGAGCTTCACCAACGTTTTCTTTGTAACCCCTCCATTTGTTATGGGATGGAGGTTAAGGCATTGAGTTGTTGTCCAACCGATCCTCTGAACAAAAGGTTTCATTATATAAATGACATAATGTTGGCTTCTGAGTATTTTGCAGATTTGGAAACTGAATTCAGAGATATTCAGGTATACCTGAAGGAAATTTGTTTACAAGGTGTATAAGGACCTGTGAAATTCTTGGGAGCTTAATGGTTGGGCCAGGCACAAGTGATGCCTATCAAGGTGGTTAGGGAAAATGCACAACATCCTGGGCCTGTAAATGCTAAAAACCGAACAAGAACATCTCATGGGAGTAGAAACAGAGGCTTCCAGAAGTCATAAGGGTACTAAGTATCTCAGTGGCTGGGGTGGGTCATCTCCCTAGGAGTTATATACAGATGCCACAGAACAGCAACTGCTACTTATTTGTTAAATGATGTACTGGCTAAGGTTCTTCCTTTTCACTTATGCTCTGTAGTACAAGGAATATACTGGGACTTACCAACAGCCACATTCTGGAAACAGATGATGAGAGAACTCAAGGGTTCCATATCTCACTGGAGTGGGAGGAAATGCATCAGAACTCTATGTCATCTCCTCCAATGCTCACCAATTCTTGTGGAAGAAGATGGAAGAAAGGATGTAAAGCCTGGAGGAAGGAGTGGAGTGTTTGAACAGGACTGTCCTCCACCAGACAGACATCATCCTCTGTAGCTCATATCTGCCCATTTGCCAAAGATCATCACGGCTAGACTTGTTGACTGCTGACATCCCAGCACAGAAGGAGGGCCAGAAAGAGTCCTGGGACCCTCAACTAAGTATCTAGCCATACTTCACTGACAGTTGTGGGCAATTTGATCCTAATTGCACATGGCCTAGGAGAAGGGTTAGAGTATATTAGGGTGGGGAAGACTAAGGGAGAGGAGTTCCATTTAAGCCGCTACTAGGAAGTCATCATTCGTGCTTGGGCAAAGACTTTCTATGCACCCATACTCCTGTGAGTAATCCTTTACCCATTACTGTGTGAGGAAGTCCAATAAACTCATTGGTTACCCAGAGTGCACTTTGGTGGATTCACACCTCAGTTTCTTGTTGGATCTAAAGGAGGAGCAACTCTTGCTTGCACTCCCACCCTATGCTGGATAGCTTCTGTTGTCAACTTGTCAATCTGGGTAGAGGGAACCTCAGTTGAGGAATTTCCTCTACTGGACTGGCCTGTGGACATGTTTATGAGGGAATTTTCTTGATTGTTGAGTGATGTGGGAGGGCCCAGCTCACTGTGGGTGGTGCCACCCCTGGGCAGGTTGTATAAGAAAGCAGGCTGAGCACAGGCCTGGGGAGCAAGCAGCACTCCTCCATGGTCTGTACTTCTGTTCTTGACCTGAGCACATACATGCCTTGGCTTCGCTCCATGATGGACTGTGAACTGAAGGTGAAATAACGTCTTTCCTTCCCAAGTTTGTTAGGTCAGTGTTCTTATCACAGCAATGGAGAAACAAACTAGGACACCCCCCAGAAAGGGATTTTCACAACAGTCTGTCAATTGTGTTTATCTTTTCAAAGAACCAGCTGTCAGTTTCTGTTGGTTCTTTGCCTTCTTTGTTTGCATTGCATTGATGTCTCCTCTTACTGATTTCTTCTCATCTGCTGGGTTTGATTTGTTCCTATTTTTCCACTTTCTTGAGTTGTATCATTTAAACATTTATTTGTACTCTTTCTGATATTTTTAGATTTTATTTGACTGAAAAAATTTTATTGTGTTTTTGTATATTTCATATAATACATCTTCATCAAATTTAGAACCCTCTCACCTCCCCCTTGCCCATATACCCATAGCCCCCCGCTACCAGATTTACCAGATTTGAGGTATTCTGTCATATATGTTAAATCCTATCTGGTCAAACATTAGTATCTAGTTGTCCTTCCATGCAAGTCCATCCACTGAAGTCTAGTCAGCCTATTTAAAGTCACTCCCTTAAAGAAGATCAATTCTCCCTCACCCCGCAGTAATCACTTGCCAATAGTTCCTTGGCTAGGCTTGGGGCCTACTGCCCATTTACCCCATTCAATGCTCGGTTTTTATCTGATTGAATCAGCATGGGTCTTGTGCATGCTGTTACCATTGTTGCAAGTTCATGAGCAAGTTCCCAGAGGCCTTAAAGTATCTGTTTTCTTATGTTCCTGGACCAACCCTGGCTCTTACAATCTTTCCACCCCCTCTTCTTTTGGGTGGGTGAGGTTTAGCATAAGAGTCCCATCCAGGAACAGGGACTGGACTCTGTAGTCTCTTATTCTCTAAAACTTAGCCAGTTGTGGTCTGTACACAGACTACATCACACTCTGTTGTATGAAGAAGCTTCACTGTTGACAGTTGAGGGATGTGCTAATGTAGGCACTTATGGGTACAAATTTCCATTTTGGGAATGCTTTTAATGTGTCCCAAAGGTTTTGTTGTGATGTGTTATCATTTTCATTGAACTAGAGGAGTATTTTTCTTTCTTTCTTTCTTCATTTCTTCTTTGTCCCATTTGCCATTCAGTGGTGCATTGTGTAATGTTCATGAATTCAGGTAGTTACTAGGGATTTTTTTGCAGTTGAATTTTTGTTGAGTTGCATTGTGATCAGATAGGATACAATGAGTTATTTCAATTTTTCTGTATTTATTGAATTTTGTTTGTTCCCTAGTATGTGGTCTATTTTAGAGAAGCTTCCATTTGGCTGCTGAGTAGATGTGTATTCTTTGGTGTTTGGGTGGGATATTCTGTAGGCATTTATTGGGTTAATTTGATGTAAGTTTTTATGTAATTCTGGTGTTTCTGTTTATATTTTTGTCCAGTGAAGAAAGCGGGATATTGAAATCACCCAGTATTACTGAGTTGGGGTTAATCTGTTCCTTGATGTTCAGTGGTATTTTTTATGAAATTGGTGTATGTGCCAGAGTTTGGTACATATATGTTTAAGGTTATAATATCTTCTTGATTAATTGTTCTCTTGATCAGAATGAAGTCTCCTTTTCTTCCTCTTCTGATTAATTTTAGTTTGAAGTCTATTTTGTCTATTCTGATTGTTTCTCAATCAATTTTCTTGGAATAATTTTTCTATACTTTCATTCTAAGATAGTGCTTATCCTTGAAAGTAAGATGAATTTCTTGCAGAAAAAAGGATAGATTTTGTTTCTTAATCTATTCAACTAACCTCTCTTTTGACTGGGAAAGTGAGGCCATTAATGTTTAAAGTTATTATTGAAATAAGTATGTATTGCTTGTTGTCATTTTTTTCTGTTTGTGTTCTTAGTTCTATTTTGTGTTTTATTTTATTGAGTAATATATTTATTTAATTGTTATTTGATCTCTTTGAGACAGGGTCTCCCTGTAGCACCAGCTGTCCTGGAACTTGCTATGCAGACTAGACTGGCCTTGAACTCACAGAGATCTGCCTGCCTCTGCCTCCCGAGTACTGGGATCAAAGGTGTGCACAATCACATCCAGCATCTATTTTGTGTTTTAATGATCACAGCTTCATTTGTTTTCTTTCTGTAGTTTCTTGGCTATAATTATTCCTCTCTTTAATCTGCAGTAATGCTTCCAATATTCTATGCCTTTGGAGTGTGGAGATGGTGCCTGGAAAGTGGGATTTTGGCTAATTAATCAGGCTAGTTTGGAGCACACATTGTATGACCCAGGCTGGACCTGGAAGTGAGGGGATGATGGCTCTCTATTCTTTTACAGGCCTATTAGGAACTCTACCCTTTAAATTTTTATCAGAATTGTGGGGAATAGAACTCAGGTTCTTTACCTTGTGCAGCAAGCACTTGACCTTCAGAAGTATCACCACAGCTAATTTAAAAATTATTATTAGTAGTATTTATTTATTTTTTTGTGATAGGGTCTTATAAGACCAGGTGACCTGGTCAATATGTAGCTGAGGGTAACTGGGACCCCCTGATATTTCTGCATCTAAAAGAAGGGATTCTAGGTGTGCTCTATCATACCTAGCTTCAGTGACATGATTTCATTCAGTCCTAGAGGATAAGGGGAAAACCAGTTTGAAGATAAATCTTTAGTTAAAAGCACAGATAATTTCTTCATCTGTGTTATAATATTGTTGCTAACTTTAGCCACAAAAGCACAAGATTGAGCCAGATGGTCAAAGCTTCAGACTTTATGATCTAGGAAGGTCACATTTAGGCGAAGAACCCTTTTCCTATCATGTTGACTGACACATATGAGGCAGACCTGAACTATAGATGAAGTTATTCATGTACAGTTGTGTCCCAGCTGTGACACTGCATATGAACTGTTACAGGAAATAGCCCACACCACTATAGAGTTGTTTTAGAAACACAGCAAAAAAGCAAGGAAGGCACTTACAGATGTTATATATTAGAATAATGCTACCTGAACTCATTGCCATGATCAGCCATTCAAATCTCTGGACTATCCTAAGAAGTGTCAATACATTTTCATAAGCAAATGGAAGACTGCGATCCAATCCTGAATCACTAGCTAGTCTCTCATCCATGAAGAATGCACACTGTCTGATAACTAGACAAGTGCATTGACATGGAGGAAATTTTTATGGGTCAAGGGAGATATGCTGAATTTAGAACCATGACTAGGTCAGAGATGCAGACCTATACATAATTATAATACATTCCTATATAGAAACTGAAGCTTTATGAAAACTCTTTTCCCTGCACTATCATGACACTTATCTAACCCCACAGACAAAAGTATTAAAAGGCCAGCATAGCAGTGTCCCTTGGAAACCTCTTCTGATATATATATATATATATATATATTTCACCAACTGCAATTTTTTACAAGTTTAATTTCTTATTTAATAAATACTATATTAGGTAATTCTTTGAGGATTTCATAAAATACATTTTGATTGCTTTCACTTTCCTCCTCCACCTCCACCCAGATCAGCCCCACCTCCCTACATCTCCACTTACTGTTCTTTTTTATTTAAAGCCAATCAAGTCCAATTTGTGTGGCTCAAACACTCTTCGGCGTGGGGCCATGTGCCACAGCATGGTCCACCTACCAGGGGGCACACCCAAAAAGAAAACCAACTCTCCTTCCAGCAGCTATCAATTGTCAATAGTTCCTCAGTTCAGGGTGGGTCTTGGTGCTCCCCCCTCTCATGCTGTTATTTTGTCTGGTGGGAGCTTCTGAAAGTCTTGCTGCAGTTTGTATATGTAACTAGAAAACACTGCATCCTTTTACTTATCCACTGCCTCTGGCTTTTATATCTTTGCACCCTTCTGCAAATTTCCTTGAGCCTTGCTGGGAAAGTGTGATATAAAAGTCCCATCAAGTGCTGACCATTCCCCAGATTCTTATTCTTGGTTGTGGATATCTCTGTGTTAATCATCATGTACTGCAAAAAGAAGCTAGTCAGAAGTTTGAGAAGTGCTTACATCACTCTATTTATACCCTTTTCACCTTCCCTAACACCCCTCCAGACGTCTCCCGGCACCCACTCCTCACCCCTTTCAAATTCATGGTCATAAGAATTATAATTTGTGTCATCTGAGATTCTGCCTCCATGCCTACAAAGATTCTCATTATTTCAAAAAGTTCATATTTCTTCTATGCTTCAACTGTAATCTAATGCCATCTGTAAAGTTAGACTCAAAAAATGTAAGAAATATTGATAAAAGAAATCCTAAAAACATCTCCTAATGTGAGGGAAAGCAATCAAAGTGAAGGGAGAAGGAAAGAAAGAGGAAAATAAGGTTCTAAAAGAGATTAACAGTAGGGTCTCCATGAGGGACCAACTTGACACTATCTTAATGGGAATGCTATCTAAAACTTACCCCGCTGGACCCCACCCTGACTTGCCCAGCATCCTTTAACCAATAGCCTCAGAGCATTCGGTAGCAGGGACGGGCTAGGAGGCCCCCCATGAGGAATAAAAGGCCATGCTTTTCTGCAGTTGAACATGCTTACTTCTCAAAAGTGGAGTTTATTGCTAAGCTCCTAGATCAGCAACCATGGTTCATTTGACAGACCAGGAAAAGGAGGCTATCAAATGCCTGTGGTCACAGCTCGATGTGGGAGCTGTTGGAGGAGAAACCCTGGGAAGGTAAGCAGTGGGGACAAGGACTAGGGAGGGGAGGAAGGAATGTTTGCCTTGCAGAAATCCAGGGCCTTTCTCAATATGTGATGTACACTGCCTTAAAATATACTGGTTCATCTCATAGGCTCATGTGTGTCCATCCATGGACCCAGAGGTACTTTGGCAACTTTGGAGACCTGTCTTGTGTCTCAGCCATTATGAACAACCCAAAAGTCAAAGCCCATGGCAAGAAAGTGCTGTCCTCCTTTGGAGATGCTGTTAACAACCTGGACAACCTCAAGGAGGTCTTTGCCAATCTGAGTGAGTTGCACTGTGACAAGCTTCATGTGGATCCTGAGAACTTCAAGGTCAGTACTAAGCTTATCAAGTGTTAATTTGAATCTGACTTGGGGAAAAAATTAGAAGCTGAGTCCAAGATTGGTAATGCTCACACAGTTTCAAAAGTCATCATTACAAATTGGTGACAATAAATGCTTAAAAGAACTTGACTTTATCACACTACAGTTTAAATCAATTTTGTTGAAACATAATTATAGATGTGTTTATTTTGGAGAAAAAAATCAGAGGGAGGCAGATCTGTGCAAGTGGTGACAAAATTTAGAAGTGTTGGCTTGTCACTACAAAGGAGATATAATTTATGTCTTAATTTTTGATGCATAAGAAATTCAGAGAGAGAGTTCAGAAATGGACTTTTTATAATCAATTTGTCAAACCTACAAGAACATAATAAATTCTTACTGATTAGGTTATATAGAGCATTGTTCTAAATGGTATTTTCCACTGAGCATCCTGTATGGCTGAGTGCCTATGTTTAAATCTATCAGGCTTTTGGTCTGTGAGAAAGGGACAAGGGAGGAAAATAAAATTGGTGGATGGAGACAAGTGAGGATGTGGGCAAGAAAATATTGAATGGGAGGAGAGGCTCATGGGTGCTGAGAAGGTTTATTTAAACCCTTGTTTTGCACACATTTCTTATGGGCTTTCCACTTCTCATTCCCGTCTGTCTTGTTGTTTATCTCACAGCTCCTGGGTAACATGCTGGTGATTGTCCTCTCTCTTCAGCTTGGCAAAGAATTCACCCCTGAGAAGCAGGCTGCTTGGCAGAAGCTGGTGGCTGGGGTGGCCAGTGCTCTGTCCCACAAGTACCACTGAGCCCTCTTTCCAGATGGGCATCACTGCTGTGTGTCCTCAACTCCCTTCTGCACATGAGTGCTGGACTGGGCCTTGAGAGCACAGCTTCTGATTAATAAAATTCATCTTCTCAGCAATGAAACATAGATGTTTTGTTTGGTCTCTTTTTCTGGGGTGTGTTAAAGGAAAAAGTTTGCTGGATTCATGGGAGAAGAGGAATTTATGGGAAAACAAAGCTTCTCTGAAAAATGTGTGAAGACTATGGGAGGAAAATAGGTGTTATGGGAGGGTGATAGGGGTCCATGGTGCACAAAAAAATGATGATGTCTTATAAAGAGAAAAGGCTAATTCAGTTCATTCATGTTATACCATTGTATGTAGCAAACCGTTCTTACAGAGATTAGGACTACTGCAAGTAGTTCCTGAGAAGGAATAACTGAGTGATATTTTAACATTTTTAAGAGAAATTGTTGTAAATGGATATGGTTTAATATATAATTATTGGTTTAGTTTACTTGAACACACATTTTAAAGTTTTTAGTTTGTCACATGAATCATGAGACTGACTTCAGGAATTGAGAGTATTATCTGGGGACTTCACACACACAAAAAGTCACTCACGAGCTTCAACTTTAGATGGGTATATTTGGTGGGGGTTGATTTTGTTGTCTCAGTTCAGGTTAAAGGCTAAGACATGATATCAGGGTGCTGTGTGTTGTATTATAATGTACTGTGCCTTAAAGTGAATTTAGTGGAAGGATAGAAGCGGTAGAAGCATTTGGAAATGAAGGATGTTCACAGAAATGAAGTCTACATATATGCGAGAAGGCCCATCTTTTGAAACTATTGAGTGAGAGCCTGGTACCTTGAATGGAGCCTATTCTAAATATGGGTAAAATACAGCAAGATCTGAGGGTATAGGTCCTTTAGTATAAAAATGTAAGCTTGCACTATGTTGTTGGATGTAGTAAGCCAAGCACTCAAGAGGTTAAGGCAAGATTGCAAGTTTAAAGCCTGCCTGGACTGTGGTGTGAGTTCAAGAGTATCCCAACTTGAAATGATGAGACCTGGTGTCCCAGTGAAAAAGCCAAGATAGGACAGGGATTATCTTAGTGTAAGTGGCTGCCAGTAGTCACAAATCTGTGTTCAGTTCACAGTAACATAAAAATAAAAAATGATGACTTAAACTAACAGCAAACAATAAATGTCCTTACCATCATATCTGAGAAATACCATTATTAGGAAAGTAATCTCCTGACAGACGTCAAATGAATTCAAATGTTCAAAAATGGGACATGATGTAATGTAATGAATATAATGGTTTAAACCTAAGACGTGAAGTGAGGTACAATGAAGGACGACTGGACAGAGAGACAATGAGGAAGACATGGTGGCAGATTTACCAGGGTGAGTGGAAGGAAGAGGAGACAAGGGGTGCAGAAATCGCCCAGCCTGTGTGAAAATGCGCAGGGGAGGTGACACACGCACCCAATAAGCTCATAGTACTTGGATCTACTTGAAAGAATACAGAGTTGCTTAGGGAGGTTGGACCTACAAATCCTGAGTAACTGATATATTGAGGCTTCATCCTTACATGTGAATTTTTGATATTGTGTTTCTCATTCTTGCCATTATTGTTATTATGGTCCAAGTATCCAGACAGAACTTAGACTTTCTATCTCTTGGAAAGAAAGATACAGAGTGAGGTATTTCCAGCCAGGTATCTGGGACAACATAGTTGAAAAGCAGCTCATCCTTCACAAGTTGTGTCTCTGGATAAATTAAGATTTAAAATACATGAATGGTAAATAATATTTAGCCATTTTGTTTTTTACATCTATGAAATATATCTAATTGCAAAGATCATAAATGAGGAAAGTTAGTCACCAACATGATTGTCCTCAGTAGTTAATATTGTTCCACGTATCTGTGAGTGTGCTCAGCAAGGAGCTGAACAAGCATGCCTGCTTTTATGTATGTATGTCTGTGTGAACAGAAGCAAAAGAGCAACCTTTTCTGATCCTTCCTCGGGTCCTGTCCATCTTGTTATTGTTTGAGACGGGTCTTCTCATTTGCCTGTAACTCATTATCTAACAAGGCAGGCTGGCCAGTCAACATCAGTGATCCAACTGTCTCTTCCCCAAGCTCTGGAATCACCATGGCTGGCTTTTAAAATTTCACCTGGCATGTGGGGAGTCAAGCTCACATTTTTTTGGCTTGCATGAAACATACTCTATCTACTGAGCCATCACCACAGCTCCAGTTATTAGTATCATTCTCATTAGTGTTACTATTGCTATTTCATTTTCTTGTGACAGGGTTTCATATAGATGGGTGAGCTTGAACCCAAATGTAGCTAAGGAAAACCAGAATGCCTGATATTCCTGCATTTACCACCTAATGGCAGGGATTATAGGTGTGTATCACCATCCCACGTTCACTCACATCTTTTGTTTGTTTTTCATTCAATTTTAGATGTTGAGGGGAAAAAAGACTTGGAGATAAATATTTAATTAAATGCACAGAACTTTACTGCACATGCCTATAATAGTGTTATTAATTTAGGCCACAGAGGCACAATATCAAGCTAAAGCTTCATGTATGACCTTGGATTGCTACATTTGGGGGGAAAAGTCTCTATGTGTGAGGTAGATGAAGTTGTTCATGTGCAGTTGTGTCCAGCTCAGACAGTGGGTATGGGATGTTAATTCACAGGCATAATCCATGACACTTCAAAGTTGCTTAACAAAGAAAGGAGTAAAAAAGCTGTCACTTAATAGGTAATGTCTGAAATCATTAGATAATCTCCAGACAGCATCCACACCAAGTAACACTGATACCTTTTAATGAGCCAATTTAAGTCCGCAGTCCATTCTCACTTACATCATCGCTAGCTCCCCCTGGACAGTGGAAACAGGCATTGGCTGATGACTACCTAAGTGTATCCACAGGGAGGCAAATGCTATCCTCAAAGTAGACATGCTTTGTTTAAAAGCATGCTAGTTCAGGTTGCTGACCTACAAGACATCACAGCAATCTGTACCTATGAAGAAACTGAGGCTGTATGGAAACTGCTTTCCCTATTGCTAGTGTGCTCCTGGGACACCATGCTCTAAACACTCAGGGAATGTATTTAATAATATTATACGACTATTTCTTGCAAACTACTTCTGAGTAAGAGTTATACATGTACATAAATATATACACACACTAATATATATTTGTACCATTCTGTAAATTTTATTTTTTAATAATGTAAAATATTTTTTTTAAATCTTTAAGCATAAATCTATTTTGATAATATTAACCTCCACCTTTTCTCCTTCCAGATCTGCCCCCCAACTCCATAACCAACCAACTTACTGTCTTCTTTTTGTAAAGCCCATCAAGTCCAATTTGTGTGGCTCAAATACGCTTGGGTGTGGGGCCATCCTCTGAGCATAGTCCACCTACCAGTAGGCACACCCTTTAACAAACTGACTCTCCCTCTTTCAGCAGCTATCAATTGCTAATAAGTCCTTAGCTAGGGGTGGGACTCTGTGCTCACCTCCCCCTTCCCTGCTGGTATTTCGTTTGGTGGAAAGTTCTGCAGGTCTGGTGCATGCTGTCACAACTGCTGAGAGTTCATATGCACAACTGGCTGCTGTGTCTAGAAAAGTGTTTCCTTGTAGTTATCCACTGCCTCTGGCTCTTACAATCTTTTTGCTCCCTCTCCTCTAAATTTCCATGAACCCTGGGTAGAGGGTAAGAGACCATATATATATATGTATAATGTCCCATGTAATATTGAACACTCCCTAGTCAGTTGCACATTGACAAGTTCTTGGTCTCTATGTTAACCACTCTTTAATGTATAATGAAGAAGCTAGCCTGACGAACTTTGAGAATTTCATCCACTAACTTGCTATTTACATTTCGCCACTCCCTATCTGCCATCCAACTTCTCCCCTATTCCCTGTCTCCACTTGTTCTCAAATTCCTGTTCATAAGATCTCACCTGAGACCCTGACTCTTGTGTCTAAAATGACTCATTATTTCAGATAAGTTCATATGTTTACGCTTCAGCTACAAACTACTGAATTCTGTAAAGCTAAACTCAAAAAAGTAAGAAAAAATTGATAAAGAAATCATTTAAAATCTCCTACTGAGAAGGGAAATAATCAAGGTGAAAGGAAAATAAAAGAGGAAGAAGATTTTAAGCAGTTTAACAGTAGGGTCTCCCATGAGGGGGCCAACTTGACACTATCTTAATGGGAATGCTATCTAAAACTTACCCCAGTGGACCCCACCCTGACTTGCCCAGCATCCCTTAACCAATAGCCTCGGAGCATTGGGTAGCAGGGACGGGCTAGGAGGCCCCCCATGAGGAATAAAAGGCCATGCTTTTCAGCAGTTGAACATGCTTACTTCTCAAAAGTGGAGTTCATTGCCAAGCTCCTAGATCAGCAACCATGGTTCATTTGACAGACCAGGACAAGAAGGCTATCAAATGCCTGTGGTCACAGGTCGATGTGGGAGCTGTTGGAGGAGAAACCCTGGGAAGGTAAGCAGTGGGGACAAGGACTAGGGAGGGGAGGAAGGAATGTTTGCCTTGCAGAAATCCAGGGCCTTTCTCAATATGTGATGTACACTGCCTTAAAATATACTGGTTCATCTCATAGGCTCATGTGTGTCCATCCATGGACCCAGAGGTACTTTGGCAACTTTGGAGACCTGTCTTGTGTCTCAGCCATTATGAACAACCCAAAAGTCAAAGCCCATGGCAAGAAAGTGCTGTCCTCCTTTGGAGATGCTGTTAACAACATGGACAACCTCAAGGAGGTCTTTGGCCATCTCAGTGAGTTGCACTGTGACAAGCTTCATGTAGATCCTGAGAACTTCAAGGTAAGTTCATGACTTACTCATGTGATCATTTTGGATCTGACTTGAGGGGAAATATGGAATTTGAGAGCAGCTTTGATAATGCTAGCACAGACTCCAAAGTCATCATTCAAGATTTTGTGAGAGCACAAAACATAATTATAGATATGTTTATTTTGGAGAGAAAAATCAGAGGGAGGCAGATCTGTGCAAGTGGTGACAAAATTTAGAAGTGTTGGCTTGTCACTACAAAGGAGATATAATTTATGTCTTAATTTTTGATGCATAAGAAATTCAGAGAGAGAGTTCAGAAATGGACTTTTTATAATCAATTTGTCAAACCTACAAGAACATAATAAATTCTTACTGATTAGGTTATATAGAGCATTGTTCTAAATGGTATTTTCCGCTGAGCATCCTGTATGGCTGAGTGCCTATGTTTAAATCTATCAGGCTTTTGGTCTGTGAGAATGGGACAAGAGAGGAAAATAAAATTGGTGGATGGAGACAAGTGAGGATGTGGGCAAGAAAATATTGAATGGGAGGAGAGGCTCATGGGTGCTGAGAAGGTTTATTTAAACCCTTGTTTTGCACACATTTCTTATGGGCTTTCCACTTCTCATTCCATCTCTCTTGTTCATCTCACAGCTCCTGGGTAACACGCTGGTGATTGTCCTCTCTCTTCAGCTTGGCAAAGAATTCACCCCTGAGATGCAGGCTGCTTGGCAGAAGCTTGTGGCTGGGGTGGCCAGTGCTCTGTCCCACAAGTACCACTGAGCCCTCTTTCCAGATGGGCGTCACTGCTGTGTGTCCTCAAATCCCTTCTGCACATGAGTGCTGGACTGGGCCTTGAGAGCACAGCTTCTGATTAATAAAGTTCATCTTCTCAGCAACAAAGCATTGATGTTTTGCCTGGTCAGTTTTTCTGTGGTGTTTTATATAGTGTCATATTCTGAAACTATTCCATGAGAGGTTGATGGCTTGAATGAAGCCTACTCAAAGAGGGAGCACATAATCATTGTTAGAACAGGAAATGACCTAAGCTAGGACTCTGCTGTTGAAGGTAGTAAGCCCAGCACTTATGAGGCTAAGGCAATACTGCAAATCCAAGGAGTGCCTGGGAAATTGAGCAAGTTCAAGGATAAACTAGATAAATAAATGATACCAGTGTCACTATGTAAATGGAAAGATGGGATGGGGATGTAGTTGAGTATACAATGGTCGCAGGAGGCAAAAGTCCTGTTTTTAGGCCCCAGTAACATGACATACCTACATATACATATATATATGTATATATGATCAGTATTCTAACTATAATATCTGAGACTCAGTATTATTAGGAAATTAATCTCCTCATGCGTATAAAGTGGATTCACATTTTCATAAGTCTGACATCAATATTATGATTTAAATCTAAGAATTGAGACATAAATTTAAGGAATAATCAAAGGCAGAATGAGGAAGACATGGTGTCAGATTTACCAGGGTAAGAGGAAGACTAAGGAGGCAAAGGGTGGAAGAACTCACCCATGTTGTGTGAATATTCCCAGGGCTTGGCCCAGTACCCTTGTTTACCTGGATCTGTTTGAGAGAGTGCAAGGTTGCTTAGAGAGGTTTGATGGAGGCCCAAGTCAGTCTCTAATATAGACACCTGAGATCTTTAAACTTTGGAAGGTAGAGTGCTCTATCTTAGAAAACATGCCTACCACTAATCATTTCCCAGAATCCACGTGTTATTCAGACTTTGACTGGTTAATTATATTTAAATTAGTCTCTTTATTTTCCCTAAATGAGGCAATCCTAGTTCATGATGCCTGAAGCTTTGGATTGGTTTTGCGCCTCAGTGGTCTGAATCAATAATATTATAAGGCAGATGATTAAATTATTTGTGCATTTAATTAAAGAAATCTTCTACTCTGCTTCAAAGAAGGAAACAAATGTTTCTTACAGTTTCAGTTCAGGGTGTTTCTGAGCACTGTGGTCTTAAATATGACACAAAATTGTACAAATGATGTTTCTTTATTGTGCTCAAAATTACTTCACCAAGTTGGTGAGAACTATGGACATTTTCAATATGTTTCCATTTCTCATATACACTGTCAGTCTGGTTGGCTACCTGGATGGATAGATGTCATACTTTCTACCTCCTAGAAAGGAAGGTACAAATGGAGGTATTTCAAGTCAAATATCCATTTCAAGTCAACATGATTCAAAAGTAATTCATAATTTATGCATACATATCCAGATGAATCAGGATTTTAATAAATGAATGATAAATCTTTCTCCATTTAGCTATCTCCGTCTATGAAAATATTTATGATTATAAATAATGAAAATAATTCACCACCATTATTATCAATAATTATTATAGTTCTATGTATTTATATGAATGCATCAGTGAGGAGTTGCACATGGACACATAGTTGTATGCCTTTGGGTTTGAACCTTAGCTGTCCTTCCTCAAGTGCTGGCCATTTCATCATTTTTTAACACAGATTTTCCCATTGGTCTGGCCCTCACTATGCAGGCTAGGTGGGCTGGCCAGCCAGCCTCAGTGATCCAACTGTGTCTTCCTCAAACTCTGGGATTACATGCATACATCACTATGGTAGTGTTCAAATTTTTATCTGTGTTGAGGGGAGCAGAACTCAAATTCTTCGACTTTCATGATAAGCAATCTACCTACTGAGGTACTACCACAGCTCCGTTTATTTTATTATTACTATTATTATTATTATTATTATTATTTATTTGTTTCTTTTGACAGAGCATTCCATATAGACCAGCTAACCTTAAGTCTAAAGTGTAGCTGAGGGTCACCAGGACCTCTGAGATTCATGCATTTACCCCCTAAGAACAAGGATTGTAGGTGTGCTCCTACATTGCCAGCTTCACTGACATCATTTATTTCATTCAGTCTTAGATATTAAGATAAAACTATTTGAAGATTGTGGGAGACAGGTTTGAGCCTAGGGTGAAAGTCTTATTGACAGCCATACAGCAGGCACCAGCCAAAGGCCCAACTGCTGGAGCCACAAGGAACGTCTTGTGACATTTGCTCCCATTGGCAGATCATGAGACTGATGCCTAGAGCTTGCCACTCACTAATCACCACCCTTGAGATTCCAAATTGCAACACTTAGACAGCCTGGGTCACGTGGTTCCCAGGAAACCAGACCCCATAAGGAAACCCATTATGCTAATGAGGTCTCTGACTCCCGATGTCGTGATAGGATATAGCCCTGCCAAAGATCTGAGTTGTAACTTCTTGATTGGACCCCTACCCCTATATAAGCTTCTGCCCTTCTATAATAAACCAGATCTGCATCAAGAAACCTGGTCTCCTGTGTCTGAATGTGGCTCTGCTGACAGTCTCCTCACCAGCCCTGGGGGCTGGGACCCACAGAAGTAGTGAAGGTCTGAGGCAGCGCCACAGTGAGCAGAGGAGCAGCCCCAGCCCTGGGAGAGCGGAAGAGCTGCCTCAGCACCACAAGAAGTGGAAGAGCGACCACAGCTTGCTGCTGCAAGCGGGAGCGAAGGGCAGTGCCCCTGCGATCAGGGGCGGTGCCTGTGCCCTGGCAGGCAGCGCCCCTGCAATCACAGGTGGCACGGGAGGGAGCAGAGGAGCAGCGCCCGGAGACAGCACCCAGCACAGGAAGAGTGGAGGGGCAGCTGCCCTGGCAGCTTCAGAAGATAAATGTTTAATTAAATGCACAGATAATTGCTTCATCTGCCCTATGGTATTTGTTATTAAGTCAGGCCATGGAGGCAGGCACAAAATCAGGCCAAAGCTTCAGGCATCATGACCTAGGATTGCTACATTTAGGGAAAGAAAAACTTTGTGTGAGGCAGCCTTGAACTGCAGATGCAGTTGTCCCAGCTGAGAGAGTGGTATCAAGTAATAATCCATAGACATAACCCATGAAACTTTAGAGCTGTTTTACAAATACAAGAAGAGGCAAAGTAGGTACTTAGTTTTATCATGTTAGAATGAAACTGTCTGAAATCATTAGAACAATCAGTCTTTCCAATCTAATTCAGACTACCCTAAGCAACCTTCATCTAGTGTCATGAACAAATATAAGGCTTCACTAGAGCCAGCCTCACCAACCAGCTCCTCTTATCCAGTGGAAATGGACATTGTCAGCCAAGAACATTGACAAGTGGCAAACACTATTGCTCAAAGTAGACATGCTGCATTCAGAGCCAAGGATGCTGACCTCTGTTACAGCATATCAATCTTATCATGATAATATGCTTCTATACAGAAATGAAACTTTATGGAAATTGGTTTCCTATACTATTATAATTCTGGGAGACCAAAATCTAAATGCTGAGTGTATGTATTCAGATCTGAGCATAGCAGTGTCCTCACCCTGGCTTTCCCCTCCTCCTTTAACCAATAGCAGCAAAGAGTTGGGGAGCAGGGAAGAGCTCCTAAGGACCCTGTGAAGAATAACAGGACAAGTTTTTCAGTAGCAGAACATACTTGCTGATAAACACTTTAGATTATCATCAGGCTACTTCTAATAGAGTTAAATATATACATAAACACATACACACATATATATGTATGTATATATATGTACATATAGATGTTTACTTTCATCAGTCTACAATATTTCAATTTTCATTTAAAGATAATATCAAATAGGAGGCTGGAGAGATGGCACCACAGTTAAGAACACTGGCTGTTCTTGCAGAAGACCTGGGTTTGAGTCCCAGCACCCACATGGCAGCTAACAACTGTCCGTAACTCCAGTTCTAGGGGATTTGACAGCCTCTTCTGTCCTCTGCAGGCATTGCACGGTGCGGGTGCGCTTACCTTCTTGCAGGTAATACACACATACACATAAAAATAATAAAATAAAAAGACAATATCAAATAATATTTTATGAAAACTTTGAAAATCATAAATCCATTTTGATCATATTCACCCCCCATCTCATCTCCTTCCAGATCTGCCCCGCCCACTTCCCTAACCATCCAACTTACTGTCCTCTTTTTCATTTTGTAAAGCCCATCAAGTCCAATTCGTGTTGCTCAATATTCTTTGTGTGTCCCCCTGAGCATGGTCCATCTACCAGGGGTCACACCCTTCAAAAACTGACTCTCCTTCTTTCAGCAGCTGTCAATTGCTAGTAACTCCTGGACTTGGGGCGGAGCTTTTTTCTCACCTCCCCCTTCCCTGCTGGTATTTTGTCTGGTGGGAGCTTCTGCTAATCTTGAGCATGCTGTCACAACCAGTGGAGAGTTCATATGCACACCTGGCTATTGTGTCCCCAAAACAGTTTCCTAGTAGTCATCCACTGACTCTGGCTCTTACCATCTTTTTACTCTTCTCATGCAAATTTCCATGAGCTTTGGGGGAAGCCTTGGGTGTAGAAGTCTCAGTTAGAGCTGAGCACGTCCCTCTGTCTTTTATTCTCTGCACACTGACCAGATGTGGGTCTCTGTGTTACTCACCATTTAATGCAAAATGAAGCTCATTTGATGAAGTTTGAGACTCATCGCTAGCACTCTATTTATAACATTTCTACCCTTTCCTCCGCCTTCCACCTCTCCCCTTTCTCAACTCCCCTTTTCCTCTCAAATTTCTGATCAGAAAATTTATATTTGTCTCATCTGAGACCCCAATTCCTCGCCTAAAATGACTCTTATTATTTCAGATATGTTCATGTATCTATGTTTCAGCTGTAAGCTACTGGCCTCTGTAAAGGCAGACTAAAAAAATAGAAAGATTGATAAAGAAATCCTAGCAAATGTTCTACTGTGATGAAAAGGAACCAGGCTGAAGGGAGAATGAAGGAAAGAGGAAACAGGCTACCCAGCTATGGAACAGTGGAGTCTCCACAAGGGGTCTGCTTGACAGCGTCTTAATGAAGATGCTATCTAAACCTTAGTCTACTGGACCCCACCCTGAGTTGTCCAGTCTCCCTTAACCAAGAGCCTCATAGTATTTGGGAGCACAGAAGGCTAGCAGGTCCCCTGTGAAGAATAAAACCACATGCCTTCTAGCAGTTGAACATAATTACTGTGAAACACCTGAAATCACCATTATGCTGTATATCAGTAACTATGGTTCATTTAATAGATCACGATGTGGTCAATATCACCAGTACATGGGGAAAGGTGATTGAGAGAGACACTGGAGGACAAACCCTGGGCAGGCATGCTAAGAAGAAACTGTGCCACCTAGAAATCCAGGACACTTTTCATTATGTGATAAACTGAGTTTTAAATTTACTGGTCCCTCTCACAGGTGCTTGGATGTCCCTACATGGACCCAGAGGTACTTGGCAACTTGGGAGACATGTCTTGCATGGGAAGAAAGTGATGGCCTCTTTTGGAGAAGCCATTAAGAACATAGACAACCTCGGGGAGGCTTTTCCTCATCTGAGTGACCTGCATTATGACAAGCTACACGTGGATCCCAAGATCCTCAAGGTCATTTCAGGACATAATTGTGTGTTTATTTTGGGTTTCACTTGGGGACAATAATGGAGTTTAAGGTTAGGATGGTAATGCTAATACAGATTCAAAAGTCACCATTAAAGAACTGACTGATACAGTTAGTGGCAGTCAAAGTGTAGATTAGCATACTGCTAGTCAGAAAATTTTATCCAAATAGATTTTTGCATTTGTTTATTTTGGAGAAAAAAGTAAGAGAATAGCAGATCTGTGTAAGGAGTAATGGAATTTGGAAATGACTGCTTGTCATTATTATGTCTTAATGATTGGTGTATAGGAAAAATAGGGGATGGAATTTTAAAGACATACTTTCTTCTAACCAATTTCACAGGGTCTCTAAATATTTAATACATTTCTAGTGAATGTAAATGTGTGTGGTGATTTGTTCCCACATTTGTTCAAAAGTTTGTACTTTGATTAGCAACCTTGTAGGGCTGACATGCTATGTTCAAAGAAATTATTCAGTGGAAGAAGAAATGGTAAGAGAGTCAAAGAAAACTGCAGGACTAAGGAGAAGTGGTGAATCAGGCCTGAGGATGTTGAATAGGAAGAAAAACTGATAATACTGACATTATCAGCAGAGCTGCCTGCATGGATTTGGGGCTTGGCATGCTCAAAGAGTAAGGTTGTAATCTTCTATTTCATACACACTCTCTTTGGACCCTCCACTCATTCCCTTATGTTGTGCTGTCTTTCTTCTTACAGCTCCTGGGTAACATGCTGGTAATTGTGCTCCCTTTTCCGTGTGGCTCAGAATTCTCCCTAGAGGTACAGGTTGCCAGGCAGAAGCTGGTGACAGGGGTGGCCAATCTTCTGTCCCACAAGTACCACTGAGCCCTCTTTCCAGATGACCTGCGCTCCTGTGTTTCCTTGAGACTCTTCTTCTGCACATGAGTGCTGGACTGGGCCTTAAGAACTCACTTTCTGTTAATAAAGTTTATTCTCTTCAGCAATCAAATATTGATGTTCTGTAGGGTCTGTATTTCTGTTTTGTGTTACAAAAGGTTGATGATTTCATGGGAAGGGAGAGACTTAGTAAGAAACCTGAGCTTTTCTGAAATATACGAAGGCATCACAAAGGAATGTTGATGATTTTAGGAAGCTTCTAGATATCCAGGGAGAATGAGCAGATGGGAAAGAAGTTTCATTGAGAAGAAATGGTTGATTCAGTTGTGAAGTGCTTGTGTGGCAGTGCAGCTAAAATTGTAGATGGGAAGGAGGAGGGAAGTTGTTCTGGGACAGAGTTGTACATTTCTTAAAATTTCCATTAGTATGAAGCTTTATAAAAGTCTAAGTTAATGCTAAAATTATTAAATAGACTTGACTGTACATTTTAAAAAAGCTTGTACATGTGAGGCTTCTTTTATGAAAGAAGAAAAGTATCTTTAAAACTTTCTACAAACTGCCATAAATCAATGATAGTTATCTTCTTTCAAAGTGTGCATTTGATGTAATTGATCTTAATCAAATTCTTACCCTCTCCCTTCTCCTCAGCCCCATACCCCCCGAACTGTGTTTTATGCATTTTGTTATATATATTAAGTCTTATCTGGTTAAGCATTTGTACCCAGATGTCCCTTGGCTCTAGTTCATCCACTGGAGTCTATTCAGTCTATCTAGTCACTCCCTTAAAGAAGATTTACTCTACCTCACCCGATGGTAAACAGTTGTGAATAGTTCCTTGCCTAGGGTTGGGGCCTGCTGCCCATTTCTACAAGACGCACGTCCTCTGTTTTAAAAAGAATTCATTGTCTCAAGAGGAATTCGTGCTGACATACAATCATAGCATCCTTTTTCCCTTTTTTTACAACATAATGTTCACCGCTGGGTATGGTGGCTCACACCTTTAATCCCAGCACTTGAGGGGCAGAGGCAGGTGGATCTCTGGGAGTTCGAGCCAGTCTGGTCTACATAGCGAGTTCCAGGCTAGCTGGGGCTACAGCTAGAAGCTTTCTCAAAAAGATCAAAAACAAAACAAAACAAAAAACAAACAAACAAACAAACAAAAAACCCCAACATAATGTTCACAAAATGAAGTTAGAATTAGGACTGAAATGGAACGTTTGGAAAGATATGTGTTATGATTAAAATTTCTACATGAATATCATTAGGTAGGCCTTTTGATTTAGGAGAAATCTTGGTCACCTGAGTGAAAATGAGTGTCTCAGAGGAAAGAGTTAAAACTTTGATAATGACTGCGTAGTATATAACCTATAATATAGAAGTATAGACTATCACCATGCTATTAGAAGTGAAGAACTTGGGCCTGGTGTCACATGACTTTAATCCTAGCTTCTCAGGATCCCAAGGAAACACTGCTAGTTCAAGGCCTGCCTACCTACAGAGTGAGGTCAATGTCAGCCTTTTAATTAATGAGACCTTGTATCACAAAAAATGGCTGAGAATATGGTAAAGTTTATAGAGCTTGCCAGCAGGCCTAGGACCTTACAATTGATCTTAGTCTCCCCCTAATTAAAATTACATTAATTGATAGAAAACAGTATCATTGGAATACTTTATCTGAGAAACAGGAGCATTTGGAAAAGCAACCTCCTTAAGCATACAAAATTGATTTAAAGTTGCAGAAAGTGGATGTCAAGGCAGTGTAATGGTTGAAACCCAAGAGTTGCCATGAGTCATGTAAGAAGGGTAGGATGGAGAACAAAGTTAGAATGAGGAATCCATGATGTCTGTTTTTCAAGGGTAAGTGAGAAGAAAAGAGGATGTAGTGGATGATGAAATCACTCAGTGTGAGTGACGATAACAAGATGAGGCCATGCAATGTCCTGGGACCCTCATGTTTCTGAATCACCATTTCACCTACAATTTGTGAGTTGAGTTCTCATAGCAAGGTTTGAGGTATTTCTGTTTATTATTTTTATTTTATGTATATGACATATTGCCTGTATATATGTAAGTGCACCAGTGTTGTGTGATGCCTTTCACAGTCAGAAGAGGGTGTCCGATCCCCTGGAACTGGAGTTACTGATGGTTTTTAGCTGCTATGTGGATGTTGGGAATTACATCCAGATCCTCTGCAAGAGTAGTTAGTGCTCTACCGCTAAGCCATCTCTCCAGCCCCTAGGCTTGAGGTAGTTCAACATTAGATGTGAAAGTGCTGTTTGTGGGCAACTATAGCTGTATTAGTCTCTTCCTTCATTTCATATATTTATCAGAATTTGACTTGTGAATTACAATTCATCTTTGTCCCTATGTTGGCTTGAAAAACCTGCCTTGCTCTATCTGTGCCTTGATTCCTCTGGACCCTAACAGCTCTATTCTCTCTGCATTCTATCCTCCTTCTAGCCTTGGGCCTAGGCTGACTGCTGCTCTTCCCCAATCAGATCTGTCCACTAGCCTCCAAGCCCAGACCCTGTCCATTTCATCTTGATCCCTTGTACTCAGACTAGTTGAATTCTATAGCTTCAGGGCCCACATTTTACCTAGCTTATGAGACCCTCCCCCAAGCTGTTCCCGCCCTCCCCAGCTTGTTCTTGCTCCACCTCCAGATCTGCCTGCCAGAGACTTTCCTACACCCTGCCTTGGGCCTAGGTGGGTTCATTTTCTTCCTGTCTCAGATCTTCGGACTAACCTCTTAGCCCAGACTCTGCCCACTGCGTCCCACAGCAGCCTTAGCTCTAAGACCTGGTCTTGATCTTCCTGCCTGAGACCTTCTCACTAGCCAGCCAGAACCCAGCCACAGGACTCCTAGAGCCTTGAGTTCCCTTTGACCTTCTGGAGAGCTCTTCACTCATCAGTTTGGAACTATGCTCTCCCACCAATAAAAAATCAAGAGTAAGAGCTTGTCTCCCAATTCCCAGAGTGGTGGAAGGGGCTGGAGAGTCCTGGGTGAGAAATGAAAGTATATGCCTTCCAGAAGTTGAGCATGCTTGCTTCCAAACATATGAAATTATTTCCCAGTTCCTACATACCAGATACCATAGTTTATATCACAGCTTAGAAGAAGACTGTTATAAGCATGCAGAAAAACTTGACCTTGGAAGAGGCTGGTCAAGAAACCCTAAGAATGTAGGCTCTGAGGAGAAGGATGGAGACAGAAAGAGGGATATTGTTTCTAACATATACTCAGAACTTTTCTTAGAACTTGTTACATACAAGAACACATAGGTTCTTTGGCAATTTTGAAATATATTCTCCCTCTGACATCATGGGCAAACCTAGGGTCAAAGTCCAAGGCTAGACAGTTCCGGTTCTGATTTCTTTGGGAGAAGCATTCAGGCACATGGATGATATCAGGTACATTTCCCTAGCAGAGTGAGCTGCATTGTGACAAGCTGTTTATGGATCTTGAACACTTCAGTGTGAGTCCTCTGGCACTGGGCAGTTCAGAAACTTAGGGTTAGTACAGGGGATACTCTGGATTTCTGATCTTATCGTTGGGAAATTAGATACATGAAAATCAATGTGACCACAACTAAGGTCACTGAAGTTTGCAAGTATTTGGGGAATCTAATTTGAGAGTGGAGTAACTCTAGATGATTAATTGAGCCGAATCCAAAGGGACTTTTCTATGTATTGTAGGTTTTCGGAGGTTACTTGTATAGAAATGAGGAATTTTTTTCATTTTTAATTGTTTTTTGTGTATTTCATACAATTTATCTTGATCATATTTAGACCACCTCCCCATAAATGCCTGCCAGATTTCTTGCATTTCTTTCATGTATGTTAAGGCCTATCAGTTCAAGATTGTGGCCCCAAATAACCCTTGGTGTGAGTCCATCCAGTGGAGCCTGGTCAAGCTATCCAGCACCACACCCTGAAAGACTATCTCTCCCTCACTCACCTCTCCAGCTAAGGTTGGGGCTTTTGTCCATTTTCCCACTTCTATGCTGGGTTTTTGTCTGGTTTGAATTTGCATGGATCATGTGCATGCTGTCACCATTGCTATAAGTTCATATGAACAACTTTCCAGCTGCCTGGAAAACTCTGTTTCCTTGTGGTCATCTACCACCCGTGGCTGTACAGTCTTTTGGCCCCTTGTTCTGCAACGGTCCCTGGACGCTGGTTGGCAGAGGATTGATATAGGTGTCCTATCCAGAGACGCAGACTCTGTAGTCTCTTATTCTCTGCACTTTGGCTGGTTGTGGCTTACTGGGTTGATTATTCTACATTTCATGAGTTGAGCAGATGCATTAATACTCTCTCTGCCCACTGTTATACTGTTTTCCTGAACCTTAGGTGCAGAGGATGCATTGTAGATGTGTCATTTAGGAATGGACATCTCACAGAAACTTATTCTCTGCATTTGAACAGTTGTGGAACTCTTTAGTATTCTCCATCTTTTGCAAAAACAAACATTTAATAAACGGTAGCAGATACACTTGTCTGTAAGTATAAGGACACATATTTAGCATACAGTATGAAATTACGTTTGTCTATGGATGTAACAGATGTATGTTTTTCTCTAGGATTTATAACCTCTGTAGCCATCTCTATTTGGCTATGTTTACTGTATGAGACATAAATTCCCTTCCATTGAGTGGGAAGGGAAGTCCAATTAGGCTGTTGTTGATTACCCTCAAGGTAAAATTACCACTACTGCACCAACAGGTTAGTTTTCTAGATTAGTCATTGTTATGGTTATTGAGCTGTATGGCTGGGTTGGACCATTGATTGACTTTTCACTTGATAGCTTGCATAGTACCCTGGGATATTAAAGAGAGCTAGTCTTCAGGAAGGAGAACTCCAGGTCAGTTCCAGCTCAATTTCTCCAAGTCCTGTGTCCAAAGTATGTCCTGTCTTCAGCAATAGGTTCTTAACTTCAAGTTCAGGAAGGTCATCAAGAGCCATGGCAATAGCTTATGCTATTATGGGAGTCTCTTGGACTACCCTGAGCAACAGCTTGAAGAGACATTCTTCTGCCTGGCATTGTATTTTTGTTACACAACCTTCAGTTATGCATACACACACACGCACACACACACACACACACACATCCACGTGTATATATGTGTATTTTTCAGTAAGTTTTTGAGCTAATACAATTCCCTCTGAGTTTTCATACTGCTAAGCATTATTTATCTCTCCATGCTCTCCCTCTGTATAACCCTCCCTCCTCCTAAAGTTTTTTTTAATTGAATTCCTGAGAATTGCATACAATATGTTTTGATCATATTTAGGCCCTCTCCCCTAAATTGCACTTCCACAAGAAAATTTCTTGTAGGAAATTTCCAAATTTCTTCCTTTATATTTTTGAAACCCTACTCTGGGCAGAGAAAGCATAATCATGAAAATATACTTAGCAGGCCTATATTTGTTCAGTATAAGGCTCTTAAATGACCAAATATAGACTGCTCAGGCTATGTCTCTAGTGGATAGACACTTACATAAAATGTTTCTAAGGTCAAGGCTGCCTCCTACAATTTCAGGAGATGAGATGCTCACAAAATGTGGCACTGTTTTAGGTAAGAACACACAATGGGGCCAGGCATGGTGGCACATGCCTTTAATTCCAGTGCTTGGGAGGCAGAGGCAGGCAGATCTCTGTGAGTTCAAGACCAGCCTGGTCTATGTAGTGAGTTCCAGGACAGCTGGGGCTACAGGGAGATCCTGTCTCAAAAAGACCAAAATAAATAAATAAATAAATAAATAAATAAATAAATAAATAATAAATACACACACAATGGTTTAAATTTAAAGACTTAAATCATGATTAATTTTACAAGGGAAATAAAGTAAATGTATTTATCAATTGCAAAAAAATTCCAATCTTTGAGGGAAGTTCACATAGATTTGATTTGCATAAGAGCTGGAGGTTAGTTGAGAGTTTTCTGCCCCTGTGTGTTTACATCTCTTATCTTTTTCTATTTCATGGCTCCTGTAAAATATGGTAGTGATTGTTCTGACAAAACGTTTTGGCAAGAAATCCATTACTGAGGTTATGGGCTTATGTCAGAAGACGGTGGAAGAAATGACAAATGCCATGGTCCAGAAGTGTGAGTAAGACACCTGATCGTAGCACTGAGTTTTAAGAAGTGTGAGTAAGACACCTGATCATAGCACTGAGTTTTAAGAAGTGTGAGTAAGACACCTGATCGTAGCACTGAGTTTTAAGGGAGAAGCTTGAGAAAGAATGTGACAAAGGATACAAATATTCTGCTAGGAAACCGCATGTGACTGTCGTTAAGCCTTGTTTTCTGTGTGGATTTATACAAATTAGCACCCAATATTTTATGTTTAGAGGAATATGTGTGTGTGTGTGTGTGTGTGTGTGTGTGTGTGTGTGTAATATTTTCCATCAGTTTTGAGCGTTAATTAGTACAAGATAAAGTCAATAATTAAATTCAACTCAACTGAATTTGCTGTGTGACTATGAACTGATTATACTGATACTGTTTTATCAAAAGGCCAAGGAACCTAATGTTTATAATGTTGTTATAGTAAATATTGATATACCATACTGATATGCATAGATCGGTACATAGGAGGCAGATTAGAGTCTCAGTAGGTGGAACTGGTTGTATTTCTGTCCCTTCAGTGAGCTTGCATTCCAGGAATCCAATCTTGGTCCACTTTTTGTAGAATTCTTTATCCCCACAGCATGCCTTGTTTGAATAACAGATCGGTGCTGGATGAGCCAAAGGAAGTGAAAAGTGTTTGTGTAGATGAATTGGAATTCTTATATTACTAAAAATTAATCTATACAAATATTCAACAACAGTGTAATGCACAGGTTGTTTAAGAAAGTTAGGAATGCTGTTGCTGGTTAATGGATAAGAGATCATACTAATAATATTAGACATATTAATCTCCCTTTACCTCTTTTCCGTGGAACTCAATCTCCACTCAGCTCTTATCTGCAATAACCAGATGATATGCTTCAGCCTATTTCTATAACTCATTTTTTTCTTATTTCATTTTTCTGATTTTATAATGCTTATATATATAGTGAAACTATAATATTTTATTGTTTATTTTTCTTTCTTTAAAATTTCTCAACATCAGAATTTTTGTGCAAGTATTTTTTGAGTTGAGTTCATTTTTTGAATTTTTGTACATATACAACACTTCTTAACCAAATTTAGACACCGTTCCTATGCATGTCCCTCCCCCCACCAGATCATGTATTCCACTATATATGTTAAGTCCTATCCAGTCAGGCATTTGTACCCAGATGTCTTTTGCTGCAAGTTCGACCGCTAGAGTCTAGTCAGTCTATGTAGACACCCTTGGTAAGTCCTACTCTCCCTCACCCTGTAGTGATCAGTCTCCAATAGTTCCCATCCTGGGACCAACCTGCCACCAATTTATCTTGCTCCACTCTGGGACCTTGTCTGATTGAGGTGGCATGGGACCTGTGCTTGAAGCCATGACTGACACAAGTTCACATGTGAAAGCTTCCAGAGGCCCTGATACCCCCAGTTCCTGTGTTCCTGAACCAACCTTGGCTCTTACAATCTTTTTGCCCCCCCTTACCCAATGTCCCTGAGCCGTGGGTGGGAGAGGTTTGATGTAGGCATCTTATCCAGGGACACACACTCTACAGTCTCTTATTCTTTAAAAGTTATCAAGTTGTGGCCCTTATGTATGCATCGCTCTCTGTTGTATAAGGGAGCTTCACTGGTGAGAGTTGAGGGATGCACTAGTTTTCTCTCCACTCCCCATTCTGCTATGTTCTATGAGTCTTAGATATAGAAGTTCCACTGCAGATATGTCTCCTAGCTTTGGGCATCTCTCTAAAGTATATTCTCTGTGTCTGATCAGTTGTGGGGTTTTGCAGTATCCTCTATCTTTTGCAAAATAAGCTGCTTTAATGAGTGGCATACAGTATAGTTGTCTGTAAATACAAGAATCAGTGTTTACTACATAGTAAGAAGTTTCATTTGCCTAGAGATATGACAGAGATAAGGTTTTCTTTAGGATCTATGACCTCTATAGCCATGTGTATTTGGTTGTGTTTACAGTGCCACTTGTGAGTTTACTCCCATTGAGAGAGCCTTAAGTCCAATTAGATAGCTGTTGATTGCCCCCAAGTTATCAGTGCCGCTATGGCACCAGTTTGCTCTGCTGGTTATTATAGTTATTAGTCTTTAGGGCTGGATTGGATCATTGATTGATTTTATCTCTTGGTAGCGTGCATGGTATTCTCCAAAATGATGAGAGCTAAACTTCAGGTAGAGGCTTCCAGGTCAGTTCCTGCTCCATTGCTCCAAGTTCTATGTCTGAAGTGTGCCCTGTCTTCAGCAGTAGGCTGAAGTTCCTACTTATCTTCCAGTTCTGTGAAATAATCAAGAGCTCTGACAATAGCCTGTGTTATTTTAGGAGTCTCTTAAACCACTCTGACCAACCACTTGAAGGGAATTCTCTCCTGGCACTGTGTTCCTTGCCATACAGCTCCCAGGTATACATATACCCTAATGTTCAGGCACCATATGTGCATTTCTCAAGGGGTTTCTGAGGCAACACATTTCTCTCTGGCTCTCCTAAACCCATGCCCCAAGATCCATTCATCTCTACTATCTCTGTTCCCCCATCAGACCTTCCTCCTCCCTCCCCAGTCCAAGCGACCCCATTATACCTCCCTCCCCTCAAAACACCTGCCTCTCTCTACCCCTCCTTCCTGAGTTCTCTCATTCCCCATTGTGGCCCCTGCATGTCCCTCTTTCCTTTGTCCTAGCAGACTACTCCATCTTTCCCCACCTTCCCCCTGGTAACATCCATACCCCATTATCCCCCTCTTTCAGGTTCTTTCTTTTCCTTTACCTCCATTTTTCATTTCCATTTTCCTGGTTCCTGGTGCTACAACAGAATTTACATACATACATGTAAGGGATTGTTGCTGCAATCCACAAATGAGGGAGAACATATCCCTTTTCCTTTTCTGCGTTTGTGTTACTTCACTTAGTATAACACTATTTCCATCCATTTACCTGCAAATTTCATAATTTCATCTTTTCTTATTGCTGAGTAGAACTTCATTGTGTAAATGTACCACATTTTCATTATCACTTCCTCAGCTGAGGGACATTTAGGTTGTTTCCATTTCTTAGCTATTGAGAAGAGAGCAGCAACAAACATGGATGCACAGGTATCTCTACAGTACAACGAGTGCTTTGGGTACATGCCAAGGAGTGGTATAACCTTCTCACTTCTAGGAAGTTACTTCTCCAAACTACTTACTACTGGTGCCACCTTGTAATTATGTTATTTTAAATGTGATTTTTCTTATTAGATTTGTTCTGTTTTTTTTCCCCCTCTATGGCCATTTAAAACTTAACATGCAGTTCTTGGCACATTGCACATCTAAAATATTTTTTTATTATATTTTCTTTTAAGACCCCAATTCCTTGCCTAAAATGACTCTCATTATTTCAGATATAGTCATATATCTGTCTTTGCTTCACCTGTAACCTGCTGTCCTCTGTAAAGGTAGACTAAAATAAATTAAGATTGATAAAGAAATCCAAGCAAAGTTTCTAGTGTGATGAAATCAGACTGAAGGGGGAGTGGAAGAAAGAGGAAACAGGCTACACAATGAACAGCAGGGTCTCCATGAGGGGTCTGGTTGGCAGTGTCCTAATGAGAATGCTCTTTAAAGCTCACTCCCCTGGACCCCACCATGGCTTGTTCAGCCTCCCTTAATGAATAGCTTCATAGTATTTTGGAACAGGGAAGAGTTAGTTGGTGCCCAGTAGAGGATAAAAGGATATGCCTTCCATCAGTCAAACAATCATTTCTAAACACCTAAGATTATCATCAAGCCATATGCCAGCAACTATAATTCATTTAATAGATCAGGGTGGCATGGGCATCAAGAGCGTACTAGGAAAGGCACTTGTGAGACGCTGGAGGAGAAACCCTGGAAGAATATTGTGGAATCTAGAGAGAGATTAGACTTCATTTAGGCTCATTCAGGTTACCAACACAATAGTTTCAGACTGTGAGCCTTTTAATATTCGTGCAGATTTAATTCATAATCATTCCGAAGCACCTCTTGTATCTTAGCTCTCACCTTATTTTAGGACATATTACATTCTAATAGAAGAAACAAAACAGTGATGGACTGTCTTTCAGGAGCCAAGAAAATTACCTTTTTTTTTTTTAAAAAAAAAAGGCAGCTATAGTTTTTTCATGAAAACTTCTGGAAAATTCCCAGATATAATGCATTTCACCCTCTTATTATGAAATCAGTTTCACAGGGAAGTTAAGAAGTTAGCTGCTTCAAAATAAATGTTCAAGCAAATTAATATGATAAACTGAACTTAGAACTTAGATATTTATAAAGCTTTTAAAATTTTTTATTGAATTTTTGAGAATTTTGTACAATGTATTTTGATCAGATTCAGATCTCCTCCCCTAATTTCAGCCCCCTTTACTACTCCTGGCTCAATATCAAGTCCTCTATTATTAATTTTTTAAGGTCTATTAAGTCTAATTTGTGTCCCAAATACCCTTTGGTGTGGATCCATTCCCTCTGGTGCCTGTGCAACCTGCCCAGGATTCCACCATTAAAGGCTTTTATAATAAAACTGTGGCACATTCCACAAATATTTGTACCCAGATGTCCCTCAGTGCAAGTTTATTCACTGGAGACAAGTCAGCCTATCTAGAATTACTCCCTTAAAGAAGATCTACTTTGCCTTGTCCAGCAGTAATGAGTTGCCAATAGTTCTTCAGCTAGAGTTGGGTCCTGATGCCCATTTCCCTCATTCTATGGTGGGTTTTGTCTGAATGGGTCTGCATGAGTCTTGTGCATGCTGTTACCATTGTTGCAAATTCATATAAGCAAGTTCCCAGAGGCCTGAAAACCTCTATTTCCTCCAATTCTGGTTCTTAGAATCTTTCCATTCCCTCTTCCACAGTGGTCCTTGAGCTGTGGGTGGGTAAGGTCTAATATAGGAGGCCTATCCAGGCCAGGGACACACATTTTGCAGTCTCTTATCTTCTAAAACTTAGCCAATTGTGGACATCTCTGTGCATCACACTCTGCTGTATGAGGAAGCTTTGCTGGTGAGAGCTGAGAGATACATTAGTATTCTCTCTACCACCTGTTTCACTATGTTCAATGAACCTGAGGTATAGAGATTCTACTGTAGATGTGACATCTAAGACCAAACATCTCTCAGACATATATTCTTTAACTGTGACCAACTGCATCTAATGCAAAAAGAAGGTTCTTTGATGAGTGGTGTATGGTATACTTGTCTGTAAATATAAGGATCCATATCTAGCACACAGTAAGAAATTTCATTTGTCTAGAGATGTGGCAGAGATAAGGTTTTCTCTAGGATATACGGCATTTCCAGTCAGAGTTCCCCCCCCCCATTGAGAGGGCTTTAAAACCAATTACATAGCTGTTGATTACCTCCTAGATAACAGTGCCACTACTGTATCAATAGAGATAGTTTGCTGTGCTAGCTGTTGTGGTTATTAGGCTTTGGAACTGAGTTGGAATGTTGATTAATTTCCCTTAACCCTTTGCATATAATCCCCTAGAACTATGAGAGCCTGGCTTAGGGAGTAGGCTTCCAGGTCATTTCCAGCTCTATTGGTCTGAGTCATGTGTCCGAAGTATGTCCTGTCTTCAGTAATAGGGTCTTTTATTATTATTATTATTATTTTATTTTTTTGATGTATATATGTGCATTGCACCCATATCGTGCAATGCCTTCAGAGGACAGAAGAGGTTGTCAGATCCCCTGGAACTGGAGTTACCGATAGTTGTTACCTGCCATGTGGGTGCTGCGATTTGAACCTGGGTCTTCTGCAAGAGCAGCCAGTGTTCTTAACAGCTGAGCCATCTCTCCAGCCCCAGCAACAGGGTCTTACCTTCAAGTTCTGGGAGGTAATCTGGGGTTGTAACAATAGCCTGTGTTATTTTGGGAGTCTCTTGGATATCGTAACAACTTAAAGGGAAGTTTCTCCTGTCTGGCACTGTGTTCCTTGTTATATAGCCTTCAGGTATACACATGAACTCATATTCAGATATTGAATGTGTATTTTTTGTGGGGGGGGGAGCGCTGAGTTAAAACATTGTAGGTAATTTCTTTCAAAATAAAAAAGTAAATATTTATTTTGGAAGAAATTCCTTAGAGCTCGCCTTGGGCTGGGATGCAGTCCAAAATCTATGGTGGTATTGGTGAAGTTCCTCAAAAGCCATGCTTCATTTCTCTGTTAACTGTAGGTACCTGTCTGTCTTGCTCTTCTCCACAGATCCTGAGCAACATGATTGTGATTCTGTGGCCACTTTGACAAGAAATTCACCCCAGCGGTACAGGCTGCCTTTCAGAAGGTGGTGGCTGGTGGGGCTGCTGCTCAAGCTCACAGTGCCTCTAGGATCCCAGCCTGTGTCCTTGTGGCCACTAGAAGATTCTTTCTTAGAATCTTGTCTTCTGGAACTAGGGAGAAATGAGCACTGCCAAAAGTACAGCTTCTGCCTAATAGAACAAATTAGCTCAATTTCATGACTTATTCCATTTTTTAATCTATGGATGGGAAATGTCTCAGAGTTCTTACTAGTAGGGAATTATTGTGCATTATACAGAGGTCAAAAGAAATCTATAAATAGAAGACTGACACCTCTTTTTTCCAAAATACAGAAATTGTCACAAATGTTTCATATATAGAGGGCCCTGCACAAGAAGAAATCTGTGGGAGATTTAAAACCTTAGGTATAACCACAAAGCTGACTTCTATTGTTATCCATTTTCTACAACTAATCTCTAAATAACACAGTCCAAACCATACTGCCAGCCCAAGTCACTGTCATATTTACCCCTTGTCTGTAGAATTTAACCCATTAATACAATCTATCATTTTGCTGTAAGGGAAAAATATCCGCACTAAAACATCTCAAATAGATATATAACCAAATAAAATCATTGCTTATGCTGTCTCCCATTTCATTCCCTGCAGAATTTAATATGGAAATTTCACTTGTGGATTAATGACCAAAGACTCAATAAATTTTCCCATACTTCATAAAGGAATCTTCCCACACACTCAAAATCTATCATTTCAAATCATTTCTACACACACACACACACACATTGCTTTGAACTAAAGTATTCTATAAGCACTACAACTTTCTGATCATAGCAAAATTTCTTCCTTTAAATGCTATTTTAGACATTTGTAAAATTAAGAGGTTTTTGTTTGTTTGTTTTGTTGGTTTTTTTAGGAGTGTTTTTAGAACTTCCCAACATGTATGCATTTCTTTAAATCTATAGTATGATCCTTTGGGTTATTATTATTATTATTAATTATTATTATCATTATCATTATTGCTTTTGTTTGTTTGTCTGTTTGTTTGAGACAGGGTCTTCCTATAGCCCTACCTGGCCTGGAACTTGCCGTGTAGACCAGGCTGGCTTTGATCTCAAAAAAATTCACCTGCCTCTACCTCCCAAGTACTAAGATTAAAGGCAGGCACCACCCTGCCCATCACCTTTGTGTTATTTTGTACTGACTTGCTGAACAGAGCCTAGTTCCTCCTTCTGTGTAAAAGTGCTTTCATAGTAACTTTAGTTTTGCTGCCAGGATACACTAATTGCATTACAGTTCACTGTTTCCAGTATCGCCTAAGAGCTGAAACTGTTTTGTGTCCATCCATGTTCTCCTACTTATAGCACTGTATACAGCAGATGCTGATAACTTTTTGTATTTGAAAAGGATCTTCAAGAGCCACAGACTCAGGTCTCAGCTATTTAGGGTCGTTTCCAGAAGCTCGAGTTCACACTCCTGAGATAGTAAAGTCTTCATAAGAGTCAGATATTAAGATTTTTGAGGAATTTCTAGGAAATTATCTTGAAAGGGGGAAATGACCTACTTCCTTTCCCTCCTAAAACATGTACAAATAGTTTAGCTCTTATTATGTCTTTGACTTTTCATTCACTTCTGGAAGGAGTCCAGTGATTCAAGGCAAAAAGTTGGGCCTAAAAATCCCAGCAAGGGAGAATTTGGTAAAATTCTCTGGGATGCATGTCCCACATAAATGGTTCCTATTTTCGAAATGCTCTGGTCTTCTTATTAGGATGAGGGGCTCAAGAAACAGAAAACAGCTTGACAGTTTATTATATCTTCGTTATTTGTTGGAATAGAACTTCTAATAAAAGCATAGGCATGGAATAAAATTCTTAATATTTGAGTTCACTGTTTTGATAGTTTAACAGTCATTTCTGTTCTTTATTATGTTCTTTATAAACTACATATGAAGATGTGTATATGTGAGAAGGAAATAGACGGAGGACTCAACTCTCCTTCACCCAGCAGTAAGTAATCAGCTGTCAATAGTTCTTTTTGGCTAAGGCTGGGGCTGCTACACATTTCCCCGGTTCTATACTTTTTGATAGATAACTTGCAACCTTGTCCGTATTTGTCTATAAGTCACAGAGAGAAATGACTTTTGAAACGTTGTTCATCGTAAGAAGCAGCTGTAATAACTGCAGCTCTAACTCTGCAGTTGGTAAGACGATTTCTGCAGTAGCTGTCTCCAGAGAGAGTAGGCAGCCTACAGACCTGCCATTAGTGAATGAAACTCAATCTAGGAGAATCTTTCTGAGCACAAGAAAAGGCAGGAGAAATCCTGCAAAAGTTGTAAAATAATGCCAATCAAAATTTCAACATTCGACTCTTTTTTTAAGATTTATTTCATTTTTTGTATATTTTCCTTGAATTTTTGAGTATTTCACACATATCTTCATCATCTTTATACCCCTTTCCCATCTGCACCCTCCCAACCCCCCCCACCTTACTGGATTTCACTCGTTCTGTCATTTATGTTAAGACCTATAGAGTCAAGTTGCGTCCTTCAATACAAGGTCATGCACTAGAATCTAGTCAGTCTATCTAGACTCATTCCCTTAAAGAACATCAGGTCTTCTTTACCCAGCAGTAATCAGCTTCCCAATTTCCACAGTTCTATGCTGGGTTTTTGTATGCTTGAATTTACATGGGTCTTCTGCATGCTGTC
Organism: Nannospalax galili; assembly: GCF_000622305.1. Lineage (NCBI taxonomy): Eukaryota > Metazoa > Chordata > Mammalia > Rodentia > Spalacidae > Nannospalax > Nannospalax galili. Next base: position 790,496 of record NW_008335836.1, on the reverse strand, counting down.
ACCATTGCTGTGGGTTCATATGATCAAGGTCCCAGGAGCCTGTAAGACTGTATTCATATGGTCATTTACCTCCTTTCCTGACTCTTACAATGTTTCCACCCTATCTTCTGCAATGGACTCTGAGCCCTGGGTAGGTAAAATTTAATATAGGAGTCCTATTCAAGGACCCACACTCTGCAGAATCTTATTCTCTATGCTTTGGCCATTTGTGGCTTTTTGTGTTCATTGCCCTCTGTGCATGAGGGAACTTCACTGATGGGAGTTGGGAGGTGCATTAGTATTCTCTCTATCCCTTATTCCACTATGTTCTGTGAGCCTTGGGTGTAAAGGTTCCATCATAGATGTGTCACTTGGGGTTGGGCATCTCACAGACATTTACTCTCTGTGTGTGACCAGTTGTGTAACTCTGCACTAGTCTCCGTTGCAAAAGAAGCTTTTTTGATGGGTGGTGATTGGTTTACTTCTCTGTAAACACAAAGATCCATATTTAGCACATAGTAAGAAAGTACATTTGTCTAGGGCCCATCTATGGCATCTTTTAGCTATGTTTATAATATTACATGAGTCCCTTCCCACTGAGTAGACTTTAAGTTCAAGAAGACCCAAGATAAAAGTACCACTACCATACCAATAGAGAGAGCTTGCTGTGACGGTCATTGTTTGATTATTAGACTTTACAGTGGGGTTGAACATCGATTGATTTTTATCCCTTAGGAGCTTGCATAGTATTCTCTAGAACTCTGAGAGCTAATTTTCACTCAGAAGGTTTCCAGATCACTTCCAGCTCCATTGCTCCAAATGCTGTGTCTTAAGTATGTCCTATCTTCAGCAATAGGGTCTTACTTTCAAGTTCTGGGAGGCGATTAAGAGCTGTGGTAATAGACTGTGAAATTTTGGGAGTCTCTTAGACTATCTTGACCCAAAACTCAAAGGGAAATTTCACATCTCTGGTACTGTTTCTTGTTAAATACCCTTCAGCTACACACATGGACTCACGTGGAGATATTGTATGTGTAATTTTTCTGTAGGTTTTTGAACCAATATGTTTCCCCCTGGTTTTTCACAACAGCTAAGCAATATTTATTATACAAGCATTACCGAGGGTGAAATGGGGAAAATGGGGATACTTTAACTGGAGAGGGAGGAGGGAGGGTTAGACATGGAGAGGAGATATTTGACTTTTGATAGAAGAAAATGCAAACATAATCCTAGTCTTTAGTAGGATCTCTGGGTTTTTTTATGAACAGGGTTCCTGCAAAGGACTAGTATAATGTCCTGAAGTGTTGCTTCACACAGGCATGCTGGACCATCTTGAATGTGAAAGAGGTTCTTGGAAACAGGCAGGATTTGCACAGTGAGAAGACTAATTCAGGTTTAAATGTATTAAGATAAAGCCTCAAATCTACAGAGCAAGTAAAACATTAGTGCATTTTTTCACTTAAAACATTTGAGAGATCCCCTTTCTCAGAACTCAGCAATGTGAATTCTTTTCCCAGAACTAAATTGATAAGATCATAGTACTTTGTGGTTGTGGTAACAAATGACTGTCAAAATTATACTAAAGTTCTGTTATTTTATCAATATGATCCTATATGGATATGTAATATAATTCTTACCTAAGCCCCAAAGAGCTGTGGAAGAACCCAGTCTTTCCTGCATGGCCAAGATAAAAAATGTGCTTTTTTTGCATGTACCCATTGAGGGTTCTTAAAGATAAAATGGGGGAGCCGTCTATCCAACAGTGTAGGTGGTATTACTCAGACAGGGGGCAATGGAAATCTATGTCTATCTCCTTGGAGTAATAAAATATAGAATCTTTTTTTTGCCTGGTAACTTAACAGGGGAGAGACAGTTTTCTTCAAGGATGTAACCCCTTGTAGGTTGCCCATACTCCGGTGGATGGCCTTGCAATCAAGCATATAAGGCTGCACTAATTGGACTCAGTGTCTAAAAAATGACTACATGAAAATGGAAGGTGGAGCAGGTGGGAGGGCCTGGGAGGAGTTTGGTGAGGGAGGAGGGGTGGTGGATATAGTCAAAATGCATTGTTTACATGCATGAAATTCTCAGAAAATAAATAAAAATATATTTCAAAAATTGAAAAGCTATTGACATGAAACATTACTGTGGAATATTTGTTGCTGTTAATGAATGATAAGTAGGGTGAAAGATGATCCTAGACATTGTGGTATCTGAATAAAGAAGAGAAAGATGGCCACTAAAGAGGTGTGTCCCTGTTCTAAATTTAAGCAGGGGAGAGGGATCAGCAAGTAGAGTTGACAGAAAGTGAGAGGAATTTTAGATGGGTAGTGCCTAGATCCGTCACTGTGCTCAGATAATTTGTTGTCTTTCCACAGTCTTTTTACATCAAGAGAGAAAACTAGACTTCATGCATTCTTAGCCTATGAATGATGTATGCATTAGCTAAGGCAAAATCATGAATGGGAAACTAGAAGACATTGAAAACTAAATGAATGGACAATTATAGTTACTAGCAGAATGGCTTTCCTCCTTCCTGCTGCTTGGTATAAGTGCTGAGAAGCTTCTCTGCCTCCCCTGCACACACCTCCACCTTACCCCGACATTCCCAGATCACTGCAGGCAGAAATAGGCAGGTGTCACTGCTCAGGCTCTACTTTGATGCTTCTCCTAATGTTCTCCAAATCATTGGGTTCAAAACAGTTTTGTAGTACTTTTAATTTTTCCAGAATTTAGAATTCTGTTTCCATCTCTGGATGTCCAAAACCATATACAGCAGCTATTATACAGGACATGGCAGATTTTGATTTATTCAATTTTCAAGCATCACTTATTTGGCTAGGTGAAGAAATGAAAGTTTTTTAGAGAGAGAGAGAGAGAGAGAGAGAGAGAGAGAGAGAGAGAGAGAGTAAGCTATTCACTGGGAGAAAGATTTGCCACAGAAGTGTAAGGACCAGATTTCAGACCCTGAGAACCTGTACATCAGGCAAGCATGGCTGTCTGTCTCTAATTCAAGAACTTGGAAAATGGAGACTGGGTATCCCTGGAGCTAGCTGACAAGCCATATTAGCCACAACTATGAGCTCTGGGCATGTCTCAACTGAAGAAAAGAGTAATTGAAGAAGATTTTCTGAAGTCAAGTTTGGGTATTCACATGTATCTGAATACATATTTGTGTCCAAACTAACATAAATACACACACACATACACACACACACACACACACACACACACACCAAAGAAAGAAAGAAAAAGAAAACAGCAAATAAACAACGAGTTTTTATTTTCTTACCAGGAAGTTTGATCCAAATATGAAGGAAGATGTATGTAGAAGCAGGAAGGTCATTATTTTGAACTAATGGTTATTTTGCATATTCTGGAAACATGTATGGGGGAAAAGGGAGATCCTTCCGTGCCTTCTGCTTGAGCCACAGTGAGAAATACATTTCTACATGTGTCTTAATGTCTCATTTGTATAATGAGAAACTGGAGAAGTGGTCTCTAACAGAGCAACTAGCTGGGTGAGTAAAAACTTGCACAAAGAAAATTGTCAGAGAAGATGCTTCATGGGGCAGTTTTTGCTGCTGAGCTGAGAACAGCAGATATGTAGAGGGAGGACCCAGAGCCCAGGCTCCTGAGCCAGTGCCAGCCTGCCAAGGCCAGGTATGGCTGTCATCACTCAAGCCTCACCCTGCAGAGCCACACCCTGGCCTTGGCCAATCTGCTCTCACAGGGAAGGAGGGTAGGAGCCAAGGTTGGGCATAAAAGGAAGAGCAGGGCCAGATGCCTCTTACATTTGCTTCTGACACAGTTGTGTTGACTAACAACCTCAGGAACAGACACCATGGTGCACCTGACTGATGCCGAGAAGGCTGCCGTCAGCGGCCTGTGGAGCAAGGTGAACGTGGATGAAATTGGTGGTGAGGCCCTTGGCAGGTTGGTATCCAGACTGTAAAGCAACTGATAAGAAGGCAAATGGGAGCTGGGTGTCCGGAGACAAGTCTCTTGTTTCTAACAGGCTCTAACTTTCAATGTCCCCTGGCTGTTTTCATCTACTCAGGCTGCTGGTGGTCTACCCTTGGACCCAGAGGTTCTTTGACAGCTTTGGAGACCTGTCCTCTCCCTCTGCTGTGATGAGCAACCCCAAGGTGAAGGCTCATGGCAAGAAGGTGCTGAACTCCTTCAGTGAAGGCCTGAAGCATCTGGACAACCTCAAGGGCACCTTTTCCAGCCTGAGTGAGCTGCACTGTGACAAATTGCACGTGGATCCTGAGAACTTCAAGGTGAGTCCATTTGATCCCCTCATGTCCTTCTTGCTGTCTAGGCTGAACTTCATACCACAAGGACAAGGGACAAGATGCTAGAGACTTGTTTTGATGGAAGTTTCTGGCTGTTTTACTTTGAACTGCTGAGGAACATTTAGTGTCTTTTGTTCACGGCTGAGGACTGCTTCCTCACAGTCTTGTATTCTGTTATTTCCCCCTCTCTTTTTTCAGTAAACTTTAAAACTTTTTATTTGTTATTTAAAAATAATCTTTATTTCATTCAATATTTTCCCTCTTTTACATTCTCTATTAAGAAAAGGAATAAAAACACCTATCTTTGCACAGCGCTGCAGAATAATAGTGATAATTTACTTTCTGGGTTAAGATGATATGGAAGAAATTTTGTATATAAATTCTACATGTCATAGAAGAATTCTTATCAGAATCAGTCACTAATATCCAGCTATCATTTCTTACATTGTGGTATAACTATAACCACAGCTTGAAATGAGGCTGGAATGTCTTCTGTCCATGCTCCGCTACCCACATTAACTTCTCTTCTGTCTTCCTGTAGCTCCTGGGCAATGTGATCGTGGTTGTGCTGGCCCACCACCTGGGCAAGGATTTCACCCCGGCGGCACAGGCTGCTTTCCAGAAGGTGGTGGCTGGTGTGGCCACTGCCCTGGCTCACAAGTACCACTAAACTCCTTTTTCTGCAGTTCTCTTTGCACAAAGGTCATCTGTCCTCTACAGACCAACTCCTGAATGTGGGGTAAATTCTGAAGGCCTTTGGGCATCTGGCTTCTGCCTAATAAACTACATTTATTTTCACTGCAATGGTGTGCTTACATTATTTCTGTCTCAGAAGGGTTCATGGAAAGATATTTAAGGTATAAAGAAATGAAAGCTTAGTTCTGACCATGGGAATATAATCTGAAGCTTTGCACTTTTTATAGATGGTAGGCAACAAGGAGCTAATATGTGGAAACAGCCCCTGAAGCCAATTCCTTACATACAACTTAGAAAACAATTTAAATGAGGGCATCGGTACAGGTTAGCATTTGTCTATGATTTATGCTAAATTACTGTGCATGAAACCTGAACAAGTCAAATTACTAACATAAAAAGTGTAAGTTAACACAAAGTCCCACACCTATCTGAGGAGCTACTGACAATTGGTGTCTGTACCAGTGGCGGTGGGAGTCATCCGTCTTTAGGGATGTGAGACACGAAAGGCTACCCATGGTTTCATAGATGACTCTACACCCATACACATACTAAGTGGACTCAGTGGATTAAAAAAAAAAAAAACAGAGCACATGAACTTGGGAGAGAAAAGAGGACGGGTGATTGAGGAGGAATTGTAGGAGAGGGAATGGGACTAGATTTGACTAAAACCCAATAGAAGCCTGTATGAAATTCTCAAGCAGTATAAAAAGAGAAAAAAAGCACAGGAACAAAATTAAAAAAAAAATAAAAAAATATGAAACAGGAAAAAATCTTCACAGCAAAGTGAATAGTCAACAAAATAAAAAAGGAAGTGTATAAATTGGGGAAAATATTTGCAAGCCATCTATGCAAGAAGAACTTGTTATAAAAAGGATGCATGAAACCCATATAATACAATAGAAAACAGTATGAAATGGACAAAGAACTGAACAGACATTTTCCTAAAGAAGACACACACAATAGCCATCAAGTAAATGAAAAGAAACTGTTAAGAGGTATCACTTTATTCTTGTTACAATGACTATTATCAAAGAGGCAAAACACAACAGTTAGTACTTATGTGTATATTATATATGAACATACTAGCAATGAGCAGTTCTCAAATTTATGTCCTCACTAATGTAGTTCTGTAGATGAGAGGTTCCTTATTCAGTTCTGATGCTGTGTGCTGTCACTCATCCCAGGTAAGGTGAGCATTTCAGCTTCTGAACAGTTTTTATGGAGAGATCATCAACATGCTACACAACCTATTGAATTCTAGTCAACTGCACAAAGAGTGACCCAGAAAGTAGTTTCTTCAGTTCAGATCTGAGTGCTTTGAGTAGGAACCCCGAGTGAAGCAGCAACTTCAAATATAAAACCTCACTTCACAGCTGAGACTTCAACATAGACCAGGACGAGGATGACAGGGACCAGCTGAGTGCTGGAAAAACTGTATTCTTGCTAGAGATGAAGCTACATTTGTAAAATGTGGATGTCTAAGAAACCTCTACCTACTGCCATGAAATCCATGTCCACTTGTTCTGGAAGCAGTGTCCTCTGCTTTCAAATGGAAATACTTTCACAGTCTGTCTATTAATTGACCTGTTGGTGCTTGTAACCAGCCAAAGACATGGGATGAGCAAACTTTTATACAGTCAGTGGATTCACTGCCACTTTTGCTGGGCTTAATGAAGATCAGTAGTAGATATTGGTTGTTAAAGACTGGTACATATCATTTAATTCTTATAAAAATGTGTTATCTTTGGTGTTTGATATAAATTTTATCTTTCTTGTTCCTTAGGCTGCTTTAGTTAGAAACATACCTCCTAGCTTAAGACACTGAGCTTTTATTCAGCATACTGGAAATAGGCAACAGTCACTTGTCTTATGTCTTGTTAAAAATATAGAAAGTGCATCTACTGGAAAAACTCAGAGTAAAACAGACCAAGTCATGACTGTTAGTGTGCTGAGGCTGTGATTTTAGGAGCAAGTCTCTATTATGCATACACACACACACACACACACACACACACACACACACACACACGCACACACACATATACGTGATGAGGGTTGTTCACTAGCTCCCACACCTTGCTGAGGAGCTATTGACAGTTGAAGTTGGGGCTGGTATGGGAGGTGGAATTGGGGGGAGTGAGGGTGAATATGATGAATGATTTAATAAAATATTATATGTGAAAAGTTCTGGAGACTGGAAAAATGGCTCAGGGGTTAAGAACACAGGTGTTGCTCTTGCAGAACCCATCCTCAGTTATCACACAGGGCAACTCACAGCTACCTGTAACTCTAGTTCCAATGGATCCAACATCCTTTCCTGCCCCCCTTGGGTACCAGAGACACATGTAGTACACATACATGTGTACAGGCACCAACACACATAAAATTTAAATAAATAAATAAAAATTCTGTCAGTTGTACATCAAATAAATTATAAATATTTCCTCCCATTTTAAAAGTCAATTAGCAGTCTTCTTTGCTTTACAGAAACTTTGAAATTTGATGAGGCTCCATTTGTTAAGTATTGATCCTGGGGAACCAGAATCCTACTCAGGAAATTCCACATCTTGAAGTGGTCTTCCTAATTTTTCCTCTTTCAGTTTCAGAATTTCACATTTTTTATTAAGGTCTTGGATACATTTGAGGTTTATTTTTCTGTAGGATAAAAGATAAATATCTAGTTTAATTCTTCTACAGGTAGATTCCTTATTTTTCCAATGTGATTTGCTGAAGAGGGTTGCCTTTTTTCCAGTGACTGTTTTTGGAAATTTTTTTTTCTCAAAAATCAGGTGGTTGTAACTGCACTTGTTCATGCATGGATCATCAATTTTGTTTTGTTGATCTACATTTTTGTTTTTCTGTTACCATCATACTGTTTTTATATTTTGTCTAAACCTAGTTAAAATTGGTTTTCAAATGAGAAGTCTTAAGAGAAGAAATACAAATGGTCAATAAACATTTTAAAAAGTGTCCAAGGAATGGCACTGTTATCTGGGAGGCAATCAACAGCTATATAACTGGACTTAAAGCCCTCTCAATGGGAGGCAAGTCATGGGTGGCACTGTAAACTCAGCCAAATGCACATGGCATGAGAGGGCATAGATCCTAGAGAAAATCCTCTCTTTTTCTTTTTTCTCACTGTTTTTAATTGGGCTTTTTAAATTTCATACATTTCCCACTCAAATCCAGAACCCCTCCCCCATCCATGCCTCCTCCTAACCCTCACCCAACCCTATGCACTCTGCCATGCATGCTAAGTCCTATTCATTGAGGTATTTGTACCCAAATGTCCTTCAGTGCAAATGTGTCCACTGGAGTCTAGTCAGCCCATCCAGTGGTCATATGTAAGTTATACTTTTCCTCATCCAGCAGCAATTGATATCAAATAATTCTCTATCTGGTGTTGGCCCGCCACCTATTTCTTACCTCCCCTTTGGGCCCTTGTTTACTTGAGCTGACATGGGTCCCATGTTGGATGCCACCACTGCTGCAGGCTCACATGAGCAGGCCTCCATTGGCCTGGAAGCCCCCACCTCATATGTTCATGAATCAGCCCTGGCTGTTACAATCTCCTGCCTCCTCTTCCACAATGGTCCCTAAGCCATGGGTGGGTGAGTCCCATCCTACACTCTACGGTCTCTTATTCTCCAAAACTTGTCCAGTTGCGGCCTTCTGTGTGTATCGCACTCTGATGTTCATACAAGGAAGCCTCACTGATGAGAGTTGAGGGCTGCATTAGCCCTCTCTCTATACCATAGTCTTTATGCTCCACAAGCCTTAGTTGTAGAGCTTCAACTGTAGATGCATCACTTAGTCCTGGGCATCTCCCAAGCATATATTCTCTGTGCCTGACGAGGTGTGCAATTCTACAGTAGCCTCCATCTGTTGCAAAAAGAAGCTTCTTCGATGAGTGCTGTACAACATGCTTGTCCCTCTAAGGGAGGTCTCTTCTATCTGGCACTGCATTCCCTGCCAAGCATCTCCCAGGTATACATATGCATTAATGTTCAGACACTCTATGTGCATTTCTCATAGGGTTTCTAGGGCATCACTTTTCCCTGTATGTTCCCTAGCCCGCCCCAGAGATTCACTCATCTTCACTCTTTTTTCTCCTGTCTGGCTTCCCTCCTCCCTCTCTCCCTACTCATAGTGCCCCCGTTAGCCAAACCCTTCCCCCAATACCTCCCAAACCCCACAATTCTTCCTCTTCTGACTTCCTCTCTCTGCCACACCATGGTCCCTTGCATGTCCCTCCCTCCTCCCCTCTCTTCCCACTATTCCCACTTTTTCTACCTCCCTCAGGTAACATCTGTTCCCTACTAACCCCTTTCAGGTTGTTTCTTTTCCTTTACCTCCATGTATCCTTTGCCTTTACCTAGCTCCTGGTGTTACATCAGAATTTACATAGTCACATATAAGGGATTGGTGCTATAACCCCCAAATGAAGGAGAACATATGTCACTTGCTTTTCTGTGTTTGTGTTACTTCACTTAGTATAACACTCTTTAGTTTCATCCATTTACCTGCCAATTTCATAATTTCACCTTTTCTTACTGCTGAATAGAACTCCACCGAGTAGATGTATCACATCTTCATTAACCATTCATCAGTTGAGGGACGTTTAGGTTGTTTCCATTTCTTAGCTATTGTGAAGAAAGCAACAACAAACATGGATGTACAGGTATTTCTACAGTATGATGAGTTCTTTGGGTAGAAGCCAAGGAGTGGTATCACTGATCATATGGTAGGTTCATTTTCAGTTTTTTGAAGGTTCTCCACACTGCTTTCCATGGTGGTAGTACGAGTTTGCAATCCCACCAGCAGTGACTGAGTGTTCCTCTTCCCCACATCCTCTCCAGTATTTGCTGTCTTTTGTTCTCTTGATCTTTGCCAACTGGACTGGAGTAGGATGGAATTGTAAAGTGATTTTCATCTGCATTTCCCTAATTACTAAGGATGCTGAGCATGTTTTAAGGTGCTTGTTAGCCATGTTATTTCTTCTTTTGATAACTCTCTGTTTAGGTCTATCATCCATGTTTTTATTATTTATTTATTATTTATTTATTTATTTATATTTTCTTATTTCCTTTCTTTTTTATGAGTTCTTTGTATATTCTGGATATTAATCCTCTGTCAGATGTGTATCTGGTGAAGATTTTCTCCCACTCAGTGGGTTTCCTCTTCCCTTTCTTAGTTGTTTCTTTTGCTGTACAGAAACTTTGTAATTTAATGAGGTCCCACTTGCTGATTGTTGAACTTAGTGCCTGAGCAGCTGGTGTTTGATTTAGAAAGTCTTTTTCAGCTGGGAGTGGTGGTACACACCTGTAGTCCCAGCACTTGGGAGGCGGAGGCAGGCGGATCTCTGTTAGTTCAAAGCCAGCCTGGTCTACATAGTGAGCTCCAGGACAGCTAGGGCTACAGGGAGACCCTGTCTCAGAAGTACAAAAAAAAAGTCTTTTGCTATGCCTATATAAAGGAGGGTGCTGCCTATAATTTCTTCTAGCAGTTTCTGAGTTTCAGGTTTTATATTGAGGTCTTTGATCCATTTGGAGTTGACTTTTGTGCAGGGAGAAAGATACAAATCAAGTTTCATTTTTCTACAGGTGGAGATCCAGTTTTGCCAGCACCATTTGTTGAAGATGCTATCTTTCCTTCATTGTGTATTCTTAATACCTTTATTGAACATCAGGTGGTTAAAATTATATGAACTGATGTTTGAGTCTTCTGTTGTGTTCCATTGATCTACATGTCTATTTTTGTGCCAGTACCATGCTGTTTTTATAATTATAGCTCTGTAATATAATCTGAGATCTGGTATGGTGTTCCTCCCCAGCACTGTTCTTTTTGCCCAAGATTGTTTGGGTTATCCCATGTCTTTTGTGATTCCATATATGTTTTAGGATAAATTTATTAAGCTCTGTGAAGAATGTCATGGGCATTTTGATTGGGATTGCATTGAATCTCTAAATTGCTTTTGGTAAGATGGTCATTTACACAATATTGATTCTATCAATTCATGAGTATGGTAGGTCTTTCTATCTCCTAGTGTCTTCCTCTATCTCTTTCTTTAGAGTTTTGAAATTTTCATTGTAGAGATCTATAATGTCTTTGGTTAGGTTTATTCCTAAGTATTTTATTTTTTAAGGCTATAAGGAATGGGAGAGTTTCCTCAAGTGTTTTCTCTGATTGTTATTGGCATATAGAAAGGGTATTGATTTTTTTTATTAAGAAAAAATTATTAGTTTACATTTTTAAATGCTTTAAGCTCAACCAGCAACATGCAGGCTCTGCTGGGGGCCTGTGGCAGATGTAGGAGTGCACACAGGAGGCAAGGTCACATCTTAGAACAGGGAGTAGCATAGGCTTTTCTTTCTCTGAGGATAACTAGCCACAGTCTCACAGGAAACACCTCCCTTCCCCACAGCTCCCCCAGAACCCCCTTCTGAAGGGTCTACGTTCTCCTAGCATACTGTCCTGTGGACCAGGCTTCAAACACAGGAATCCTGCAAGGCCAACCACCTCAATTCATAGCAGCTATTCTTCTGTATTCAGTTCTATTCTGGTTTTTATTTTATTTTGACCTTTTAATGTTTTCTTTTTCAAATATTTTATTATTTTTTATTTTATATGTATGAGTATATTGCCTGTAGATATGTAGATGCACCTGTGTTGTGCAGTGCCCATGGAGGTCAGAAGAGGGCATCAAATCTCCTGGAACTGGAGTTACAGATGGTTTTTAGCTGCTATGTAGGTGCTGGGAACTGAACCTGGGTCCTTTGCAAGAGCAGCCAGTGATCTTAACCACTAAGCCACCTCTCCAGCTCCCTGCCCTTTTTTATGTTTTTGAAACAAAGTATTATTGTATAGCACTGGCTGGCCTGAAAATAGCTATATAGACAAGACTGCACTCAAATTCATAGATATCCACCAGCCTCTGCCTCCCCAGCACTTAGATTAAAGGCGGGTGCTACCATGTCCACTTATTTTCTGTTATTTATTTATTTAAAAATTTTTATGTATATGAGTGTTTTGCCTACATATATGTATATGTGTCTGTGTGTGTGTGTGTGTGTGTGTGTGTGTGTGTACAACCATGTATGTAATTACCCACAGAAGTCAGAAGAGGGCATTAGATCCCTTAGAACTAGAGTTACAGATGGTTGTTAGCCACCATGTGGGTGCTGGGAACCAGAACCAGGTCCTCTGCAAGAGCAGCCAGTGCTCTTAACAACTGAGCCATCTCTCCAGCCCCCTAATTATTTTTGTCTTTGGACTTTCTATAGCATGTTGTTTCCATAGCTGAAGAATCTTGAGTTTCTCTCTCTCTCTCTCTCTCTCTCTCTCTCTCTCTCTCTCTGTGTGTGTGTGTGTGTGTCTTTTTGATACAGGGTCTCCTGTAGCCCCAGCTGGAGTGCTGGGATTACAAGTGCCACCATGCCCAGAGAGTCTTTTCTCTTTTTTGCTCATTTTCTTCGGTCCTGTGATTTGCTTGGTCCTCATTCAACATTCTTTCTCTCTGTCACTGTGTCCTAATTTCATTTCTGTTTCTGTGATAAAAAAAAACATCCTGGCAAAAAGCAGCTTAGGGGAGGAAGGTTACAGTCTGTCATGTGGGGAAGTCAAGGAGGCAGGAGCTTAAAGAAGCTGGTCACATGACATCCACAGTCATGAGCAGAGAAAAATGAATGCACTGGTGCTGCCTGCTTGTACCCATCTCAGTTTCTTCCATCTTACACAGCTCAGGACTACTTGCCTAGGGAATGGTGCTACCCACAGTGGGCTGAGTCTTTCCACTTCAATTAACTAAGACCAGCCTTCCACAAATATGCCCACAGGCCAACTCAATTTAGACACTTCCTCATTGATATTTTCTACCAGGGGATTCTAGGTTGTGTCAAGTTGATGGTCAAAGCTGTGTTAGGACGTTTCTGTAGTTCTACATGCTTCTTTTCACCTCATTCACACTTGGGAAGGCCTCTCAGAGTGTGAGTGGCTCCACAGTACACTTTCCTTTAAACCTGACTTGATTCCTCTCACCTTCCCATACCCTGTCCCAAGTGAGACTTGAGGACTGGACCCTAGTCCTTTACCAGCCCAAAAGGATGGAGCTGGGTAAGAAAGTGAAACATCTAGCTTACACTTCTCAGGATTCTAAATCTCTAAGACAAACCTTGGCTCTCTGGAAACCTGAAAAGGAAAAGGTGGAATATTTGGACTCACGGCAGGCACTGGAACAGTGGCAGGCAGACCGACGGCCAGAGGCGATGCCATTATGCCACAGGTTCTAGAGCCACCAAATTCCCAACAAAGATGCATCTCAAAACTACTTTTCAGTTGCTTTCACAAAGGAAAATATCTCACAGACCCATAATTTGGCAGTATACGTACAACCATTTGTTTTAAAAACAGAAGCTACACTGGCAATTATGATGTAAGCTGTTTTCTAAATGAAAGAATTAAAGGAAAGTAATTGGAGAAGTATATAAATAGTGGTTAAGACAGTGCTCTGGGAGACATATTACAACTCATAATCTTCCTTTCTGGGTGTGTGTTGCTGGTGTTTCATCAGGTATGTGAATGGATTCAGGTGTTGCCATCCTAGTAGCTGGAAACTGCTCTGTTGTTTGCTGAACTGTTTATGTTACACTGCTACTGGCTCAGAAGTTCTCTTTCTCTGGGAGCTCCTTCCTCAGGTTCCTGCAATCTGTATAATTGTCTCTCTGACTTTTGTCTCTAGGACACTTTAAATAGATCTCCTGGTATGATGTACTAAGTCAGATCAGAGTTCTGGGGCCGTACAGATTAATCCTAGAGATATAGAGACATCAGGAGGAGCTGGGAATAGGCAGAAGGGACCGACTCTATCTGGGGTGGGGATTTCATCATGGGGTTGCAGCCAACGGCCTGTCCCATCCACAGAGGGTCCACAGGGGGAGTCCATGCAGCAGAGGAGCCCTGCTGCTGAGCACCCCAAGGTCACTGCAGTACAGGGTGTGTCCTTGGGAAAGCATCAACTTTGACCTCAGTAGGCCACCATAGCTCTGCACTCTAGAGACCCCTGTACTGAGGTTTGAAAGGATTAGTGACAGAGGGACATCCAGGTGTAATAGGGCACCCTCTTGACCATACCATGCCATGTGAAAGTTCAGGCTGACTCTAGTCTCTGAAATTCTCAGGCAATTGGCCCATGGTATGGGAACACATGTCAGTTAGAGTCTAGCTGTCTTGGGAACAGGTCAGCATGTCCTGGAGAGCATCTGCTAACTGCAGATTTATGGCTTCTATAGGTTATTCTTGGCTTGCTTATGCAAAATAATAATTGTTACTTAATAGAATAGAAAATGTAAAGGGGGCTTTGCAACTGTAAGCTTGGGAACTTAAACTTTTCAACCCTGATTATGGTTTCTCTGTATAAAAGCTTACCCTAGAGATGGCACGGGGATGCACACTTGGGTTCCAATACCCTTGTGTAGTAGTGCTGGCCAGCAACAACTTTCATTCAGCAAAGTTTGTCTCAGTGGTCTTCTCTGGTGAAGCACCCCACAACAGAGGGGAGCTCGTCTCTTCTGGGAAAGCAACAGTGAAAGGTTTGCTGAGTGAGGAAATCCCCTTGACACATTTGTTCATTCATTTATCCATTCATTTCTGTTGCCTTCTTATAGAGTTTCCTGAGAGGGTCAGGGGTTCATGTTGGTTATATGTTTCTACATAATAAAATCAAAGTCATAAATATCTCCTTTTTATTCTTAATAGCTGATGTTTGGAAACTCCATTTTAAACTCAGTTGCATGAAATAGCAAGCTTTTTAAATAGCCAAGACACACCAATACTAGCAGGTAAGTTGGTCACATCAATACTAGTACTTAAGTGAGTTTTAGTTGACTGTCAGATTCTGGTTTTTATTGCTCTCTCTCTCTCTCTCATCTCTCATGTTAAAGAAGAAATAGAATGAGAAGTTAACAGTAACAGCTTGATAGATTTTAAATACTAACTATGCAAGGGGATCATCAGCAGACTCAAATGGGAAATCTTGTGTATTTTTGTAGAAATATTACATATGTTAACTGAATTCTTTCTTGCAATTTTACTGGCGAACTGAGGAAGCAATTCATGTGAAAATGAAACTGAGAAAAACTGATGATAATTAGAAACAGAAGGGCTTCTGAGACATTGCTGCAAATGCAAGATTTTTTCAATATGAATTGAATGCATACTGAATACGATTTTTTATATTTATATCTTCATTTAAAACAATGAAAATTTGTAAGAATGTTTGATTTTGCATGTGTGAGATTTTAAAAATATATTTATTTAATAACCACATGATTACAAGAAGCATTTCATTACAGCATTAACATATTCAATAACAACTTCCAGAGCAAAGATGCATCTCTTTCAAAATTGGCTGTAAGTTTTGAGATTCAATGTTGAATTAATACAGTTATACAATATTGAACCCAGTATAAACACTATAAGACATATTCTGTTTCATACAGAAAAACTCATTTTTTTTGGTCTTTTTGAGACAGGGTCTCTCTGTAGCCCCAGCTGTCCTGGAACTCACTATGTGGACCAGGCTGGTCTTGAACTCACAGAGATCAGCCTGCCTCTGCCTCCCAAGTACTGGGATTAAA
The DNA here is from genome assembly GCF_000622305.1 of Nannospalax galili. Classification (NCBI taxonomy): domain Eukaryota; kingdom Metazoa; phylum Chordata; class Mammalia; order Rodentia; family Spalacidae; genus Nannospalax; species Nannospalax galili. The sequence goes on along the minus strand of NW_008335836.1, from coordinate 774,889 downwards.
GGTGTGCACCACCATGCCTGGCAGAAAAACTCATTTTTAATGCTACTAACGCTTAGATGTTTGCACATGTGTCTCTAATCTCTATGTATCTGATTATTACTAGCCGCAGTCAGTTACTTTCTGAGATCCTTGCCACCTGAGCATGGATATAAAATCATCAGGTAGATTTCAAGGGTAATGTGTTTCACCTCTACTACTTAACATGAAGCAAAATTTTATGCTTCTTCCTCAAATATAACTCATTTTTATTTGTTAATTTTTGTGTGTATTTCATACAGAATATCCCAAACAATCTTATTTATCTATATACCCACATCCCAAATGGCATGTCCCATAGTTTCCCCCCTCCCCCACAGAGCACATATATTCTGTAATCCCTGTTACTGTTCACTGTGTTGTTGGTGCCCCCAGCCTTTATCCAGTGCTTGTCCATCCACTGAATCTACTCAGTCTATCTAGAGTTCCTTGTTTTAGGAAGATAAGCTCTTCCTCATCTAACAGCAATCAATTACCAATATTCCTATAGATAAGATTGAAGTCTGCTGTTCATGTTTATAGTTCTATGCTTGGTTACTGTCTGGGAGTCTCTTGGGCCACCCTGGTCAACAACTCAAAGGAAGTTATCTCCTGACTGGCATTATTTCTTGTTATGTAGCTTTTACGTATATACATGGACTCTTAAAGGATTATATTGATCCCTTTAATCTTTGGTTATACTTTCCTTTTGGGTGTTTAAGACAATACAGTTGGCACAGAAAAACCAATTTATTTTTACTCTTAAAGTTATTTGAGGATTTGTTCCTCAGGGGTCACAAAGGCTTGGGAGGATCCCCTGGCTCCTTTCTTTTACCAGTTCCATCTATATGAAGATAAGTCAAAGGTCCTACTCAACCGTGGCTGGCTTCACTTGGAAGCATGGAGGAAATGTTTCCACTGTGTTGAACCTCCTCTTTGTAGACTGGACATTGGTCCAGGTCCATTTGGTGGGGTCTCCATGGCCTCCTTGATCAAGAGGACAGGTGAAGCACCACAATTACAGGACATTTTGAGAGATGCACATGGTCCCCTGGAGCTTAGTCGACCTAGGAGGGCAAGGAGCAAAAATTGTCCTTTATGTCCCTCTGACCAAATTAGTATAGGCCTCAAAGTATGGCTGTTAGACATTCAAGAAAGTTAGTTCCACCAGTCTGATACTTTTAATTACTATGTGCTATGTAGATAAAGCTCAGGCAAAGACCAATTGTTCTCAGATAAACCTTGCCCAGACAAATATTATATTCCTTGATCTAGTTGTATGTATAATTTGTCAGTAGGTTGTTGGACTAATATGGTTCCCTCTGGTTTTCTAAAACTAGCTAGGCATTATTTATCTCTCGCATTGTCTAACCCTTCCACCATGGTTTCCCCATTTAATATGCTCCCATTTTTCCAATTTCTTCCTTAGTAATACTCTTCTCCTATGGTCTCACCTTTCTTGAGCTACTTCTTTAACTTTATTCCCTAGGTTCTTTGTGTAACCCTCCCTCCCCATTTCCATTAAAATAACACAATTTTTATCCATATCCCCCTTACTAATGCCTCTTTCCTACTGTTCTTCTCTTTCAGAGTCTTTTAAACTTCCTGGTTCCTTTCCATTATCCTGGTTCCTGTAGTTATGTCTGGATACATACTCACTTATCAGGATTTGGTGCTAGGATCCACATATGAGGGAGAACATATGTCATTTGTGGTTTTTTGTTTGTTTGTTTCTGAGTCTGTGTTACTTCACTTAGTATAACACTTTCTAGTTCCATCCATTGACCTTCAAATTTCATGATTTCATCTTTCTTTTCTGCTGAGTAAAACTCCATCTTATAAATGAACCACACTTTGATTATCCACTGGTCAGTTGAAGGACACTTAGATTGCTTTTATATCTTAGCTACTGTGAAAAGAGCAGCATCAAACATGGATGTACAAGTGTCTCTGCAATAGGATGAGTTCTTTGGGTATATGCCAAGGAGTGGTATAACTGGGTCAAATGGTAGGTTCATTTGTAGTTTTTTGAAGACTTCTTCACACTGCTTTCCATAGATGTTGAACAAGTTTGCAATCCCACCAGCAGTGGATGAGCATTCCCGTTTCCCCACATCCTCTCCAACATTTGGTATCATTTGTTCTATTGATCTTAGCCAGTCTGACCAGGTTAAGACAAAATCTTTAAATGGTTTTAATTTGCATATCCCTAATTACTAGTGATGTTGAACACCTTTAAAAATGCTTCTTAGCCATCTTTATTTCTTCTTTTGTGAACTTTGTTCAGCTCCTTAGCTCATCTTTTAATTGGGTACCTCCATTCTTGATTCTTCGTTTTTTGAGTTCATTATGTATTCTGGATGTTAAACCTCTGTCAGATGAGTTGCTAGTGAATATTTTCTCCCATTCTGTGGGTTTTCTCTTCACTTCCTGGGTTACTTCTTTTGTTGTACAAAAGATTTTTAGTTTAATGAGGTCCCACTTGCTGATTGCTGACCTTAATTCCTGAGCAACTTCTGTCCAATTTAAAAAATCCTTTCCTATACCTATATCTTATACATTACTGCCAATATTTTCTTCTAATAGTTTTAGGGTTTCCAGTTTCACACTGAGATCTTAGATCCATTTGGAGCTGACTTTTGTGCAAGGTGATAGATAAGGATCTAGTTTCATTCTTCTACAGGAGGAAATCCAGTTTTGCCAGTACCATTTGTTGAAGATGCTATCTTTCCCCCATTGTGTGTCCTTTATCAAATATCAGGTGGCTGAAATTGCATGTACTCAGGTTGGATCTTCAGTGATGTTCCCTTGATCTATGTGTCTATTTTTGTGCCAGTATTATGCTGTTTTTATGATATAGCTCTGTAGTATACTTTGAGACCTGGTATAATAATCCCCTCAGCATTGCTCTTTGGGTGTCCGGGGTCTTTTGTGCTTCCATACAAATTTAAGGACTTTTTTTCTCTATTCTGTGAAGTATGTCATGGGGAATTTGATTGGGATTGCATTGAATCTATGTATTGCTTTTGGTAGGATAGTCATTTTCACAATATTAATTCTTCCAATCCATGATCATGGGAGGTCCTTCCATCTCCTGCTGTCCTCTTCAATCACTTTAACAATTCATTTTTCATTGTAGAGTTCTTTGGTGTCTTTGATCAGATTTATTCTAAGATATTTTTTTTCAGCAATTGTGAATGGGAGCATTTCCCTGTATTCTTTCTCCAATTGCTTTGTTGGTAGATAGAAAGGCTACTGATTTTTTGTGATTTATTTTATAACCTGCCACTATACTGAAAGTGTTGATCAGTTCTAGGAGTTTTCTGGTGGATCTTTTGGGATCTCTTATGTATAGTATCATATCATCTGGAAAAAGTGAGAGTTTGACCTCTTCTTTTCCAATTAGTACTCCTTTAATTTCCTTCTCCTGTCTTATAGCACTAGCAAGAGTTTCAAGCACTATGTTGAAAAGGAGTGGAGATAGTGGACATCCTTGCCTGGTTCCTGATTTTAATAGGAATGCTTCCAGTTTTCTTCCATTTAGAATGAAGTTGGCTGTGGATTTCTTGTATACAGCATTAATTGTGTTGAGGTATGTTCCTTCCAGTCCACTTCCCTCTAGGACTTTGAACATAAATGCATGCTGAATTTTGTCAAAGGCCTTCTCTACATCTATTGAGATGGCAATGTGGTTTTTGTCTTTGAGTCCATTTATATGATTAATGACATTTATTGACTTGTGTATATTGAACCATCCCTGTATCTCTGGGATAAAGCCTACTTGATCATGGTGAATGATCTTTTTGATGTGTGTCTGTATGTGGTTTGCAAGTATTTTTTTTGAGAATTTTTGCATCGTTTATTAAAGATATGGGCCTATAGTTTTCTTTTTTGGGTGTGTCTTTACCCGGTTTGGGTATTAGAGTGATACTTGCTTCATAAAAGGAATTTGGGAGTTCTCCCTGTTTCTATTGTTTTGAATAATTTAAGTATTATTGATTGGAGTTCTTCTCTAAATGTCTGGTAGAATTCTGTTGTAAATTCATCCAGGCCTGGGCTTTTGTTTTAGTCGGGAGGCTTTGTAATACTGTTGCAATTTCCTTATATGTTATGAGTCTGTTTAAATTGATCATTTCTTGGTTTAACTTTGGTGGTTGCCATGATTTTAGATATTCATCCATTTATTTTAGATTTTCAAATTTAGTAGTATATAGATTTTGAAAATATTAACTTCTAATGATCTGGATCTTTTGGGTGTCTATTGTGATGTTTCCCCTTTCATTTCTGATTTTGTTGATTTGGATTTGCTCTTTCTTTCTTTTGGTGAACTGAGCTAGGGGTCTGTCTATTTTGTTTAGCATTTCAGAGTACCAGCGCTTAGATTGATTCATTGTATTGTTTTCTTTGTTTCTATTTCATTGATTTTTGTTATTTCTTTTCTTCAGTTGGGTTTGGGTTTCATTTGTTCTTGCCTTTCCAGTGTCTTAAGTTACAGTGTTAGGTCATTTATTTTGGCTCTCACTGATTTTTAACATATACACTTAGAGCTATAAACTTCTCTCTTATGACTGCTTTTAAAGTGTCCCCGAAGTTGTGTTGTCCTTTTCTTCGACTTCCAGGAATTCTTTTATTTCTTTCTTAATTTCTCCTTTGACCCACTCATTGTTTAGCAGTGTGTTGTTCAGTCACCGTGGGGTCCTGCAGTGACTAGGGCTTTGTCAAGTGTTGATTTTGAGCTTTATTGCATCTTGGTCTGATAGAATGCATGGAATTATTTCAATTTTTTTGTATTTGTGAGGTTTGTTTTGTGGCTCAGTGTGTGGTCAATTTTTGAAAAAGTTCCATGGGGTGCTGAGTAGAAAGTGTAGTCTTTGGTGCTTGGGTGGAACATTCGAAAGATGTCAGTTAAGTCCATTTGCTACATGGTAACATTTAATTCAGACTTCTCTCTGTTTATTCTTTGTCCAGTTACATGCCTAATGGAGACAGTAGGGTATTGAAGTCCCCTACTATTACTGAGTTGGGGTTGATCTGTGTCTTAAAGTGCTGTAGTGTTGTTTTTATGAATTTGGGTGCACCAGAGTTTGGTGCATATATGTTAAGGACTATAATATCTTCTTGGTTAACTGTTCCTTTGGTCAGAATGAAGTGACTCCCCTTATCTCTTCTGATTAGTTTTGCTTTGAAGTCTATTTTATCAGATATTAGAATTGCAACCCATTCTTGTTTCTTAATGCAATTTTCTTGGAATATTCTTTTCCATCTTTTTACCATAAGGTAGTGTCTGTCCTTGATGGTGAGATGGGTTTTGTACAGACAGCAAAGAGATGGATTTTGTTTCTTAATCCATTCACTTAGCCTGTGTCTTTTGACTGGGGAGTTCAGTCCATTGATATTTAAGGTGATTATTGAAAGATGTGTATTGGTTGCCATAATTTGATTGCTATTTGTGTTCTCTGTTTAATTTTGTTTCCTCAGTTAGACCCTTATTTATTTTCTTTCATTGCCCCCGAGGTATAGTTGTTTCTCTCTCCACTCTCTGTATTACTTCAAGTATTCTTTGAAGGGCTTGTTTTGTGGACCTATATTCTTTCAGGCTATTCATGTCATGGAAGATTTTTCTTTTTCCATCAACTATAATAATAGACATTTTTGCTGGTAAAGTATTCTGGTCTGGCATCTATTGTCATGTAGAACTGGAAATACCTTGGTCCAGGCTCTTCTGGCTTTCACATTTACATTGATAAGTCAGCTGTAATTTTGATGGGCTTTCCTTTGTATGTGACTTTTGTTGTTGTTGTTGTTGTTGTTGTTGTTGTTGCTTTCAGTATTCTCTCTTTGTTGTTATTATGATATGTTGTGGGGAGTTTCTTTTCTGATGCTGTCTAATTGGTATCCTATATGCTTCCTGTATTTGTATGGGGATGTCTTTCCTAATTTCAGGAAATTCTCTTCTACAATCCTGTTTAAGATCTGGTCAATACCATTAACCTTAAATTCTTCTCCTTCCTCTATTCCTATGATTTGTAGACTTGGTCTTTCATTGTGTCCCACATG
>NW_008335836.1:756199-768743 GCF_000622305.1 Nannospalax galili | reverse complement strand
TCTTTGACTTTATCTTCCAGTGTTGATATTGTTTTCCATTTCATTCATTCTAGCAGTAATTCCCCTGTTGTTTGAAGTTGGCTTATTGAGTTTTCACTTCCTTTTTCATGTCAGCCTGATTTTTCTTCAATGTTTCTATCTCTTTTGTGAATTCATTCAGAAGTTTATCCCTATCTTCTTTTAATTCTTTGATTTGTTTGTTCATGTGTTGTTTAAATTTATTGAATTCCTTGATCACGTTTATGATTGGTCTTTTAAATTCAGTATCCTGAATTATCTCTAGGGGGTTCCTTGTAGATTTTTTGTTTAAATTTATTGAATTCCTTGATCACGTTTATGATTGGTCTTTTAAATTCAGTATCCTGAATTATCTCTAGGGGGTTCTCCTTGTAGAACTCATCTACAGGATTGGTAGAGTTTGGTGGAGACATAAAATAATAAATAATAATAAATAATAAATAAAATGGCTTTCCATTTTATTATCCTTTTATTGTGATTTTGGTATATGAATTTCTTCTGTTGTTTATGATTCTGATGAGAATTAAGTTGAAGTATGTTTCTGTTTGTATTATCTGGGTGCCTAGATCCTTTCTTTGTTGGTTATATAAAGCTGGTTGGTACAGGGTTCAGGTTCTCTCAGGGTTAGTCTGGAGGGAACTGATGGCTTCAGATCAGTGATTCAGGACTACCCACAGAATCTCAATTCAGGTTCAGTCAGGCACACTCAGGCTTCCTTCACCATATGGAGGAAGGATCCAGGCACTCTCAGGCAGTCCACTGCATTCTCAGCCCCTATGCCAGAGCAAAGGCCAAAGGGAGGCCAGAACTCAATACTTTCTGGCAGTCTGCTGAGATCAGAGCTGCTACACCAATGGAGGTCAAAACCCACCCTCTCAGGCTGTCTGCGAGGATCTCAAGAAAGGCTACTGATTTGTTAAGTTGATTTTGTATCCTGCCACTCTACTGAAACTATTAATCAATTCTAACAGTTTTCGAGTGGAATTTCTGGAATATCTTATGAATAATATCATATCTGCAAATATGGATAATTTGACCTCTTCTTTTCCAATTAGTACTCTTTAATTTCCTTCTCTTGTCTTACTGCTCTTGCAAGAGTTTCAAGCACAATATTGAAAGGAGTGGAGATAGTGGACAGCCCCGTCTGTTTCCTGATTTTAGTGGGATTGCTTCCAGTGTTTCTCTATTTAGGATCATGTTGGCTATGGGTTTTTTGTTTTTAGCTTTAATTATGTTGAGGTATGTTACCTCCAGACCAATTCCTTCTCAGACTTTTAACATGAATGTATGTTGGATTTTGTAAAATGTCTTTTCTTCACCTATTGAGATGGCCATGTGTTTTTTGTCTTTAAGTCCATTTATATGTTTTATTACATTTATTGATTTATGTATGTTGAGACATCCCTGCATCTCTGGGATAAAGCCAACTTTATCATGGTGAATGATCTTTTTGATGTGTGTCTGTATGTGGTTTGCAAGTATTTTCTTGAGTTTCTTTGTGTCTATGTTCATTAAGGATATAGGTCTATAGATTTCTTTTTTGTTGTTGTTGTATCTTTACCTGGTTTGAGTATCAGAGTGATACCAGCTTCATAGAAGGAGTTTGGGAGTTCTCCTTCTGTTTCTATCTTTTGAATAATTTAATCAGTATTGGTTGTGGGTTTTCTTTGAATGTCTGATAGAATTCTGCTGACATTCCATCTGGGCCTGGACTATTTTTTAGCTGGGAGGTTTTGTATTAATGTTTCAATTTCCTTATTTGTTATAGCTCTGTTTAGGATGTTGATCTCCTCTTGATTTGAATTTGGTAGTGGCCATGATGTTAGAAATTCATCCAATTCTTCTGGGTTTTCAAATTTAATGGAGTATCGATTTTTAAAGTATTCCCTTACTTTTTTCTTGGATCTTTTTGGTGTCTTTTGTGATGTTTCCCCTTTTGTCTCTGATTTTGTTGATTTGGATTGGGTCTTTCTTTCTTTTGGTTAACTGGGCTAAGGGTCTGTTGACCTTGTTTAACCTTTCAAAGAACCAGCTCTTAGATTCATTGCTTTTATTTTATTTTGGTATTGTTTTCTTTTTCCTGTTTCATTAATTTCTGCTCTGAGTTTTGTTATTTCTTCTCATCTATTAGGTTTGGGGTTGGTTTGTTCTTGCCTTTCTGGAGTCTTGAGCTGTGCTGTCAAGTCCTTTACATGCGCCCTTTCTGATTGTTTTAATGTAGGTACCAAGAGCTATAAACTTACTCTTAGGACTGCTTTTAGGGTGTCCCAGATGTTTTATTGTGTTGTGTTCTAATTTTCATTTTGTTCTATGAATACTTTTATTTCCTTCTTAATTTAATTTTTGACCCACTCATGATTCAGGAGTGTGTTGTTTAATCTCCATGAGTTCCTGTATTTACTAGAGCTACTTTTACCGTTGATTGTAAGCTTTATTGCACTGTGATCTGATAGCAGGCATGGACTTATTTCAATATTTTTTGTATTTGTTGAGATTTGTTTTGTAACCCAGAATGTGGTCAATTTTAGAATAATTTGCATGAGCTTCTGAGTAGAAAGTGTATTATTTGGTGTTTGGGTGGAATGTTCTGTATATATCTGTTAGGTCCATTTCAAGTAGTATATCATTTAATTCAGATGTCTCTCTGTTTATTCTTTGTTCAACTGACCTGTCTATTGAAGAAAGTGGGGAATTAAAGTCACCCACTATCACTGAGTTGGTGTTAATTTCTGTTTTATAGTCCTGGACTATTTTTTATGAAATTGGGTGCTCTAGAATTTGGTGCATAAATGTTCATGATTGTAATATCTTCCTGGTCAATTGTTCCTTTTATTAGAATGAAGTTACCCTCCTTATCTCTTCTGATGAGTTTTAATTTGAAGTCTATTTGGTAAGATATTAAAATTGCAACACCTGCTTGGTTTGTAGGGCCGTTTACTTGGAATATTTTTTCCATCCTTTCACCCTAAGATAATGTCTATCCTTAAAAGTAAGATAAGTTTCTTGAAAACAATAAAAAGATGGGTTTTTGCCAGGCATGGTGGCACATGCCTTAAATCCCAGCACTTGGGAGGCAGAGGCAGGCAGATCTCTGTGAGTTCAAGGCCAGTCTGGTCTACATAGTGAGTTCCAGGACAGCTAGGGCAACAGGGAGACCCTGTCTCAAAAAGACAAAAAAATAAGGATTTTCTTTCTTGGTCCATTGCATCTGTTTCTTTTGACAGAGGAGTTGAGGCCATTGATATTTAATGTTATTATTGAAAGGTATGTATTGTATGCCATCATTTTAGTTTCTTTGTGTTTATAGCCCTATTGTGTGCTTCCATTGCTATAAGTTTATTGTCTTTCTGTAGCCTCTTGGGCATACTCAGTTCTTTTCTTTGGTCCTTTGCATTGCTTCAAGTATTCTCTGTAGTGCTGGTTTGGAAGACATGAATTCTTTCAGCCTATTTGTGTCATGGAAAACTTTCTATTCCCCTTCATCCTTAATGATGGTTTCTCTGGACAAAGTATTTGGAGTTGGCATCATGGTTGGGTACAATTGGGAATACTTTGTTCCAGGCTCTTCTGGCTTTCATAGTCTGCACTGAAAAGTCAGCAGTAATTCTGAAGTGTTTTCTTTATATATAGCTTGTTTTTCTCTAGAAACTTTCAATACCCTCTCTTTTTTATGTACATTTAATGTTTTTACTATGATATTTCATGGTACTATCTGTTCTGATTATGCCTTAATGGTGGTCTCTGTGCTTCTTGAGTCTTTATAGTATATATTTCCTTAATTTAGGGAACTTTTCTTCTATAATCCTATTGAATATCTACTTGATGCCATTGGTTTGAGTTTCTTCTTCTTCCTCTGTATGCCTATAATTCGTAGATTTGATTGTTTCATGCTGTCCCACATTTCCCGAATATGCCACTCTGTGTTTTTTTTTTTTTTTTTTATTTTAATGGTGCAAATTTGAAAGCTCACCAACACCCAGAGGCTAGATTCAGGCACTTTCAGGCAGTCTGGAAAGTTCTGAATGACTGCTAATTGGCAGAGAAACCTAGCCCTACAGCAGTGGAGGGCCTGCATGTGGTCCTAATGTAGGGTGATAGGCATGGTCTGACTTGGAGAGCTCACCACCATGTGGAGGAGGCCAGATTTGGGTACTCTGAGACACTCTGAAAAAGTCTGGGCCCCTACTAAAGGGCAAAGAAACCTATCCCTGCAGCAGTGGGGGGCTGCACATGGTCTCAGTGTAGGGGGATGGGCACTGTGCAACCTGGGGAACTTTCTGCCATGTGGAGTTTGGAAGGTAGTCCAGAGATATTGGACACTAAGAGCATAAACACACATGTGCAGAAGGCTGGAAGGAGAACAGGATGTGGGATTGGGGAAATTAGAGTTGCTCAGGCTGTAGGAGTGTGGAGGTGCAATGGGTGGAATCAGACTTATCAGGGAAGAAGGCCTGTCTCAGGAATAGAAGGCAAGTTGGGGGTGGGAGCTGCTAGGGTAGATGGCTGGTCTCAGGATTCCCAAGGCAAGTCAGGGGTGGGGACAGCCTTTGAAGGCTCTAACAAACTGGACTGAAAAAATGAGTGGGTTTGAGTGCAGGGGATCAAGACAGAATGGACGGATCTGTACTAAGATTGTAGTCCAGAGATCTGGGGTGCTAAGAGCAAAAGTGGGTCTGTGCCGAAGGCTAGAAGGAGAACAGGATCATCATAAGGTTATTTTTTGATAGGTTTTTTTTTTCACCTAAGGCAGTAAGGTTTAATCTAAGAGAATGTTTAAATTCACTTTTCCATTTTTCTCCTGCATCAATTCACAAATACCAAAATTTGTTTCCTAGTTAATTTTCTGCTGCTGTCACATGATTTCATAATATTCCATAATACAACAATTCTCAAGTTTTATTTTTCTTAATATCAGTGCATCTTTATTCAGTGGCATACACCTATAACCTAGGACTTTAAAGACAGAGACAGGAGACTCAGTGCAAGTTTCTGGTCAGCCTGGTCCTTATAGCAAATTCTAGACCAGCAACAGCTACAGAGCAAGATTCTGCTTCATATCCCTAACTTTCCTCTTGTCTCAAGTATCCAAAGCCACTGATGTTAATCTCATATTATAAATAAAGTAAAACGATATAAAGTATTCAAAGATCTAAATAGAGTCAATGATATTTAAAACATATTTAATGAACTTTAGGTGTCATTGTTTAAATTCCAAACACCAAGCACCATGTGAATAGTCTGTAAATATGCAATAAATTTTTTGTCTTTGTTCCTAAAATGTTTCAAAGAGCATTTGGACTATAATATACAATGTTTATTAAGAAAGTTTCTAGGATACCAACTTCCAGTTTATGTTTAGTATCATTTTTTTCTACTGTAAGGAAAACCTAGTATGCTGGATAGCTTTAGTGTCAACTTGACACACCTGGGTTGAGGGAGCCTCAATTGGGGAATTGCCTCCATAGGACTCCATGTCTGTGGGGCATCTTCTTGATGAGTGATGTGGGAGGGCCCAGCCCACTGTGGGTGGTGCCACCCCTGGGCAGGTGGGCCTGTTTTGCCTAAGAAAGCACTCTGAGCAGGGACCAGGGAGCAAGCCAATCAGCAGTGTTCCTCCATGGCCTGTCCTTCAGCTCCTGCCTCCAGGTTCCTGCCCTGGGAGATGTAAGATAAAAAAAAATCCTTTCCTCCCCAAGTTGGTATTGGTCAGAGTGTTTTGTCACAGCAGTGGAAAACAAACTAGCACATCTAGTTTAACATGTCCTGTATTGTTCTAAGAAAGATTCTGTTGGTAAGAAGACTCATAAAAGAAAGCAAGTACCAGAGTTCGATAAGACTGGAAATAAATGGATTAGCAAATCCTCCTCAGGTGGCCTCATGTGGGTTAGATTACAGGCACCCTTTCATTTTTAAAGACAATCTATGATCATTAAGGTGAAAGAGGAACAACTAATATACTGCTGAATTGTAGGGAAGACATGGTCGTGCAGTTTCTCTTTTATCTAACTGTTATTTTAGGTCATTCTCACAGTATTTATTCAAAGTACACTTAAATCACATCAGAAAACAAGTTTTGTATGTGCTAATAACAATTATATAAAGTGTCTAATCTATTATGCCTTCAGGAGAGAAAATATTTTTTGAAGGATATAGTAATGCAGTTTTCAAATAGCCGTGAGGCAGCACCCCATCCATCCATGACTTTAGCTGATAACAAGATGAAGATCTTTAACACACTGGAATGTCTTTAGTATCATGTTGTCCTGGGTGAGAATGGCTAGTGAACAGGATGAGGACAGAGACAGAGGCGGTAAGGGAGTCATCCCTGGAAAAGAATGCAAAAGCAAAGAAGTGCCAGACTCTTCTCTGTAGAAGTTTTTTTTTTTTTTCAATAAAACAAAAGATATGTGGACACTAAGAGTTTCTCTTCATAGACTGTTTGCCATTTTTTCAAACATCCCAACAGAAATGATCAGACACCCTTACCTTAGAGATATAAAAAGTGATGCTGTTAAAATGGTGTTTTAGGTTGTTTCTCCATTGCTGACACAAAACACTCTGACCAATACCAACTTGGGGAGGAAAGGGTTTATTTGTCTTACATCTACTAGGTCACAGTTCATCATGGGACCCAAGACAGAAACTCAGGGTGGGAAACTGGAAGCAGGAGCTAAAGCACAGGACATGGAGGAACACTGCTTACTGTCTTGCTCCTCTGGCTGCCGATCAACCTGCTTTTATATACAACATAGGCCCACCTGCCTATGAATGGCAGCACCCATAGTAGGCTGGGTCCTCCCATATCACTCAATAATGAAGAAGATGCCCCACAGACATTGACTCAGGCCAGTCCAATGGAGGAAACACAACTGAGACTCCCTTAACCCAGGTTTGTCAAGTTGACACTAAAGTTATCCAGCACAAAAGGAGAGGCTGCATGTTGACACTTGCTGTAAAATACAAGTCATGTGCAGTGACCAGAAAATGGGGGTTGAGAGTCAGCTTTTAGAAAAGCAGAAAAGATCAATAAATTAAAAAAAGAAAGTAGATGATTTTTTCAGGGGATTCATAAAATAAACCTTAAAATATATGTGTGCGTATTTAAGAAAACAGAGAACATTCAAGGTATAAATTAGCATGCAATTATGGAAAGGCTTGGAGAGAAGGGTCACAGATGGATAGATTGTGGCTACCCTGGTCTACATAGCAAGTACAGTTGGGCTATAGATAGGCCTCTCTCAAAAAGACCAAAACAAAGTAAAAGAAAGAAAGAAAAAGAAAAAAAGGACTGACCTAAAAAACCAACTAACAAACTGCATACTGATTTGGGGAAAACTAAGTAAATTCCACTCCAGTGGATTATTCATGTCTAGGGTAAGTAGTTATAAGTACTTTTAAGATTTTCACTCTATGAATTCAAATTGTAAGGCCACAATAATGCATACATAGTAAAGAACAAGGAAAAGGGAATGTTTTGGTCTGTACTCTTGGATCAGAAATAAGCCACTTGCAAGTTAAATTTCACTCAAAGATAAAGGTAAGGGTATATTTAGAGCAGAGTGGGTGATTTTTTATCATTTTGTAAAAGAAGACTGTAAATTAGATAGAAGCTGTTGGGATGAAGGAGAGAAGTTGATATACTCCTAAGAAAATTAAGTATATCAGTTCAAAATGAATTGCTTTCTCTTCTTTGATTCGTGAACCCTTAACATGAAATAGCAGCTGAACAGTGAAATGAGTCCTCAGTCCTGACTGACTTACCATGCTCACATTCAATGGCTCAGTCTTCATGCCTTCTGTGTTAACACTAGTTGGAATCCCTGGCCTGGAGTCAGTGCAGTGTTGGATCGGGATTCCCATCATCGGCATGATGGGAAATTCCCTCATTTTAGCTATAATCAACTGTGTAAAGCGCCTCCATATACCCATATAAATTTTCTTGGCTATGTTGGTAGCCATGGACATCGCCCTTAACACGTGAATTCTTCTGAAAATGTTGGGCATCTTCTGGTTTCATCTGCCACAGATTTTTTTTGATGCCTGCCTGTGAAAAATGTAGCTCATTCATTCCTTCCAGGCAACAGAATCAGGCATCCTACTGGCCAAGGCCCTGGATCACCATGTGGCCATCTGCAACACCTTGAGGCATGCCACCATCTTCTCTCAACAACTCTTGATTTACCTTGGAGTTGGCGTGGTGCTCAGAACTTTCATTCTTACATTTCCATCGACATTACCCATCAAATTCCACCTGATGTACTACCGAACCATTGTTATCGCTCACTCTTATTGTGAACACATGGCCATTGTGAAAATGGCAGCTGATGATGTCTGAATCAACAGGATATATAGCCTATTTTTTGCCTTTGCCATCTTATGGTTTGACATAATCTTCATCACCTTCTCCTAGATCTTCATCACTGTCTTCCAGTTGCCCCAGAGGGAGACATGATCCAAAGCCTTTGGCACCTGCGTTGCTCACATCTGTGTCTTCCTGCAGTTCTACTTGCTGGTCTTCTCCTTCTTCACACACAGGCCTCTATATTCACATCCTCCTAATGGATCTTTTAGTCCCACCTTTCCTCAACCCCATTGTTTATGGTGTCAGAACTACACAAATCCATGAACAAGTTCTGAAAATTCTTTTATTGAGAAAAACTTCTTGAACATTACTGATTTGCTCTATAGAAATGTTTGTTGGTTTCAAATATGGAGCTAAAATGATTTTCAATTGAATGTCTTCATCCAATAGCACAATTGATATTTGTTATTCTTCTCCAGGGACAAGCTACCTGATAGATTGTCTAATTGCAGATGTTTGGCCTGAAACCCCTATAAACCAAAACACCACTAAAGGGACTCAGTGAATTATATAAATCTCTGTATATGTGATATTTAATGCATATATTATTTTGCATAGGCATACATAGATTATAGCTAATATATGCAAATAAATGTAGCAATACTAATCAAAGAGTAGGGTAATCATTTAAAGGAATTGTTACAGTTTTGGGAGGAATTGGAGGGAGGAGACAGAGGGCCAAAAATATTGTAAATATGGTACTCAAGTATGAAGTCCCCCCAAACAGTAATCCCTTGGTTCAGGAACCAGAAAAAAAATTAGATGCTTATAATTTGGGAGATATTCATTTAATCAAAATAATAGCAACTGTTTTGGCTCACATATAATAAAAATTCTCTTAGGCTCTGATTTCAAATTATGTAGTATAGTTTCTGGTTTGGGTTTCTGTATTTACATTGAAATATTCTTGCACCATGTTGACATATCTAACAACACGTTTCAGAGAACAGCGCTTGCTTCCAGTAATGTCAGAAGACTGTACTATACATCAGTATCTTTAAATGCCAACCCAAGTAACACCTGTGATTCTAAGTATGTTCCAGTTTCTAGTGTTTGCTTCTAAGCTACATTTTCACCGATTTGGAATCATCAATCTGTTTTCTATGCATTCCATAAATACTTTTTGATATAATAGAAATATGTAATCAATAATGCACACAGAAGTATATATTGATGTCAAAAAGCTATAAATAAATCATAATCGAGTTTGAAGTTATCAGCATGTTCACAAATATACTTATAAGGAAACAAAACCAAAATATAGACTTACATAGTGAATGTTGTATGCTCCAAGCTACAGATATTAGTCATTTTAGTGTAAATTTGGGAATTAGATGGATTTTAACAAAATTTAGAGGTGAAGATTGAGTAACTGTATGCAGAGGCAAATTGTGCTACATTTAAAAATTGTCTACTGCCAGCATCTTGAGAACTGCATCCTACATATCTTTATTTCAGAAATGATTAGAGTACTGCCTGACACTTCATATAACACAGAAAATGTTTTTTTTTTCTGTAAGTCAATGGTTAATGCAGTACATAAAGCCATACATAAAACCTGTATAGCCAAGATTTTTTTCCATTATTATTAATGTTAAGGAATCCCTTTGTGATTGTGAAACATCATTTCAGGTCAATATGAAAATAATCATAACTGATTTGAGAGAACATTAGAGTTGGAAGACCCTCTAGATGTGAAGCAATCACACATGAATTGCAGTCACTACAGACAGAAACAGATGTTACTGCTTAGTTCCCATTTGGAAAAAATTGCTTCTTCTGTTATATAAAGCATTGTGTTCTAAACACAATTATTTTCTTTCCTGAATTGACAATTCTATTTCCATTTCTGAATCTCAAAACCTAACACAGCAAGTATTAGACAGGGCATACTAGATTCAGATTTATCCTAGTTTCTTTTCATATGTTTTTACTGAATTTTTGTGTATTTCATACACAACTTCTTCATCATAATTATACACCCATCCCCACTGACAACCTCCCATAGCCCTCTCTTCCGGATAGCTTTATGTGAGCATTATTGAATACATCTTTACACACCTGGGAAGAGGGAGCCTCAATTGGGGAATTACCTCCATTGAACTGTCCTGTGGCCATGTCTGTGAGGTATTTTCTTGATTTTTGAGAGATGTGGGAGGTCCCAGCACACTGTGGGCAGTGCCACCTCTGGGTAAATTATTATGTATTGTGTAAGAAAGCATGCTGAGCGTGGGCCAGGGGAGCAAGCCCATAAGCAGTGTTCCTCCATGGCCTGTGCTTCAGCTCCTGCCTCAAGGTTTCTGCCCTGAGTTCCCACCTTGGGCTCCCTGATGGACTGTGACTGGAGAGATGAAAACTAAATAAACCCTTTCCTCCCCAAGTTGGTATTGGTCAGAGTACTTTGTCACAGCAATGGATAAACGAACTAGAACAGAATTTGGTAAAAGAGAGTGGGGTATTGCTGTGACAGACCTGATGGTGTTTTGAGGAGAATTGTAAAAGCATTTGGAACTCTGGGCTGGAAAAGTCAAGTGCTTAGAGTTTGTTTCTGTGGAGCTTGGAACAGTTACACTGAAAGAGTAACTGTATGATGGAGGCCTGGCTTGTGAATCTTCAAAGGGAAACAGAGAATATCAGTGCTGTTTGTATGAAATCTTGAATTGAGACTCTGGGTTCTGGTCACCATAGGCTGAGGAATCAGCTGTGATTAAGTAGAAACCTTTGTTTTACTGGAACAATTAATCCTGGTTATCTGGTGCTGAAAAAAAATCAGCTGTAAGTAACAAGAGACCAGCATCACTGTGGCAAAATATTCTGTGAAGTATTTTTTTAGGGTTAGCACACAGAAGTTATGGTCTAGAAGGGACCTCTGAGTCTCCCTCTGAAGCTGGAAGCAGGACTCGTTAAGGTAATGGGTAAGAGTCTCCTGCATAGTTCTGGTAGTTAAAGAAAGAAGTTGCAGCTTAGCACCCTCAGAGGCAAGGAAAAGCCATTGGTGAAAGTGTAGCCTTAGCTGCAGTGAAGACGCCATGATTGACGGCATCATGGAGAGAATCTGAGGCCTTGCAGCCCAAGATGCCAGAAGAAGCTATTGGTGAGGGTGCAGCCTCAGTTTAAGTGGAAATCCAAGCTTCATGGAGATACCAGGACCATGGGACGACCACTAAAGTAGCAGAATGCAGATGGCTTGGGTCTGCAAGATCAACTGTGTGTGCTGTGGATGGCAGAATCAGAAAAGTGGAGCTGCCAAAACCCTTTGAAGCCCAGAAGGTCATGAGTGAATCCCAGTCCAGCCTGGAGCTACTTTGCTGGACTTTGGTTTTGCTTAGTGTGCCCAGTTCCTCTCTTTTGAAATAAGACAGTATTTGTTTTGGATTTTATAGGAACCCACAGTTAAGAGATTTTTTAAAAAGACTGGATTTTTAGTGTTTGGATCTATTAAGGGCTGTGGGACTTTTAAGGCTGTACTGTCTTATGTTGTGATATTGATGTTAACATCATATCTTGGGGACAAGAAATGGAAAGGGTGTGCTTTAATAGTGATATATTTGTGTGTCAAGTTGACAAGGGGTCAAGTGTGTTGGATAGCTTTAGTTGTCAACTTGACACGTGGGTGGAGGGAGCCTCAGTTGGGGAATTTCCTCCATTGGATTGGCCTGTGGATCTGTTTATGGGGCATTTTCTTGATTATTGAGTGATGTTGGATGGCCCAGCCCCCTGTGGGCAGTGCCACTCCTGGGCAGGTTATTCTGTACTATGTAAGAAAGCAGGCTGAGCATGGTTCAGGGGAGCAAGTCAGTAAGCAACATTGCCCCATGGCCTGTGCTCCAGGTCCTGGCTTCATGTTCCTGTCCTGATTTCCTACCTTGGGCTCCCTCAGTGATGAACTGTGACCCTGGAGATATAAAATAAAATAAGCTCTCCCCTTAATGAGATAATCTCTTGGGGCTGGAGAGATGGCTCAGCAGTTAAGAGCACTGACTGCTCTCATAGATGACCAGATTTGATACCCAGCCCCCATATGGTGGCTAACAACCATCTGTAAATCCCATTCCAGGAAGGATGGGATTTGATGCCTTCTGTAAATCCCATTCTAGGAAGGAAGGATCTGATGCCTTCTGACCTCCATGAGCATTATTGCATAACACAGATTCACTTACACAT
>NW_008335836.1:749883-754286 GCF_000622305.1 Nannospalax galili | reverse complement strand
ATGTGTGTGTGTGTGTGTGTGTGTGTGTGTGTGTGTGTGTGAGAGAGAGAGAGAGAGAGAGAGAGAGAGAGAGAGAGAGAGAGAGCACACTAACAGCACAGACAAAGAAACATAGTTCAGATCCTCACAACTCATACAATTACTAACTAGGCAGGCAGATCTTTATATGTACCTGCACACACATTTGTGTCCACACCTAACATAAATACACACACACACACACACACACACAGAGGGGAGAGAGAGAGAGACAGAGAGAGAGACAGAGAGACAGAGAGACAGAGAGAGAGAAGGAAAAGAGAGGAAGCAAGGAAGGGAGAAAGAGAGAGAGAGACAGCAACAAATGAATGGCAAGTTATTATTTTACCAAGAATTTTGATACAAACCTGAAGGAAGATAGACTCAGAAGCATGATGGGAAAGTCATTATCTTGTTCTGATAGTCACTTTGCATATTCTGGAGACATCATGGATGGGAAAGAAAGGAGATCCTTCCATGCTGAGTCAAAATGGGTAATAACCTTCTACATGTTGTGTCCCAATTTCTCATTTGTATAATGAGAAAACCAGAGACGTGGTCTCTAACAGAACAAGTAGCTGGATGAATAAAAATTTTCACAAAAATAGTTTCCAGAGAAGACACTTCACAGGGCAGTTTTTGCTGCTGAGCTGAGAGCAGCAGATATGTAGAGGAAGGTCCCAGAGCCCAGGCTCCTGAGCCAGTGCCAGCCTGCCAAGGCCAGGTATGGCTGTCATCACTCAAGCCTCACCTTGCAGAACCACATCCTGGCCTTGGCCAATCTGCTCTCACAGGGAAGGAGGGTAGGAGCCAAGGTTGGGCATAAAAGGAGGAGCAGGGCCAGATGCCTCTTACATTTGCTTCTGACACAGTTGTGTTGACTAACAACCTCAGGAACAGACACCATGGTGCACCTGACTAATGCCGAGAAGGCTGCCGTCAGCGGCCTGTGGGGCAAGGTGAACGTGGATGAAATTGGTGGTGAGGCCCTTGGCAGGTTGGTATCCAGACCGTACGTAAAGCAACTGATAAGAAGGCAAATGGGAGCTGGGTGTCCGGAGACAAGTCTCTTGTTTCTAACAGGCTCTAACTTTCAATGTCCCCTGGCTGTTTTCATCTACTCAGGCTGCTGGTGGTCTACCCTTGGACCCAGAGGTTCTTTGACAGCTTTGGAGACCTGTCCTCTCCCTCTGCTGTGATGAGCAACCCCAAGGTGAAGGCTCATGGCAAGAAGGTGCTGAACTCCTTCAGTGAAGGCCTGAAGCATCTGGACAACCTCAAGGGCACCTTTTCCAGCCTGAGTGAGCTGCACTGTGACAAATTGCACGTGGATCCTGAGAACTTCAAGGTGAGTCCATTTGATCCCCTCATGTCCTTCTTGCTGTCTAGGCTGAAATTCATACCACAAGTACAAGGGACAAGATGGTAGAGACTTGTTTTGATGGAAATTTCTGGCTGTTTTACTTTGAACCGCTGAGGGACATTTAGTGGTTTTCTGTTATCTGTTCAGAATCCCTGTTTTATTTCTTACTTCATCCTTGTATTCTGTTGTTATTTTCCCTCTCCTCCAGTAAACTTAAATTGTTTTGTTATTTAGAAATAATCTTTGTCATTCAATGAACTTCTCTCACATTCTCCACATATTTCTCTTAAGAAAAAGGATTAAAAAAACACTATCTTTGTATAGCTCTGCAGGGTAATAGTGATAATTTACTGTCTGGGTTAAGATGATAGGGAAAAAATGCATATAAATTCTACATGACAGAAGAATTCTTATCTGAATCAGCCACCAGCTATCCTTTCTTACATTACGGTATAACTATAGCCACACCTTGAAATGAGGCTGGGATGTCTTCTGTCCATGCTCTGCTACCCACAGTAACACCTCTTCTCTCTCTTCTTGCAGCTCCTGGGCAATATGATCGTGATTGTGCTGGCCCACCACCTGGGCAAGGATTTCACCCCGGCGGCATAGGCTGCTTTCCAGAAGGTGGTGGCTGGTGTGGCCACTGCCCTGGCTCACAAGTATCACTAACCTCCCTTTCCTGAAACTCTCTTCCCACAAAGGTCATCTGTCCTTTAGAGACTAAGTCCTGAATGTGGGGGAAGTGATGAGAACCGTTGGGCATCTGACTGCTGCCTAATAAACTATAATTATTTTCATTGCAATGATGTGCTCAGATTATATCTGTCTCAGAAGGGTTTATGGGAAAGCATTTAACATATAAAGAGATGAAGTTCACTTTTGACGTTGGGAAAATAACCTGATACTTTGGGCTTCATGGTAGACAGTAAGCCCAGTAACGCAGTGGTGGGCAGTAAGGAAATGCTATGTGACAAACAGCCCCTGAAGCTGGTCCCTTACGTACCACTTAGAAGAGAATTTAAGTAAGGGCTCCATTGCAGGTTAGCATTTGGCTATGCTTCATGCTAAATTACTTGTTTTCCTCTAGCCTTCTTCATACATTTCTCATTAATGAATCACTTCACAGACCTTATCCAAATTTCTCCTGCCTCATGCTACCACTACTCCCTCAGGTTTTCCATCCATGTTACATTGGCCACAGTGTCCTTCCTCCCCTGATCCTAATATCACCTTAGTTATCTGTTCTGCACTGTAGAGATCTGGAAGGAAGGCAGGGTGAGGTGGTTTGGCCTCCTTATCCCTTTAAGCACCTTGTTCCTTGCATCCATCATCAAGAATGACCGTGAATCTTCTGGTTTCCTTAGGACCTTCACACATTCACAGTTTGGAAGGAATTTGCTAGGAATAGTGTGATGAATATTGGACTTGGGAGACTATGAAAAGGCAGGCTATTGTTCCTGAATAATCATCATTGTCTTATGAACTTTTCATAGACCCACAGAAAACAGAAGTACAATTCTCTCTCACTATGCCCGTTGTTCACAAAGGGGTTAGAGATCTGTTATTGTCCTTATCTTGTCTCTTCTGGTTTTTCTGCTTACTAGTGCTGCTGCTGGCTACACATCCTACTTTCATTTTTATCACTCAGTTACTAGTTACTTGAATGTGTTAAAAGGGAAGAAGGAGAAAATGATTTAAATGCTGTACTCATATAAATTCTTCAAAATATACAAATTTTAAATTAAATAGAATTTTCAATTCTGGAAACAAAAAAGAGTTTCAGATAGTTCCTCTCCTCTACTACAATTCTAGTAATATTATGATACTAATACAAATAAAAAGTTAAAAATAATTAGAGAATAATTATGAGATCACAATACAAGACCATAAATATGAAATTAAATTGAGTTATTGACTTAAACAATACATAAAGTAAATAAAATATCCAGACTAAAACATAGCACATGCTCATTAAGATTAATATTGGGCCAGGTATGCATGCCTGCTATCCCAGGACTCAGAAAGCTTAGTCAGAATCAGGAATTTCATGCCACCCTGGGATGCATAATGAGATTTGTCTTAAAACAGAAACAAATATCCACAACAGATACATTGGTCTTGGCCACATTTGGAGGATTTGCCTTCAAAAACACAGCCAAGACACAAATAGGGGAGCACAGTGGCCTGCCCTAAGTGGAATATCTAAATAACAGCCCCATCTCCCAAGGCTCAGGGATCATCATAAAAGAGGGCGAGAATGTTTATAAGCATGAGAGGAGGTGGATGATAACAAGGAAGCAGTGTTTTCAGGATGCAGCAGGAAAGTTGCATATGTTAATTCACAGCAGCTATGACACTAGGCACCAGACCTGAGCAACATGAAGTCAAACAAATCACCAGCATGATAGGGGAAGTAAACACAAAGTCCTACCCTTATCTGAGGAGTTGTTGGCAATTGGTGTCTGAGGGGAGTGGAAGTCAGCTTTCCTTATGGATATGGGACATGGAAGGCTGCAGCAGAGGACTCTATACTCATACACATAACCAGCCAAAGACATGGGATGAGCAACCTTTATACAGTCAGTGGGTTCGCTGCCCACTTTTGCTTTGCTTAATAAAGATCAATAATAGATATTGGTTATTATGGGGTAGTACATATAATTTAACAGGTATACTCATAGATTTAACAGTTATAAAAATGTGTTATCATTAGTGTTTGATGTAAATTTTTTCTCTCTTGTTTTATACGCTGATTTAGTTAGAAACACTGCTTCGACGTTAAGACAGTGAACTTTTATTCAGCATATTTAAATAAGCAAAATTTACTTATCTTAGGAATACAAAAAGTGCATACACAATCCATGTCCCTGGAGAGAACTCATATTAAACCTCTCCCACCTAGGGCTCGGGGACCTTTGCAGAAAAGGGGAGCAGAAAGGTTGTAAGAGCCAGGAGTAGCACATGACCACAAGGGAAGAGTCCTCCAGGCTGATGGGAACTTGAACTTCTAGCAATTCTG
>NW_008335836.1:733991-749395 GCF_000622305.1 Nannospalax galili | reverse complement strand
AAGCAAAAAGCAGCATAGAGTTGGGGAAATGGGCAGGAGGTCCTAACCTTCATCGAAGAGCTGTTGGCCACTGCTCACTGCTGGGTGAGGGAGAGTCAATCTTCCTTAAGTGAGTGCCACTAAATAGGCTCCACTGGATGAACTCACACCAAGGGACATCTGGGGACACACACACTTGACTTGATAGGCCCTAACTTATATTACAGAATGCATGAAATTCTGTGGACAGCCTATGAGGTTTACAGATAAGGAAAGGGATTAAATATGATAAAGTTTTGTTGCATAAAATACCCAAAAATTCATTGAACGTATCCATTAAAAATGTGTTTAGACTGGGAAAACTCAAGAGTAAACCCCAGCAGACCATGACTGTTACTGTGCCAAGACTGTGATTGCAGGAGCAAGTCCCTAATATGTGTACACACACACACACACACACACACGTATTCCAGAAACCAAGAACTGGATGATATGAAAATACGTATTTTTAATCTATGAATTAACTTCACGCCAAATTACTACCCTTCCTTATCAGCAGTAGTAGTGGCAATTCTCAATATGGTGATGTGTTGATACGAAAATATTACTTCCTGCAGCTTCTTCCTCATAGAAGAACTTATGGATTCACTGAACACCAGCGTACTAAAGGAAAACTACAAGGAAAAAGACAGTAGAAAAACAATTTCATCTAAATACATAATGAGGATGAATACCAGATGTCCTTCCCAATACTGAAACCATTTGTAGCTGCTATAATCAGAAGGAAGTTAAAAGTGCAGATTAGTGCTTGGTTTGATCTCTGAATGAACCCTACATATAACACTGACCTGAGAGTTAATGAGATTGTACACAGGAAAACATTAACATGTAGGAAGTCTAGTAAGTCTAGATGAAATGAGGATTGGTACTAGCTGGCGAATGAGGACACAGAAGTGCATGGAAAGCAGAGAAAGGGCTGTACGAGTAGATAACCAGAGAGAACGAGGGCACGGGAGGCACAGGTGTTGATGGCTCTGGGATAGGGTTAGGGATGGAAACAAAAAACCTAGTGATGCCAAGAGATGTAAGCCCTATGATTTCTTTATTAGTCATTTAGTAAAGTACTCTCTTTAGGCAGAATTTTCTGGAAAATTCTTTAAACTAAGGATGACTATTTTGGGAACAAACATAATTAACTTTTATTTTATATTACCACATTTTGTTTCTTACTTTTCAAATTTTCAAAACTTCCCTTTAAGCTTTCTCCATATTAAAGAATTAAAAAATGTAGTAAGAAAATGAAACATTCAGTAAACATTGCTGATCACCAAAATAATAAGCATCAATGCACATCTATTTAGCCACAGGTAAAATGGTACTTGTTTTGGCAAACCTACACATATCTGACTGCTTTATAACTTCTGAACTTACATTATCCAGAAGAGAAAAATGAATTTGAATAAAGTACAGATAAATCACACAAATAAGGAAAATCCCTCTTTTTATTTGAATACTCAGATGATGAACTCTTGCCCCTTGGAGCCATAAGTTAAAAACTCCCTCCTTTATAAGTTCACTTGGCCATGGTGTTTCTGTCAGAGAAAGAGAAAAATAACTATTATAGTAATTGGTACCAGTACTGGGGTGTTGGCTGTGAAGAACCTGACCATGTGAGTTTTTGGAGGAATGTGGAAGACTTTGGAAGTTTGGGCTAAAAAGTGATTGAATGCTGTAAGCTGATCTTAACAGGCCATTCTAGAAGGGGCCTGGAAGAAAGTAGTGCTGAGAACAGTGTAGTTACAGAGGGAAATAAGGACTTAAGCAGCAATTGGGATATTTTGTCAAATAATCTAGCTGGAGTCTGCACACAGAAATAAAATTGCCTGAGGGTAATTTGAAAAGCATTGGAGGGGCTAGAGAGATTGCTCAGTGGTTAAGAACACTGGTTGTTCTTGCAGAAGACCTAGGTTTGAATCCCAGCACCCACATTTTCTTCTGTCCTCCTCAGGCATTGCGCGACACCAGTGCACTTACCTACAATGCAGGCAATACATGCATACACATAAAATAAAAATAATAAATAAAAAATTTTAAATAATTTTAAAAAAAGAAAAGCAATGGACTAATTTCTTTGGCAGAGTATATTCCAAGGCAGTCTAATGTAGAAATGGTGGTGCTGGCAGCCAAACTCGGCAGTGTTGTTCATCTGGTGATGTCTTTAGAGGCATTAAAGATGCAAGAGTGAAAGGTCATCAGTTCTTCTTCCGAGGTTTCAGAGAGCCTCTGAGGTCAGGCAGTATGCAGCTGGGGCATCCCTGCATAAGGAAGGCCCTGATACACCATTGGGTGAAGTGTGAAGGTGAAGACTGGTTGCCAGGAGAGACCCCAAGAAGACTTTCATGATGCCATGCTGTGAGACATCTGCCAAGCAGAGCTGTCTACATTTAGTGGTGCCAGCCCAAGAGAGAGAGAGATGTATATTGAAAGCAGAAAAGCAGAAGGGGCTGATCCCTTTGGAAATAAAGCTTCAGAATTTGGACATGGAGCTACTGGATTTGGTGCTTTCCCTACTGGTTTTCTGTCTTATTTTGGTGCAGTATTTCCTCCCTATGCCTCTATTCCTCCCTTTTAGAATGAGAATGTGTACTTGATTCCACTGTATGTTGGGAGCATGTAATTTATCTTTTGATTTTACAGGGGTTTACAGTTAAGAGATTGCCCTGAGTCTCAGAAGATATTTTCAACTATGGACTTTTGAATAGTATTGAGACTGGTAAAGACTAGGGGGACTTTTAAGGTTGGACTAAAGACATTTTGCATTTTTTATGGTCATAAGTCTATGGGGGCCAGGTAGTGGAATGTGATAGTTTGAATGAGAATGTTCTCCATAGGCTCCAAGTATTTGAACATTTTTTCCCCAGTTGGTAGCTCTGTTTTGGGAGGTTTCAGAAGGTGTGGCTATCCTAGAGGAAGCACATCACTGGGTGTGGGCTTAGAGATTTCTTAATCCTTGCTAGATTTCAAGTCATTCTCTTTGTCCTGTACCTGCTTGAAGATGTGATTGCTTAGCTTCTGCTCCTGCTCCAGCCACCTCCTGCCACCATGCCTACCTGCCATGATGGACTCTTGCCCTTTTGTAACTGCAAGCTAAATAAACTCTTCCTTTTATAAGTTCCCTTGGTCATTGTGTTTGTATCACAGCAACAGAAACGTAACTAATATAGTGGTCTTCCTAATTTTTCCTCTAGCAATTTCAGAATTTCAGGTTTTATATTAAGGTGTTTGATACATTTGATGTTTATTTTTGTGTAGGATGAATTTTAGAGATCCAACTTAATTCTTCTACAGGCAGATTCCCTGTTTTTCCAACATAATTTTATGAAGAAGTTGTTTTTTTTTCAGTGACTGTTTTTGGCAATTTTCCCCTCAAAATCAGGTGAGTGTAGGTGCCTGTGTTTTTACCTGGATATTCACTTCTGTTGATCTACATGCCTTTTTTAAAATTTATATTTTTATTGAGTTTTTGTGTACTTTACATAAGTATCTTAATCGAACTTAGATCCCCTCCCTGATCCACACTTTCCATATCCCCCATCCCAATAAATTTAATGCACTCTTTCATATATGGTAAGAGTTATCCAGTCAAGCATTTGTACCCAGATGTCCCTCTGTGAAAGTTCATTCACTGAAAGAACACCTCCCTGTAGGAATTCCTGGCTTTTCCTAGGCACATTTCACCATCCGACAGAAAAAGTGACAGACGTTTATCTAACTTTAGCATTATCTGTTTCACTCTACTATCTTTCCTTTCAAGTTATAACATGGTAATAACACTGATGAACTGCTCTGAAGACTTTCCTTCCTGACATAAAGCAGGCCCTAGGGAACTTGTTCATATGAACTTGCAGCAACGCTGAGGTATGCACAAGACCCATGATGACTCAATCAGACAAAAATCCAGCATAGAACAGGGGAAACAGGGGAGAGTTGATCTTCTTGAAGGGTTAGACTCTAAACAGACGGACTAGCCTCTAAAGGATGAACTTGCACAGAGGGATATCTGGACACACAAACATGACTAGATAGGGTTTGACATATGAGACAGAATGCATGAACTGTGATGGTGGGTGGTCGGGTTATGGAGGTGTGGATGGGGAAGGGGGTATAAAGTTGATGAAGATGTATGAAATGCACAAAAATTCAATAAAATATACAATAAAAAATAATAAAGTGGCTGTACATGAAAGCTCTTTCATTTAGTTTCAAATTCTGCTAGAGAGGGTGAATTTTTCCTTCAGCAAAGTTGCTATTTGAAGGTTAAGATAACTATTTGTCTCTGAATAAATCACAGTCAAGAAACCATATCTGAGGGCTGTGTGTCATAAGATCCCGGGATCCTAGGATCCTGGGATTTCATGAAGGTTATTTTTATTTTTATTTATTTATTTATTTATTTATTTATTTATTTATTTATTTATTTATTTTGGACTTTTTGAGACAAGGTTTCCCTGTAGCCCAGCTGACCTGATACTGGCTATAGCAGGCTGGCATGAATCACACAGAGGTCTGCTTGCTTATGCTGCCTGAGTGCTGGGACTAAAGGCATGTGCTACCATGCCAGCTCTGAAGGTTTTTTTCTGTCTCCTTTGGAATTTGGAATCCCAGTGATTTATTGAGGGATATATGTTGGAAACTTCTTGCTTATAACCATCATAGACATTTTTATGCATAAAAACATGTTTTCAGTGCTTGAAAATATTTGTAGTCATCTGGCCAAATACTGCTTTCTTCTATTGGGTATAAAACAGGTAAACTTGAGATACTAATTTACCTTCTAAAACCTTGCAAAAAGATGTAGATGCTGGTAATTTGTGCCAGTGTAGAATTCAAAGTGTCATTATTAATGACATTTTCATTAGGCATGTGAGTGTAATCAAATAGTTTGATTTTCCCTGAATGAATCTTTTTTCTAAGATAAACATAATTCTATATAATACTTCTTATTAGTTCTGATAAATAATAGTTGTGTGTATATATATTTATAGAGCACAAAATGAGCTTTTCATTTGTGTGTACATTATAGGAAGATTCAGCCAAGCTAAATGTCAAGTCCACTAGGATCCTAGAATCCCAGGATCCTTTGATACCCAGCAAACCTGTAATGTCACTATGGAAGTCAGGGTGGAAGCTCCTCCAAATCTAAAAATCGAACTACTGTATATACAACCTGTGCTAGTACTGGGAATATAGCCAAGGGGATCATCCCATTACACAGTCACCGACCAATTCACGTGCAATGCAGCACTATTCATAATAGCCTAGTTACGGAATCAGCCCTGGTAAACATTCACAGAAGACTGGATGAAGAAGATGTGGAACACATACACAATGGATATTTATTCACCCACAGAATGGAACTGGACATCTAGTCAGACTAAGAAAGATAAATATTATATTTTCTTTCATAATGTGCATCTAGATTACATAAATGTATATAATATATAATATGCATATGTGTGACAGATATAATATACGAGAAAAGTAGAAGAGCTCTCTGAATAAAGGAAGGGGACTAGAATAAAAGAGGAAGAGTGTACAGAGGTGAAGATGGTCAAAGTAAAGGCAGTATACTTAGAAGAAAGAGTTTGTGAAAAAGACATCAGGCAGAAACCTGTGGTGCGGAACTCCAGGTCCACTTGTTTCTCCTGGCTTTGGTGTAGCTGTTTATGACCATCATCTTCATCACATCTTTCATTTTTGCATTCCCATGCAAGGAATAAGAATACTTTCCCCAACAATAAAAAAAATGTAATGTTGTATCAGGTCAATAATACAAAACAGCCCATAAAATCTATAAGTATTGGTCTGGACAGATGGCTTGGCGGTTGAGAACACTGGCTGTTCTTGCAGAAGACCTGGGTCGAATCCCAGCACCCACGTGGCAGATAACAACTGTCTGTAACTCCAGTTCCCAGGAGATCCAATGGCCTCTTCTATCCTCTGTGGACTGCATAACACGGGTGCACTTACATACATGCAGGCAATACACTCACACACATAACATAAAAATAATAAATAATTTTTAAAAATTCATTTGATTCTTTTCTGCTTTCTTCATTTTCATTTTTATGTGTGGATTAATTTGTTTCATAGTTCATAAATAAAAGAAAATTATAAAGGAACCCAAAACAGATAAATTCTCTTGGAAGAGATCATTTATGTCTTAGAACAGTTAAATTATCTAATATTTTTTGAGACTGGGTCTCCGTGTAGCCTCAATTGACTTGAAACTCACTATGTAGACTAGACTAGCCTTTGCCTCACAGAGATCTGCCTGCCTCTGCCTCCTGAGGGCTGGGATTAAAGGCATCTATCTACATGCATGGATAATAATCTAAATTTTTATGTAAACTACTCAAAATATACAAATAGCCACAGCTAAATAAATGTACTAAATCCCATATGGTTTATCATGTTTCTAAGTTTCATATAATAACTTTTATAGTTCAGCTAAGATAAGGTTATTGTGAATAGACATTTTATAAAATATAAAATGAATAAAAAAATAGCTAAGTCAAAAAAGAGCACTTTTAAAATGAATATCCATAGTAATTCATGTAAACTGGTATTTAAAAATCCTGTTTGCGGTTAATAGTTCTGTTGCTATCAGCATATTCAGAACCTCTAATTCTCCAGTTCTTTGTAAAACCTTGCAGAAGGCTCTTATCTAAGTTTTCAGCCATTACAAGACCTAGGGGACCTTCAGCACAGTTAAAATTATGCAGTTCAAAAGCGGGTCCCTTTTCTACATCCTTAAAGAGAGGGGGAAAATAGAACACGTCTGCCCCCCATTGGTACACACAGGGAATGACCTTTAAAAGGTGGCTATATAATGAATTTTCCATAGTGTGCTTTAATTGTCAGCTTTACACAACCCAGATATTCATTGTAAACCACAGAAGTATGTACCTATATGATTAAAAAGGGAGTAGTGAAGACCTCAGTGATATCAAGAATGTCATCACCAAACTTTTCTAAATTCTGTGTAGTCCAAGAACTTTTGATAATTAACTGCATGCCTCTCCATTTGAGGTAGCCGACGTCTATTGAAGGTTATGAATAACAAGTTGCACATCACATAAGAACTTACTGAAGTAGGTTTTGTTCTTGTTTGCATCCAACTAAAATACATTTGTGGGAAAAATAAAGGCAGAAGGAAGAAAATCTGAAGGTTTGATATTATTATCAGGTGGCCTGCAATGCCCAACCACTGGTCTTATTTGTTGCTATTTTTCCCACCAGTAGACTTATATTTGGCAGCTCACAACAGCTTATAACTCCAATTCCAAAGGGATCTGGTACCTTTGGCCTCCGTGGACATCCACACCAACACACACACACACACACACACACACACACACACACACACACACATACATACAATTAAAAGCATAAAAACTTCTAAATGTAGAACAATATCATTGGAAGGCAAAAGGAGATGTCTACACTATCTGACTGCAGTTCTGAGTCCTTCTAGTGGTGACTAATCCTAACATGTGACCAACAGAAGAGACATAAGATATGAAGGAATGTGCTGAAGATAACGTTCATGTCAGGTAGTCTACAAAGTCTGCGATGCTTCTCCCCTACATGGTATTTACAACTCTATGTTTGCAGATGCCCCAAGGGAACAGAATGTGCTTGTCTTGCACAAGGCTCTGACATGCAAAGAAAATATGAACAGGAAACAAAATATGTGCTAATACAGGTGTCTGAGAATGCTAACCAGAAGAAATGTGGCACCACCTGTAGAGGAAGAAGGGGAAGGAAGCTCCCAGAGGGGAACAACCAGCCCTGGGCAATCTCCTGTAGGAGGAGGAACATGCCATCCTCTGGGGCCGAACATCTAGGGCTCAAGGGATGCCTAAAAAGAGGTATAAATAGATGATTTTAGATTTTATGTTTGGGCTTTGGACATTTCCTTGCTGTTTTTCCTTCTCCTCTTAAGATTGTCAAATATCTTCAGATTTCTAACAGATTCTAGTAAGTAAACCGAATTTTGCAGAAGTTGACATGAAAAAAAATTCTCAGGAAACTGAAAGATCTGTTTATTATTTCAAGAAGTTAACTAACAGTTTTGTTTTTCTAACCTATACAGTGAAACATTTAACTTTAGTTAGAGTTGGTCCACAATAGTTGGATGTTTCTATTATTTTTGTTAAATGGGTCACCATAGAAGACTTTGTCTCCCTTAGACTATATTTCTACTATGACTAATTCTTGCCACCAATATCTGAAATATCTGAAGGTCATACATAGATGCAATATATTCCTAGTGGTTAAAATAAGGCTTAGTAGTTAACAAAGTTTAGTGAAGATAATGCTTACATATACCGGAGGGTATGCATACATATTTTTCACAAAGTATACTAAGTGTTATAATATCAGGTACTGATCTAGATGTAGATCAAGAGGTTTAAATACAGAGATGTTAACTCAGTTTTCTATAAGTAACAGAGGTGTTAGACTAGAAACCAGGTAAGAACAACATTCCTTTAGAAATTAATTTTTCCATTATAAAAATAAGTATACTTAATAAAAATAGTGACGATTTCAGAGTATTGATTGCTAACTGACCAAATGTAGCCAGCATAAGAAAATGCATCTTGTTTTGTTGTACATTCTAAACCAATTCAGTCTCAATTAGGCTGAAGTCCAGAAAGTTAACCTCTTTACAGAAGCAGTTTTCCCTTAATGATGGTAACTTTACAAGTGCCCTAATGTTACCTGTTGCTTAAATAGAGGTATATCTGATTTATGTAGACGTCATCCTGAAATACTGACTTCAGAATGGATAGATACGTACAATGGTCCTAATTTCAGTAATTTATCAGTAAAAGAACTAGAGTTCAAACTACATAGCTTTCCTGTGCCAGAAAGCCAGAATACGACTCACCTAGTGTTCAAATGAGATTGTTTGCAGCCACAGCCAGAAAAGCCACCGCTATTATCACAGAATAATGCCACAGAAGCCTATGTCTACAATTTAAGTAATTATAAATTACAGTGAATATTACAGTGAAAGACAAAACAAACAATAGCTTATCAGAATCCTAAGGCTACTTTCTGTGTACTCTCATGCCCTAAGAAGCCCCATGTACCCATTGGTTTAAGTGAGCGAGTGAAGTAGATCACAGATATAAACATTTTAACTTTTTAGTCTAACATTTTTAAAGAATCCCATGCCTATTTGTGGCAAGGTCAGAGTGTCTGAGTGTTATGCATTTCACCATAATTACATAAACAATGTTCAAATACGTCAGTCATATAAAGGATATTTAGCATATAGTAATAAACAAAAGTTGACACGATGCAGTGTATTGGCACACAATTAGTATACTGAGCTTTAGTGAAAGCACGGTATAAAGGACAGTCACTTCTTTTTTCCCATTTTTAAAATTAATTTTCTGTTAAACATATAAAAATTTGTTTCATTGTGACATATTCATGCATCCACAACATCACAAAAGATTTTCCAGGGGAATTTGATGCCCTTTACACGACGCGGGCATTACACGACGCGGATGCATTTACACACATGCAGGCAATACACTCATACACAGAAAATAAAAATAACAATTTTTTTCAAAACACAAAAAGCACAACAAAAACAAATATTACATCTATGTCTAATCCAGAATTTTACACACACACACACACACACACACACACACACACACACACACCATTTAGTGGTGTAATATCTTTGCCTTTGCTTTTATCTCCTCTTGTAATACTCAAACGAACTTTGTCTTTTTAATTCAAGGTCCATTTATGCTTCATTGTGCAAAAACATTGAGTTATTTGATGCTGTGGTTTACTTGACTATACAAGGTGTATTGTCTAATTTTCAATCAGTGACTGAAACTGTCTAGACTACAGTAATTTTTCTTCTCCACATAACAGGCTTCCCCATCTCAGAACCTGGCAAGTCTGGCACTGCAAACGGTTTCGACCTTTGACACCACCTTTAGCTTTGAGGAACCGGTTAACAGGCAGAGCAGGATACATTTAGCTCACTCTTGCAACCCCATGACTTAGCCTCAATTTAGTGGTCTAATAACATAGAATAGGGCATTTACCACACGGCTTGAAATCTACCTTATCAGAGTTAATTCTTTCTCTCTTTTCTGGGCAGTAAATCTCAATTTCATATCGATTTTCCACAAGGGTGTGATGAGTGAAAAACTTAATTCTTGCTTCTGAGTCTTCTTTTATTTTGATATTTAGTACTGTATGGTGACTAAATTCAGAACTTTCACATTTGTTCTGCTGGAATTTTTAATTCACTGGGTTCCAGTGTGGGAAACTGAAAGTCTATGGGGCCTTCCTTTTCTGCATGTGTGACTAATAGTGCATATGCTGTGGGATTTTGTAGAGGTCTTTACGATGGGCTGTGGTAAGATTTAGTAAGCTTATATAAGTAACGTGATAAAATATGTATTAAATATTTAGTAAATGATAATTCTGTTTCCAAGATGCAAGAATGAATTCTTTGATAGAAAGTGTACATGTTTAGGTTATTTATTTATTTTTTTATTTCACACAGATTAAAATATTGGGAAAAGATCGCTCAGATCTTATTTGGCCTTGGCAGTACCACTGAATCTTCAATCTTGTGGTATTTATTAAAGTCCTAGGGCTGGAGTAGACAATAAAGATGACACCTTCCTTTCAGAACCATACTAGTCCCCAGGATATATGGTACATTTTGATTGGAATCCCTGGACTGGAAGATTTGTATACCTGGATCGCCATCCCCATCTGTTCTATGTACATTGTGGCTGTCATAGGCAATGTCTTCCTGGTCTTCCTGATAGTGACCGAGCACAGTCTCCACGAGCCCATGTACTTTTTCCTCTCCATGCTGGCCTTAGCTGATGTCCTGCTCTCCACAAGCACAGCCCCCAAGATGCTGGCCATCTTCTGGTTCCATTCCAGGATGATATCCTTTGGTAGCTGTGTATCGCAGATGTTCTTCATACATTTCATCTTTGTGGCAGAATCTGCTATTCTCCTGGCCATGGCATTTGATCGCTATGTGGCCGTCTGTTACCCACTGAGATACACCACCATCCTCACCTCCTCAGTCATTAGGAAGATCGGCACAGCAGCTGTGGTCAGGAGTTTTTTCATTTGCTGTCCATTCATCTTCCTAGTATATCGTCTTTTATATTGTGGGAGGAACATAATTCCCCATTCCTACTGTGAGCACATGGGCATTGCCAGATTGGCATGTGATGATATCAAGGGCAACATCATATATGGACTAACCATGGCCCTCTTGTCTACAGGGTTGGATGTAATACTCATCATTATTTCCTACACTATGATTCTGTGCACAGTTTTTCAGATTCCTTCCTGGACTGCCAGATACAAGGCCCTTAACACATGTGGGTCCCACATTTGTGTCATTCTTATGTTCTACACACCAGCATTCTTTTCATTTTTTGCCCATCGCTTTGGAGGCAAAACCATCCCTCGTCACATTCACACCCTGGTGGCCAACCTCTACGTGGTGGTACCCCCAATGCTCAACCCTATCATTTATGGAGTGAAGACCAAGCAAATCCAAGATCGAGTGATTTTGTTTTTCTCCTCTATGAGTATGTGTTGTTAACCTGACACCTAATGCTAAGTGTTGCATATTCCTGACTAAAACTTTATGTCCAAATGTCTGCTCTGTGAGAAACAGAAATACTAAATAAAATTTGTATTTGAACTCTGTTTAAAAAAAGAGTGTCCGCAAAAGTTTTCGCTACATTAATTAATATACCCAGAGATTTTGAGAAAAAACATTTTTAATGACTTCCTATTAGCATGGATTTCAGCTCATTTTGTGTATACAGAAAACTAACTGAGAAAAGAGAAATACGATACCTTATGTACAGAAAAGAAATAGGAATGGCAAGTCATTAAATACTTTTAATGAATATTTTTAGTGAGTTTTTATGCATTTCATATAATAAATTTTAATCATATTTAGACCCTCTCCCCCATTCACACCTGCCTATATCCCCTGCCCTCCCACTAGTTATCATGCATTTTGTAATGTATGGTAAGGCCTATCTGGTCAAACATTTGTACCCAGATGTCCCTCAGTGCGAGTTCATCCACTGGAGTCTAGTCAGCCTGTCTAGAGTCACTCCCTTAAAGATCAGCTCTCCCTCACCCAGCAGTAATCAATTGCCAGTATTTCCTTCACTAAGGTTTGGGCCTGCTGCCTGTTTCCTCAGTTCTAAGCTAGGATTTTGTCAGATTGAGTCTGCACGGGTCTTGTGGATGCTGTCACTATTGCTGTACATATGAGCAAGTTCCCAGAGGCCTGGAAGACTCTGTTTCCTTGTGTTCATGCAGCATCCCTGGCTCTAACAATCCTTCTGCTCCCTCTTCTGCAATAGTCTACTATAGATGTGTCACTTAGGGCTGGGCATCTCTCATTTTAAACTGAATTTGAATTTCAGCTGAAATGTAAAGCATTTCTATGTCCACTAACAAACACATGAGTCAATAACATTTTATGATTGTTTTTTGTCAGCAACTATTTTTTAAGTTAAAGTATTATCTCTAAAACCATACATTTTTAAATTCACTTATATTTCATGATGTCTATTTGTTATAAGCACATAAAATATATATTTAATAAATTGTTGATAAAGATTTAAAATATTTAGCAAGATTAAATAACTTATGATATTACCTGAGAGATTTCAAAGCTAATATCCCCACAGATAGTGGGGATTTTAGTCCTAAATCATTACCAAAGCATCCTGGTAACAACAGGGGCTTTATGGAGTAATGATTAATAAATTCCATGCCCAGAAATTAAAAACTTAAAATCCAGCAGTTTAGTTAGAATGTTTACACTGAAATTTGCATTGAAAGGTCTAATCACACAAAATACAATATAATTATCTGTGAACTTATTTCCATGCTACATATCAATTCAAATGGATTTCCTTTTAAAACCACAGTCAATGCCAAGAGTAGTGGCACACACCTTTAACCCCAGCACTCAAGAGGCAGAGGCAGAGGCAAGGAGGGGACTCTATTATGAAGCCAGCATGGTCTATATAGCAAGTTCCAGGCCAGCTGGGCTGACAGGGAGACCCTGTCTTAAAAACAAAACTAAACTAAACAAAGAAAGAAACCCATCGTAAGTCAATTCCACGAAAAATTTAAAAATTATGTGATTTATGCTAAAAGAGAAGAAATAAGTTTTAGAGATTAGAGGTGTCGCTTTTAACATTCCCAATTAACTCACAGCTAGTTACTCTCTCTATATGTGTTTGCTACTTCTGTGTGTATGTGTACATACACTTATATATCATATATATATATATGCCAACATTCATTTCCATATTATTAAACCCACACTCACATGCAGCAAATTATCTAAAAAGCTATTAATAACATTTCATTTCAGGTACTATTTGTTGGAATGGAAAAGGCGTTACTTTAGGTGCTGTTTTCAAAATATTTGAATTTTATACCAAATTTGTGGAATTTCAAGGTATTTGTTATTTCTTTGTCATGTTTTAGGGATTCTGCTGAGAAAGTCATGCTTTTTTGTGGTGGGGTCATAAGAATGTTCATATTTAAATGTAACAGTGTAAATTATGATATCCATTTTATGAAGTAGGCCTTAAATTCAGTTATAAGTTTCTTGGTCATTCCTATCCTATAACATTTGTGCCAGTCTTGCACCAATATTTTGCCACACCAGTTGTTAATGTATCTCACAGTGTTCACAGATGAGTAAGACTGATGATTACCTTTCTCTGCCAATAACATGCATGCCACCTACTATTACTATGAAAGCCAGTCGGTAGAGATAAAACTTCAAGGTCAATACCAGCTTGATATCTCCTTGTTTGTTCTATGCCTCATGTGTGTGCTATCATTAGCAACAGGGTCTGCCCATCAAGTTGTAGCAGGTAACCAGGTGCAATGGCAGTGGTGTAATGTAGACACGATGTTGCTCTTTGGACTATTTGTACACAATATAACCAACACTGTTTATCAAAGAAATTATTCTTTCTTCTTTATTCTTGATGCCTTTGTCAAGTCAGTTGAAAATACGTGTGGGAATTTTTCCTGTTTTTCTTGTTCTGTTGATCAATTTGTTTTTTGATATGAATAGCATGCAATTTTGATTAACATCCTTTGTAAATATTTTGGAACCATAGAATATTTTACATTTTGTCCAAGGCTGCTTTTGTAAACTTTGCAGTTATACCATAATTTACTGATTTATTTTAGGTTTCTATGAGAAAAAATATATCCCCTAGCATCCTTCATCTGTCAAAAGGTCCTCAGTTAGGGGTAGAGTAGAGTGAGCATCTCTCCTTTCCATGTTGGAGTATTGATTAGCTTGACCTTTGATTGGTCTTGTGTATGAGACCCCAGGTCTGTGAGCTTCTGAGCCCTGTCAGGTTCAAAGGACACTATTCCACAACATTCTTCCCCGACCTCTACCTTTTAGAATCTTTCCACCGCTGTTTGTCGTTTCCTCTTATTAAAGGAAACATTAATTTTTTAACATTCCACTACTGAGAAAATATGTTAATTCATATGAGATACATTCCTTCTGTATCCAGTCTGTTAATAGTTTTCATCATTAAAGGGTGATGAATTTGGTAAAAAAAAATTCTAATTTTTCATATGAGATCTTATGAATTTTATCTTTCATTTTGTTACCTTTTTTCAAGTGTGCATGTTGAACCCTCGCTACATCTTAGGGATAAACCCTTCTTGATCATAAAACACTATTCTCTTAATACATACTTTTTTGAGACAGTGTCTTCCTATAGTCCCAGCTGTCCTGGAACTCACTATGTAGGCCAGGCTGTCCTTGATTAGAAATCTGCCTGCTTCTGCCTCCCAGGTATGGGATTAAAGTCCTCACCATCATGTGCAGCTCTTTTAATTTATCCTTTAACTTGTGTTGTATTTTGCTGATGATGTTTGCCTCTAACTTGATAGGGCTATTATTGCCTTATAGCTATAGTTTCTTATAGTGTCCCTGTAGAAATGAATTTGTACATATTGCTTTTATTTTGATTTTTTGGTTATAATTTTGAGAATAGTTGGTATTTAAGTGTTTGACAGAATTTAGCAGGAAAGTAAAGCCATTTGCTCCTTTCTCTTTCTTTTTCTCTCCTTTTTTTCATTTTTTGTTGTTGTTTGCTTTGTTTGAGTATTGAGAAAACACCTTACTCTGTGGCCCAGTCAGGCCCAAGAGTCAAGGAAATCCTCAAAATCTTTAGTGTTGGAATTATAAATGTGAGCCACCATATCCAGCTCTGAACTATTTTTATTTATTATTTATTTATTTATTTATTTATTTATTTATTTATTTATTT